>NC_056733.1:1937259063-1937628598 GCF_019279795.1 Protopterus annectens | reverse complement strand
CTATATACTCCCCATGAGACCTGGCCCTGCATGAGTTGGGCCTCGTGATTATGGACAAGGAGCCAGACCATGTATCTGGACTCCTCAACGCCCCAACGCTGTGCTCGAAAGCAACGTCCCTCACCTACTCCACTCATGCTGACTGCAAGTCTGTTCTACAATCAGTTATGCTGTGTATTCCCGCCTATGGGGCTTATATATGCCGCTTTTCCACATTTCTCTGATTGGCCGTTTTGGAATTGTATCTACTTCACTGAAAATGCTTTCTCATGCTCCATTCTGGGTTTTATCCCATATATATGCTATTTCTGCTTTTCTAGGTATTGCTGTCATGGCTTGGTGGTTTAGTTCCTTGACTCTAGTGCATGGTATCCTGTGTTCGAATCTGGCAACTGCTTTTTGCTTTTCCTGACAGAAATGAGTTGAAGACCTGTCAATCAAACATGCCAAAAGCACTTTTAAGCACTTTAAACCTGGTCTGCGCTCGTTTGCGCGGAAGTAACGCATGCGCACTGGCAGTTAGCTTGTGGGAGCGGCGCGCAAACGGTGTGCGCTGGGATAAATCTTAATTGGCTAGTGACACACATGTTCAGCTAATTGCACACAGTTTCAGCCTGTTTATCCGCTGCTTGGCAACGGGCACGCAGTTTGCAGCTGTTTGAACACTACTCGGCTACGGGCACTCTGTCTCACGGCAGCTTAGCTATCAGTACATTTCTGACTATTTTTATTCTTATGTTACTTCAAAATATATGCTCTGTTTCATTCCATTTTACAAAAGGGAATACATTTACATTTGTACAATACTGTCTGGGGGCTTTTTAGTGCTTATTTACAAAAATGACTAAAAGGTTGTTGTACGGGCTCGAACCCTGCCTGCCTACTCATAGGGCGGGTACTCTACCACTAAGCTATTCTTTCTTGGCTTACTTTGCATATTTAGTTCTTATATCCTTTTCCCCTGACTGCTAAATGTGATTGCGCTAGTAGCACACCCGCGCACACAGTAGCAAACATTTACGGGGTTTAACAAAAAAAAAAAAAGGTTTTCATTTACTTTTATGACATCTCTTCACTTTATACACTGATGGCCAGTCGGGGCATGTGTTGTATAGTGTGTTTATTCACATTTTCATGGCCTTTCTCGTGGCTGTTTACTTTCAGCCATTATAGTTTTCCGGGGGCGTGTCCACTTGCAGAGCTTAGCCTACAGACACGCCCCCTACTCTCTTACACGGACCGTGTAAGAGTTACTGGTGTGATTCAGCATGCCTCATGCACCTCATGCATATGCATGACATGCTGACATCACACAGTTTAACTGCAGCCTCCGTGTAAGAGTTATAACTCTTACACGGAGGCTTCCTGAATCTGGCCCAGTATCTTTCAAAAACTATGACACTATTGATACTGAAAACAAATGATTTGTATGTTGATTTAAAGTGCAACAATTACTGTGCTATTATTGTAAATATGGGCGATACTACCATCTTTCTTAAATATTCTCTGTACTGCTATCAATTTATTCTTTGTAATTATTTATTACTTATTTTCTACTTTACTATCATTTTTATGCCTGTGTTATGGCTGAAAAGGGTCTTTGGACTAGCCCACCTATTGAATATTTATTTATTTATTTACTTATTTATTTATTGGCATTTGATTACTGGGAAAGTCCAACTGCATAGGAGTCCATTTTCAGTGGAGGCTCAGGAAGAAAAGCTCCAAAGTATCACAAAACATTTTAAGAATAATAATTTTGCAGTCTTTAAAAATAAAACAAAAATAAATTCAGTTTAAATAATTATACCAAATTAGACATAATATGAAAACCTTGGTTAAGAGTAGATGCAGGGTTGGCCTTACGTGAAGTGGTGCCCTAAGCAAAAGGGCTCCACATCACACCCCAACACCACCTTGTGCCCCCATCCTGGTCTATTTACACCATTCAGTTTACTGGCAAAGCACCCCTGCTAGAGCGGTGCTCTAGGCGGCCGCCTAGTTGGCCTATGCCTATGGCCGGCTATGAGTAGATGCAAGTTATATGACAATGATTTAATAGTTAGAGAAATTTTAGCCAGTTTATAGAGAAATTAAAGGTAAGCTACTGTAATACAAACAAGAATTGCAATATAAAGTGAGAGAAAAGCAGGCTTATGGTATAATTAGAGAGAAAGTCAGGTAAGAGAAATCGATAGAAGTAAGAAAGTAAGTGAAGAGGGGAGAAAAGGGAAAGGTAAGATATGAATAGGTAGTTGTCCATATTTAGGAATATAGTTTACCCTGGTCTTGAGCAGGAACAGAGCCAGCTTTTGGCTAGGGAGTCTCTCAGAATGGTTTGAAGGATGTGATGGAAGGCATTGACCCGATTCCATGCTTTAGCAACAAGGTACAAGTACAGACAATGCCCAGCAGATTTAATAGGTCTATAGACAGATAGATAGGAGTTCTTGGCCATTAGATCATAATGGCATACTAGGAACACAGTTGTGTAGAATGTTATTTAGTGCTGGACAAGTAGATGGATACTGGATAATTTTATAGGTGGCAAGAAGTTGTGTATGTGTTAGTTGATGAGGAAATTCTAACTAATTTAGGGTTCTTAGTGCTGTACAGTGGTGGGTTCTAAAAGGAGTATTTGCTGCAGATTTAGCACATTTATTATGGCATTGTTCAAGTTTATATTTTTTTTTTGTGATGCCTGAAGGTTAGTAAGGATGGTCTTTTCGCTCTATAAAACATCCCTGTTTTTTTACGAGTTTTTCTTATACAATTTTATATATACAGGTCAGACAAGATTATCATCCACTAGCATCCCTAATAATGCAAACATAACTGACTTCAATAGTTGTATTATCAAGAACTTTAAATTTTGTTTTTTCATGAGAGAGAGAATTGGGGGAAATTTTGTTTTTACAGTTGAGTATCATATTAAAGCTTCCAAAGTAATTTTTGTAGGTATGACAAACTATCAGATGTGCAAATGAGTGTGGAGTCATCCATGTACTGTATTAGGGAGGCCTGTTGTGTGGATGTGTGGATGGTGTTGGTGAGAGAAAGGGACCGAGGATAGAGCCATGTAGACCACCGGTGGTGACTGAGAGGTATGGAGAGGGTGGAGTGACATTTTACTGACTGATACTGATGGATGGGTAGCTTTTGAATCATAGAAGGGTGGGCTAAAAGACCTAATGAGCACATCTGAAGTAGAAGTTTGCTGTGACAAACTGTGTTGCAGGCTTTAGACAAGAAATAAGGAGGAAACTGGTTTGCAGTTATCTTGAGCTTTTGTGACAGTATCTATATAGGTTAGAAGTGCAGTGTTAGTACCATGGGAAGGAACAGAAGCCACGTTGCATTGGGGATAGGAGTTGTTCCTGCAGGAAATAGTTCAGCAATCATTTTTGTATAAATTTTCAAGTATTTTGGAGAGAGGGGATAAGATTGCTATAGGTTATAGGTTAGTACTAGGCTAACAGCCCTTGTGGGCCATTTTAAGCCTAGCCAATTAACCCATATGAAAATCAAACCCTGCATCTTTTTCCTGTAAGCTAAACACCTTAACAATTATGCCAACCTCCTAACCTGCCAACCTAACAGTAATATCTGTTGAATTTCCTCCTTTATGTAGAGGGATAATGTGTGACCTTTTCCAGACAGTGAATGTGGGATTCCTGGACTGACATATTTATAAGGATACAGAGTAGGCAGTGCTATCTAAGGTCATCAGCTGAAGTAGAGCACAGTTTGACTCTGTTTACAAGTAGTTTTATACAGGATGTGAGCATAGGTTTGAAGGTGAAAGTGGATGTGGTAATATGTGGCTGCTGGACAGAATTAAGATTAGCTGTTAGAGAATCCTTGGTTAGATAAGTTATATTATCTGTGAAGTAAGAGCTAAACTGTATTGTGGTTTTGAGTGATGAGTTATTGGAAGAGGGGTTATAGTTGAATTTATAGCTGGGATGCAAGATTTCCTTAATGGCTGTCCAGAATTGTTTAGGGTTGTATTTACTATTACTCTGAAAGTTATTATTAGTATATATTTTTTTGTCATCATTAATTTGCTTTTTAGAACAATTGAAAGCATTCTGAAGTTTTCAAGATATTGTGATGTTTTATATTGTTGTCATTCTTTCCATGTTTTTTCTCTATCCTGATTTAGCATTCTACTCTTTTTGGATAGCTTCTTGAGATATCAAATAAAATACATAAATATGCTTCTTGAACTGTGCAGCTTACATAATTGATTGTTATATCAGCAGCAGGTAATTCTACAATTACTGATAAAGCTGTAAAATACCATAAAGATTTACTCTGTCTATGAGAACTGAGGCTTCGGTAGAAGTATGTCTGATGCCAAGAAATAAACCTACACTTGTCATTTAAGTCATAAAACTAAACACGGCTGCCGGGATTTTTTTTAAATACACTTATCAGCTAAGTCTCGAATGATTAGATGCAGCTTTCCAATATTCTGATTTCAAATTTGGGTGTAATAGGCATTAAAGTTGGTTCATAGATTAGTACTAAGCTAACTGCCCTTGCAAGCCATTTTAAGCCTAGCCAATTATCCCTTGTGAGACTCAAACCCCACACCTTCTGCTTATAAGGCAAGCACCTTAACCATTAGGCCACCCTCCCAACCCTGTGAGATGAGTATTTTTATACTAGCTGTCTTATCTTTG
This sequence comes from Protopterus annectens, assembly GCF_019279795.1. Lineage (NCBI taxonomy): Eukaryota > Metazoa > Chordata > Ceratodontiformes > Protopteridae > Protopterus > Protopterus annectens. Next base: position 1,937,623,910 of record NC_056733.1, on the reverse strand, counting down.
TACATTACATATACAGACTGATAAAAACAGTCTGTTGGCAAAATGAGTACATTAGTGATGCCATATATGAAATAACATCAGTGGCAGATTTGTGTAGGCACTAAGATATTCAGATTATTTAATTCACTTAATAAATCTGACAGTTGTCATTTTGTCACAAGGGTTACAACAACACAAATCAAAAGAGTATTGTTCAGTTCTATAACAACATATTTTGCCAGTGTCTAAAGAATAAAGATTAAGTTACATAGAAATTAAGAAGATTTCTCTTACGTTGACACAACGGCAATTAGAAATGTCAGTTTCTTTATAAAAACAGAAAACAAATAGTGACTGTAAGACTGGTTAAGATATATTCCGCAGTTAATGGACAAAGTGAGATTGCACCTTGGCTAAATCCTGCCATTGATGAATCATCAATTTGCCATAATAAAGCCAAAAGTTGCCCGAAGAGTGTAGAATTATATGGTACCACAGGAGGTGAATGTTATTAGGACAAACACATAGAAAAGTAGTCTTCTTTGCAGATATGTATTTGCAACATTTTATCCCAGATAGTTAATACACATATTAAATCATCATATTTTGTGTAATGGCATAATATCACAAAGGTGTAATCATGCTGTTTCAAGATTGTGCATAAATATTGCAAACTGTTCCTTATAAAGATGAATTGCACATTCTTGCCAGAATACCCCTGAACACACAGGAATACCACAACGTTACAAGTGTATCAGAATTAAGACATGTTAAATGCTGTCATCCTGCAGGATACTTAGAAAATATTAGTTTTCTTTGTAGTTCTACCTTCTTTATTTTTTCCCTCATAGAAGCCTTGGGGGGGTGTTTCTCAAAATGGAGGTCCAAGCAGCTCTAAAAAATGTGTACTTAAAAACATTTATTTCTGCTAGATGCAAAAGAATTATATCTTAAGAATACATGTATCCAGCTACAGGCCTGTAGTGAAAAAATAGTACATTAGCTTGGAGTGCAGTCACTTTGAAGAGGTGATAGTAATCTGAATGACTGTTCTTGTGTCCTGGGGAAGCATTGGGACTTATACACCATTTGAGAAAGGCTCTATGTGACGGAATCTGAGAATCTATGTATAAAGTATAAACAGTAGATAAACTAAGTAGCTATTATGCTGGGAATAGCTGCACATGGGATTGCTAAGTAAGCCAAAAAGTATCACAATTGTTTCTTCAGAATTTTGAAAAAGAAAACCTGGGTACAATGTTACAGTAGTATCAGCTGGATCCACTCTGAATATTTGAGACTAGAAACCTCAGAACACAATGCACTAACTAAAACTACTCACATTGTAACTGACAGTGAGTAAACAAATCCTTTAGACACATGTACTTGTTGCTTTACAGATCTCAACCAAAAATCCAAAAATGAATAGCACAGAAAAGACATTTTGCAAGGGATAACCATGAGGAAGCTTCACCTTCCACAACCCCTTTATTATTTTCACTACAGTATCATGCCATTTCAGAGCAACAACAATCACTAACATAACTAACAGATTAAAAATGTGGTTTTGCTCTTTCTCCAAAAGGCTGTGAGCGCAGAGAAGTTAAAAGCACAGTACACTTGAAGAAGTGAGAGATTATTCCTTTATGGGATGAGCAGCAACACACAAGCAGCTGCCACTTCCAGCACTTATACCCTAGGAATGTGACATAAGCAGCATTGTATCAAGTAACCACCTGTAGGCCATTAGGAATGTGATATAAGCAATATTGTATCAAGTAACCACCTGCAGGCCATTAGGAATGTGATATAAGCAATATTGTATCAAGTAACCACCTGTAGGCCATTAGGAATGTGATATAAGCAATATTGTATCAAGTAACCACCTGTAGGCCATTAGGAATGTGCCATAATCAGCATTGTATCAGGTAACTACCTGTAGGCCATTAGGAATGTGACATAAGCAGCATTGTATCAAGTAACCACCTGTAGACCATTAGGAATGTGATATAAGCAATATTGTATCAAGTAACCACCTGTAGGCCATTAGGAATGTGATATAAGCAATATTGTATCAAATAACCACCTGTAAGCCATTAGGAATGTGACATAAGCAATATTGTATCAAGCAGCTGCCTGAAGGCCATGGTAGTATATTTTCTGTCATCATATAATTTATTATGATGATAATGGTGTGCTAGCTGTAGAACTGAACCAGATTATTTTATATAAAAAGTTGAGTAGGCAATTCTGAAATTAAAAATCTTTTGATTAGTGACAATTTAACAATGTTACTTGCAGTCCAAGCTGCAGAATAAGTCTTATTTTAATATTAAATTCAAGCTCTGGTACACTGGTCAAATACACAGACAGCTAAAAATGTTAAAATAATTAATGATGTGATTAAAAGGAGCGACTGCTGGAGAAAAAAATTAAAAGAAGAACAATGAAAAACATTAAATTTCATTTTTTGAGGGAGTCATGTGATATGGTCTTCCATCTTGTAAATCCAGGAGGCATATGGTGTCTTTCATTTGATGTTCTGACTAGAGCTGAGTGACTTCAGGATTAATGATTATTGATACAAATTAGTTTGTGTCAGCTGTTAACTTAGACAAACTTAAACATGCTTTGTAGATTACGCAAATGGAAGGTTAAGAAATATGAATATTTACATGATAAAATGAAGGTGTGCTCTAAACTCAGTGTATTTGCATGCATGCATTTGTTAGATTCTCCAATGTTTAGCAGTTTCTATGTGAAGTTTAAAATAACTGACACATTTTCTGAGATAGTCAGCCCTTAAAAGGTTCAACTGTATTGAGTAAACACTGCAGCCATATTCACACCACAAACAAAGAACCACTGCAGAAATTCAAGAGTATGAAATGAGTCATAACAGATGGGTTGATTTGCATTAAGTGTTACTAATACTATCTGGAAAAATTATCAGCAATGAGTATTCTAACATGTATGAAACACAATAGAAGCAAGATGATAAAATTATGCTTGAAACATTTTCAACCAAAATATCTCTTTCATCTAAAGCTGTACTCTTTATTTTTGATGTGATGTTCAGACTAGCTGCTTTCCTTTCAAAAACCTTCATTGCATCATAACTCCATCAAAAATATTACTTTTGGGGGTTTAGCAAATTTCTTGTCTGTGTGGTAGGAGGCTCTACACCCTTTTATTGAATAAAATAATATTAATATTAATAATAATAATAATAATAATAATAATAATAATGCATGCCACATATAATTTTTAAATGAAGATTTCAAATCACTATGACAGCATTAATATGTAAAATATTAATTAGGTGCAACTTGTTTACTAGGGAATGTTCATGTTGATCAGACTTGGGTTAAATTATGTAAAGTGGTTAAATTGCATTATTTTGATCACTGGAATTTATGCTTGAATTCTAAACTTTTTCCTCTGGATGGCTGTAAATTGCTAAGTTATAACAGTCTATGCAAACAAAAGCAATACGTGTGGATGCAGTTCATGAATCTCTTATACCTCGTGTAAATGCACTCTGGCACATATGTGCAATGTGCAAAAGGAAAAATGGATTATTTATAAATGAAAGCTCCACATACCACCACTTCCACCAAACCAAGGGTATGCAAAATTACCCTAAGAGTATGCTGTGGTTAGAAGTATGAGAATACAGAAACACTCTTCTATTAGAGGAAGGTGACAGCCCACTCCAATAATTCCATAGTACAGTCCCTCTCTTGTGTTCCAACAGCAAACAGCCCCACCAGTATATTTAGGAAGGTTACCCTGCACAATCCTGCTCACTTAAACATTGGAAATGCAAAATTCATTTCAGTGGCTTCAAGGCAGAATTTGATTAAAAAGAAAATCTTGGCAGACACATCAACATCCTTTCTTGCCCCTGAAGTGATCAGAGCTGTTGCCATGCACCTCTACCTGTCAGTGACTGTGTGCACCTTCACATTGCTGTCAGTCGTTAGAGCCCTTAAACTCTTAGGCCCAGTATTAGTGAATAGAGTTCACTAACAGCTCATAATTCCAGTCAGCAGTCTCTGCAACCTATGCATATATCTGGCCTGTGGGAGCTTAGTGTTCTCAGGTATATACACCAGTAGTAGCAACTGCTGTTGTCTGTTGACTACTCCTACCCACCCGTCAGCAATTTGACCTTCTGTACCTGGCACCCACCCACCAATAACCAGAGTGTGTGGCCTTCTCTTCTGCTTTTCATTAAATTTTACTAGTCTTATATACTTCATGAAGAGATCAGAAAGGCCTTTCTTCCCTTGAATAACCCTGTGAATGTTGACAAATCATTTATTCATTCTGGTACCTGATATATATAAAACTCTTAAGCTACACTCAGCAGCACAATGCACACTATGCCATATTTGCCACGATGCTATGAAAATGATATGTAAAATAATAACTTGCATTAACCATATCTCATGGGCATATTGCAGATTAACTAGTTCTGCACATGTAACAGGACAATGCTTAAAAAAACACTAAAAGGCACAGAGAACGAAGATAACATAGTTATGCATAAACCAATGGACACAGCACAGCAAAAAAATGTTGTAGACCTGAACCTAAATGTTCTTTTCACAATAAAACTGATGGAATTCCGCAAGGATAATATGCTTCTATAAGAAATATGGTGGCCACCATTACAAAAATGTAGAGGTTTTCTAATCCAAACTGCATTGTGCACAGAATTTTCTGTGATAAAAAGGACAGACTTAAGTGCATGATAACTGAGGTTGTTTAGTCAGTTAATATTTTAGTCAAATGCACACAAGTTAAGTTACAGTATTCAACAACACATCTTATGTTGCACCTATTACAGCAGATACATAACCTCACAATATGCAATAGAATTGCTTATAATGTAGCTATGTGTAAGAGTTAATTTTACTATATGGGACCAAACTGATTTACGTCCTTTGGCACAATTAGCAGAAGCAGAAATAGAAGTCAATTGATTCTATCCCTTTCTTCATAAAATGTGCACGGATCTCAATGTGGCAGCTCTGAGAGCGAAATGTGTGTGTTTTAAAAAAGTATTTGAAGGCAGCCGACATTTTGGATAGGGGCTTATTTAGTGAGTTGTGTAGATAGATATAGGTAACAAAGCAGTATCATAATATAATGGGAATAAAAGCTAAAGTGTAAGCTCCAAAGTAAAGTGGAATTGGGTAATGCACATAATTATACACAGATGGTCAAATACGCGGATAAGCAAGCAGATTGCCACTCTTACCTCAGAAGTTGAAACAGGTCGAACGTTGTCATCACAAATTAAACACAGTTGCTGGAATTGCTGGATGCAAGCATTTGAATTATTTGTACCTGGGAAGTCTATAGTGATAAAATCGTCTTTCAGTTCCTGAGGTACAGTTCTATATGTCCCTACTTTGTAGAGGGAACTGTTTCCGTACACTTCCACGTAAGTCTGATGACCATGTGGTTGTAGGGAGCTGCTGACTTGCTGACCTCTACCAATTGTATCTTCCTGTCTGCAGCATAAATTAAGCCGGGGATCTAGATCTGAAGCATTGTAGCACCTCAGTGCAATTGTCACAGAGACGATTACAAAGAACAAAACAACTATCGAAAGCAAGCAGATTATCAAATATACATTAAGGTCAGACATGTTCTCTTGGCTGTTGTAGTGTCTGTTGACGTTTGGAAGAACGTCTGGGCTACTGTCCATCATGTCCAAATGTAGAACTGCTGTTGCTGACAATGCCGGTTGTCCGTTGTCTTTGACCATGATCACAAGAGTATAAGATGAAGAGTCGTTACCTTGAAATTGTCTTGTAGTTCGTATTTCTCCCGTGTACTTAGATATGCTGAAGAGTTCGGGCACATTGGATTTAAGAAGCTGGTAAGAAAGCCAAGCATTATGACCAATGTCAGCATCAACTGCTGATACTTTTGCTACTAAATATCCTGCACTTGAAGATCTAGGTATTCTGTTAGCTACTTCAGAGCCTTTCATTGGGGAGGGATGCAATATTTCTGGGTTGTTGTCATTTGCATCTACTACAAAAACCTTTACAGTAACTGTTCCGCTTAGCTGTGGAACGCCAGCGTCTCTGGCTTCAATTTGGAATTGATATTCTCTCTCTTTCTCATAATCCAAAGAAGTTAGCACATATATGGCACCGTCTTCTGCGCCCACGGAGAAATATGTGGATGATGTTTGACTTTTATTTGGGATTCCTATAAACAAGTAAGATATCTGCGCATTCTGTCCTGCATCGGCATCCTCCGCGGTTACCTTCCCAGCTAGTGTCCCTGGTAAGTTATTTTCAGTGATATATACCTCATGAAATGTTTCAGAAAACCTGGGCGGATTGTCATTTACATCGCTGACTTGTATTTGAAGATTTGTATAGGCTGATCGGACTGGAAATCCTTGATCACTGGCCCAGATTGATACGTTATACTGTGATACCAGCTCCCGATCCAAAAGATCACTAGTTATTAAACTGAAGTAATTATTTAGTGAAGGTTTAAGCTGGAATGGGAGACCATCCGAAATCATGCAACTAACATGCCCATTAGGACCGCTGTCTTTATCTCCCACAATAATAAAGGCAATTACTGTGCCTAATGAAGCATCCTCAGGAACTGAATGCTTTGCAGATTTTACAGTAATCTCGGGAGTATTGTCATTCACATCAGTGATATCTACTAATACTGTGCAGTGGGCAGCCTCTGCATATGGTCCTTTGTCTATGGCAGTTAGATACATTTCATATCTGCTGACCTCTTCGAAGTCTACTGAGCCATTCAAAGTGATTGCACCAGTTACAGAGTCTAAAGTGAAGATCCCCAGTGCTTTGGACGTGGTACTGGCACTGAAAGAGTAAATTATTTCAGCGTTTGTACCCTCATCTAAATCGGTGGCATTTAATTTAATGACTAAACTCCCTTTTGGAGCATTTTCTTCCAGGGTTACGACATACTGGCTCTGGCTGAATACAGGAGGATTGTCATTGGCGTCTAAGATATTGATTATAATGCTAGCCACAGCAGAATGCTGCTGGTACCCCCCATCGTAAACGGTCATTGTAAGCAAATGCGTCTTCTCTTGTTCTCTGTCCAGTGCTCTTTCAAGTACAAGCTCTGGAAACTCGCTACCGTCCGTAGGGTTAGAATTTTTTAAAACGAAGTGTTTGTTGGGGCTCAGATGATAAACGCTGACTGAGTTGGTACCAACATCTGGGTCAAACGCCCGTTCAACGCGGAAACGGGACCCCAGGGCTACAGTCTCAGAAATATTAAGTGTCATTTCCTTTTCTCCAAATTCTGGAGAATTATCATTAATGTCTAGAATATTAACTTCTACATGACGAAGTTCAGTTGGGTTTTCTAACATCACTTCAAAATGTATAAGGCACACAGGGTTAGCCCTGCAAAGCTGCTCTCGATCTATGCGGTTTTTAATGAGCAACCTGCCGGTCAATGGATTTACATCAAAATAATGCCCTTCAGTAGAAGAAACTACTTGCATTTGTCTAAGAGACAGAGTTTTAATATCTAATGACAAATCGTTTGCGACATTACCTATGTAGGTACCAGGATCCTTCTCCTCCGGCACAGTGTAACGTATCTGTCCAAAAACAAAGGTGCAGGTAAAATAAAATATCCAAGCAACCTTCAATAGACTCATCATCTTCAGTTGTAGGCAGGAAGTAATATAAATCCTATTAGTGCTGCGCCAGCAAACTGGTAGATCATGCAGCAAACCAGACACGAAAATAACGCGTCAGGCATGTATAACAACGTATTCCTCCATTAATAGGTTTCCCATCTTCTCTGGCTAGTCCAATAAGTGAGGTGTCTTAACATAATACAACACAGTACAACAGCGACACCAAATGGTGTAATTCTTGCTGCAGTAGCTGAGTTTGCAGAGACTGGGATATAAATTTACCCGAATAAAAAAAATAGCGTCTTAATCCAGATTCCAGTCAAGATTTACTTTGGGTGTATATATTTCCCACAAATGCTGTCATTGTTTTTCGATTTAAACTATACAGCAGCCCCCACCCCAAAAAACGCAGTTATGTAAAGGACATACGGTAGTCATTGTAGTTAAATGGTGAAACACCGTCTAACTGATTATATTTACATATATATATAGTGTTAAAATAAATTGTAGTCATAAGTAAGTGCAATATGTTAAGCATCGATTGTATTCACCTGTGCTTCTTTGTTGAATCCAGGTTTATGCTTATTGGTTGATGAAACACATGCTAATACTTAATAGGCAGTGCTGTTTGCATACTAATTGGCAGATTTTCCGAAGCCACGTACGCGTCTGACCATGGGAAACATGTTATTTCAGTCAAAATGTCAAATCAAATCCGATGAGAGAAACAATTGGATTCGAAAACTTGGAGATTGAGGACGAGCACCAGAGTGAGATGATTCGGGAGGCAAAAATATTTTAAAACGAAAGTAATTTTGTTTTCTATTAATAGTTCGACAGTGATATTAAAAGCAAAGCAGATTTAAATGAGGTGAAACTTGTGCACATAAGTGGTTCTAGTAGCATCATTTCAGATTATTTATCTGAAAGACAATGCATGTGCTCAAGCCAATCATGCGAAACACAACCAAGACAAGCAATTATTCATGCCTCATTGGACATTCTTATCCATGTTTCAAACAGTCACTGTACAAAGGAACCTTGCAGGTGTTTCAGGTTGTTTCTAGAACTTACTGAAAAATATTTACTTGAATGAGGACTAGGCTATCTATACCTAGCCATATACACCATTAAGTAGGCACACTTAATTTGTCTTGGTTACAAGCACCGAACATAGTGCTCGCCGATAACTTTGGTGTAAATTTGATTCTACCTATCCAGTTATTCAGACTAGCCTTAAACGCAGCCAAATAGTAATTTGCCCTGTAGTGCTTATTTATTCCACAAGCTGCTAATAGGCGGAGTTAGGAACCGATCCCTCTACAGAGTGTTGTTTATTAGTGCGGGAGTTTATAGAACCACCGGTTTTGCAAATAAATATATGGACAAATTTGATTGGCTCTAATGGCTCAAAAAGCGAAGCACAGTCCAACTCAGACTACCAAGAACAAAGAGAGTTACTAGTTCTTGTGTCTCAAATGTCCAGAATTTCCCAAAAAGTCTAGACTTGCCTCATTTTTTGATCTGACTGTTCCTCATACAATTTATGGTTTTCTTGCAATGTTTGAAGATTCGGGTAATTAAATAATGACAGACATTTTGGTTTCAAAATACATATCTTTCAGAAAAAAATTATGCTAATGCTAGAACAGTTTTTCCCAGCAGCTTTCTAAGCCAATAATTGCAATAATTAACATCTGTCCCTGATTTTGGACCCCTCCCCATTATATTTGGCTTTGCCCAGATTTATTGCGCTAACAGGTTGCGAGGTATGACCCTACATAGTCGAAGGACTGAAGGATGAGAGACTGAGAGATTAAAACCTGCAAGTACTACTTTGTTTTGGTTGTCATCAGCAATGTCTGACCTTGGCAACAGTACATTTAATGATGTGTGTGTTTCACAGAAGTATTGATTGCGAGGAAGCCTAGTAAATACAATATGTTGTTGGTGGTTCTCAACCTCCAGTTGAACATAAAATGGAAGTACATAGTGTACCTTTGAAGAGAATGCTAGTGTTCATCGGAGTTAATTTCTGAAACTTACATGTCGAGTGAATGAGAACCTGATAAACTTTAAGCGTTTTTGTAGCAGATGGTGGGAGGTTGGCGTAATGGTTAAGGTGCTTACCTTAGAAACACAAAATGCAGCGTTTGATTCTGACATGGGGTAATTGGCTAGGCTTAAAAATGGGCCATAAGGGTAGTTAGCCTAGTACTAACCTATGAACCTAGGTGCCATAAACTATAACAAAACCATACTTAGTTAAAACTGCCAGGAGAGGAAGGAGAAAGAAACGTCCATACATTAGTAAGCATTAATCAAGTTCCTTTATGTTAAGTATGACTTTTTCTTGAAAAAATGTCAGACGAGGAGAAGACAACAGGACAACTGGAGTTAGTGGAATTAATAAGGGGGGCAAGGTGAGACTGTAGAGCAGTTTTTGATAGAAATTGTGTGACTGGATATTCAAAGAACTGTTAGTGCCCAAGCTGATGAAATAAGCAAAGAAACACTGGTTAATTTAGGACTGAGGTCTACGCCAAAATCAAACAGGGAGATGCGATGCAGTTGCATTATTTCAGACCTAGCTGAACTCATGGAAATAGAAAGGATAACATTCTCTTGTGAAATATCTAGACCCCCATTTTCCAGAAGCATTCTCTTTGTAAAATTTCAATAGTCGAAAAGCATGATAAAGTGAATCCTTCTTTAGAAGAATTTAAACGTGCATCAACTAAAATAAAGTAGAAGACACAAAAAGTCTCAGCATGGAGAAGAGAGAAATTAGTTTGCGCAAAAGACAGAGAGGACTGACATTTACAAAATCGGGCAACCTGTAGAGGCTAGTACAAATCCACCAACTATGTAAGGAAAGTTCAGGTTTGAAATGTATGATATGAGTACCTGCTCAAAAAGTAGGAACCTCCAGATTCTTGGAGTTTCAGAAGCCTGGTATCAGGTATTGCAGAACATAGGGATAGTTGCCAAAAGGTCATTGCTGGTTTCAAAAAGTCTAAGGAGAATGTAGAGGCATGAATCACAATAAAAATGAAGCAAGTTCACTGAATGTACAGTCATCCCAAACTTACTCCCTCAGACCTACAAATGGGACTTTAAGCAAAATCAATGACAAGAAGAAATTCTAAGGCTCATTGTTTAAAAAAAAGTGAATGTAACTTGATGTGCTTTTCATACTGATATTTTTAGGTTTTCACACAAAAATTGTAAAGTTGAAATGAGTGCTTGCACAAATATTAAATGAACTGCCACAAAAATTAAGAGCATTTTTGTATACTTAATAAAATTGAAGACAATATGGAATAATACAGCTTTAATATGTAACAATCCAGGTGAGGCACATGTGGACCTGTGTATATGGAGGATAATGGATTAATACATCTGATTGCATTAAAGACATGATAATGACAGAGATGCTGAAGTTAACCATAGTGACCATTTTCATGATTCATTTATTTATTTCTCTCCCTATATTTCTTTCCATTTTCTTTCTTCCTTTATTTATTGTTTTCTTACTTCATTTCTTCACTGTTTCTTTTTTTACTTTATTGAGCTTCTTTACTTTTTTTCTAGTACAGTTTAATTTTTATATGTTCACAGTCTTTATAGGTGGACTGGTGTTGGCAGGGAGTTAAACAATCATTTATGTGGCAAAGCAATAACAAAATTATGCATGGGCTATTAAAAAGTATAATGTAAAGATAAAGCAGCGACTATTACAGTACCCTTACTGTTAATACAAGGAATGCTACCCTGCATGTGTTGTGAGTATGTTGCTTTTTTCTAATATTTCCCTTGAAATGAGAAATAGACTTCTGGGGCCTAATGCCTGTACTGGCAGGCTGTGCAGAGAGTACATAGTTACTAATTGCATTTTCAGTGAATGTGAATAGAATGTAAATGATGGTCAAGAGGCCAAGAGAGACAAAGTTTTTGTTTAATTAAGAAAGAGACCAGAACACATCATCTGCATTTTAGCTTTGAGAATGACAGGACTTTGTGATATTTATTAGCACACTAATTTTAAAGACCCCGCCCAGTGCTTATCTGAATTCTATTTTTTTCAATTGCATCCTCACTGCTGTCAATAAAAATTCCTCATTACTTATCTGTAATCATTTTTACAATAACATCATTATTGTTGAAAACAACATCAGTGCAGATGTAATGTACACAGATGTCAGTTCTGTCTTTGATAGAGTAGAGCATAAAATGCTCGTCCATAAATGACATAATCTTGACATCTCAGCCTCTGATACAAACACCTTTTTTCAAGTTGTCGTCTCACAGCAAGAGGTTCTCTGGTTCAAGTCTCAGCTGGGGTGCCTTCTGTGCGGACTCTGCATGTCCTCCTTGCTGTCATGTGGGTTTCTTCTGGGTGCTCCGGTTTCCTTCTACATTCCAAAGACATGTAATAGGTGAACTGGACACTCTAAATTGGTCATAGGTGAGAGTGTGTGCATGACTGAGTGGTGTGAATGAACTACTGTGGCAGGGCTAGCCACCCAGTGGTGTAAACCTTGGCTCACCCTGACCCTATGTGCAAAATGGGAAAAAGGGGTTGAGGATGGATGGATGGATGGACATGGATAAGCTAAAATTTGAAAAATGCCTAAATAATTATGAAGATAATTTAAGTTTGCAGCATTATCAAAGCATCTAACCATGTGAACAATGGAAAACAAAATAATTATAAATACCAACAAGGCAAAACATATGCAATTCTTTATGCTTGAGGTGGGGGGATAAATGCTAAGGAGATTGAAACTGTCAAACTATTTAAGGACCTAGGAGTATTGGTGAAAAATAAGATTTAACCATCATGTTAGCTATGTGGTCAAAGACTGTAGCAAGATCACAGGATTTGTGAAAAAATATTATTAACCTGATTGATATGAATATCTTAAAAACTGTATATGTTTATTTATTTAATAAGCCTGAAAACTAAATACCGGACATTGCTTTGGACCCATTTACAGTAAAAAAGATGGCTAAAAGTAGAGAACATTTAGTGCAGTTACATTACATTGATTTGTAGATAAGAGACAATATTATACAGGGACAGATTGTGAAATATAGTACATTTTTGTCACTAACTCTCTAATAATGGAGAGGTGATTTAATACAGCAATGAAGGACCCCTCAGATGGCTTAGTGGTAAATTGCTATGGCTATGGTGTGCATGGTACTGGGTTCAAGACTTGCAAGGACTGAATGAAAATTCACCCCGGGGATCAGTCCAGTGGCTCTACTCAACAGAGGCTCTGGGAACTAAGGTTAGGTGGCACGATGCCAGGGTAATCCTATGGGCTAGGCTTGTAAAAGGCTCCAGGGCCATTAGCCTAGTACACACCTATGTTTAGGCTTATAGAACACTGGAGTATAAGTTCAGGTTCAGTAAGAGTGCTGCAGTTTTATCATAGGGGTGACAGAATCACTAAATGGTTCCAAGAAAGATTAGTGCTCAAATGAAATTCTCTTCCAGAGTTAATAAAGGCTTGTGAAAATCTGATTTCTTATAATGCTGTTGTGGATGTACTCTATATGTGCTCTATATGAATGATTCTTATGGCATCTAGGTGGCAAAAAGGCATTTTGTTCACATCTCGGCTCCATTATATTATGTTGTATCATATTATATTTTCAAGAAAGAAAGTATTATGGATAGATGCATAATACTTTCATAAGGATGACTGCATCAAGCATAGTTCATAGGTTGGTACTAGGTTATCAGCCCTTGGGCCTATACAAGCCTAGCCATAACAATTCCCTGGCTATTTCTGCTAGTACAGGAGAAACAATTTCAATAAAGGAACCCTTTCAAGTGAAATGTGGAGCATATTTTAATGATGTTAGTGGTCAAATGATAATATGAATGGTTAAGAGAGCAATAACTTTGTTTAAAGTGTAGACTATGCATTCACTTGCCAAACTGCATCAAGATTTTTAAATACAATTTCAAAATGTATTCAAAGTTAACATGAATCAGGTGTCTGGTTAACCAGGGCTAGGTATGATGTGCTAAATATTCAAAGGAATACAGTTGTAGAATCCTCTAATTTTTTATACTAAAATAGACATGGAAACATATTAATTCAGTTAGTGATGAAGGAACAATTAAGTGATCCACAGCAAAAGGTTAAGCACCCCCCCCAAAAAAAGTGTATACATATATATATATATATATATATATATATATATATATATATATATATATATATATATATATATATATATATACTTTGTAATCCTAATTTTCAGACTCAGTTTCTTTGTGGTCTCCAAAGATTTTGTTATAAAGTCTGACTTTGTAATATGCCACAGTACAGACCAAACACAACACAAGGGAATACATGGACTGGGGATATGGCACAGCACATGTGGATGCCAGAGTAGTCCAGAGGCCAAGCCACTCAGATATCATTCACTTCTGCTGCTGATGTCATGTGCAGCCTACACCTCTGGTCACCTGATAGGTGTGTTCTATTAGCCACATAACTCAACCAGCCCTGTCAGCAGGTGATCCATAGTGGTGAGGCAGGCATCTAGCTACTGGAAAACCACAGATGACATCAGTCTATGAAACTGCTAGTAAGTGACCACAGGGAACCCCTCCGAACTGGTATCAGAAAATGAACCTCGGGTCCTTCTAAGAAGTAGCCACAGAGACCACCAGAGAACCTTTAGGATTGCCTTCATCAGGGTGACCTCCATATCCCTGCTGAGTTTCTGGCCTGTTGACCAATAGTGATCCAGCACAAGAGGTGTCAGGCAATGCAGGCTGAGATGGCCACTGCTGTTTCTCTGACACCAGCACCACAACTGAACCAGCTGAAGGAATGAGAAAAAAAGGAACACATTAGTACACACATACTTTGCACATAATATTACAACTGTGCAGTACAGTACAGTTATGCACATGGTGAGTGCACTCTCCTACTGGAACAGACACTATTTTCCCCCTGTGACATCCCGCCATGTTAAATTGACACTCCATAGTCAGTGTAAAACAAAGTAGGAAGAAATGAGTACAGTGATGGTTCTGTTAAAAGATGAGTAAGAAAATGCTTTCAGTAAAACTCTGTCTCCCAGTCCCTGACATCTGCTACTGAAAGCCACTATGGGTGAAGAAGAAGAAAATCTTGTTCTTCCTCAGACACCAAACAGAGGGCCCCTTTCCAGCACCTGTGGAAGTCATGTTCACTCACACAGGTCCATTTGAGGAGCAAAATAGTAGCTCCATGTGCAGAGAAGCACATTCCAATGTCACATGCTGGACACAGTAGTCCAGCAATGGGATGCCACAGGAACACCTGTAATACAGCATCCCAGAACTGCTTCATAGATGCCATGGACAAGTGTAGTTAGTACATGTCCTTGCCTAGGAACAAACAACTTAGTGCTACTTAGCCTAGACAGCACAGCATGCTAGGGGATGGATTCAGAGACTGCTGCATTAAATTTCTCAACTGCCTGAATCAGCAAAATATATAGTGGAAACACCGTATTGTGAGAAACCATTCTAAACCAGGCAACCACGGAATCAGGAGTTTTACTGAATGAAGACAGTAGGTTTTAAAATAAGCACACTAAAGGAAGAAAAGACACCTAATAATGTACCCGTGTACTGCACTCAACACCCTTCATATATGTCAATAACAAGGATATAAAGGAAGTGGTGTGTGTAGGTATGAAAACACGAAGCTTAGCTGCTTCAACCAGTGTCTTGGGCTGGTACCTCCCCCAGAAGAGCCAAAAAAAAAACTTACATTGTATCCAGCTTATTACAGTTAGATATTCCTCCCATCTGTGTTCTATTAGCCACATAACTCAACCAGCCCTGTCAGCAGGTGATCCATAGTGGTGAGGCAGGCATCTAGCTACTGGAAAACCACAGATGACATCAGTCTATGAAACTGCTAGTAAGTGACCACAGGGAACCCCTCCGAACTGGTATCAGAAAATGAACCTCGGGTCCTTCTAAGAAGTAGCCACAGAGACCACCAGAGAACCTTTAGGATTGCCTTCATCAGGGTGACCTCCATATCCCTGCTGAGTTTCTGGCCTGTTGACCAATAGTGATCCAGCACAAGAGGTGTCAGGCAATGCAGGCTGAGATGGCCACTGCTGTTTCTCTGACACCAGTACCACAACTGAACCAGCTGAAGGAATGAGAAAAAAAGGAACACATTAGTACACACATACTTTGCACATAATATTACAACTGTGCAGTACAGTACAGTTATGCACATGGTGAGTGCACTCTCCTACTGGAACAGACACTATTTTCCCCCTGTGACATCCCACCATGTTAAATTGACACTCCATAGTCAGTGTAAAACAAAGTAGGAAGAAATGAGTACAGTGATGGTTCTGTTAAAAGAAGAGTAAGAAAATGCTTTCAGTAAAACTCTGTCTCCCAGTCCCTGACATCTGCTACTGAAAGCCACTATGGGTGAAGAAGAAGAAAATCTTGTTCTTCCTCAGACACCAAACAGAGGGCCCCTTTCCAGCACCTGTGGAAGTCATGTTCACTCACACAGGTCCATTTGAGGAGCAAAATAGTAGCTCCATGTGCAGAGAAGCACATTCCAATGTCACATGCTGGACACAGTAGTCCAGCAATGGGATGCCACAGGAACACCTGTAATACAGCATCCCAGAACTGCTTCATAGATGCCATGGACAAGTGTAGTTAGTACATGTCCTTGCCTAGGAACAAACAACTTAGTGCTACTTAGCCTAGACAGCACAGCATGCTAGGGGATGGATTCAGAGACTGCTGCATTAAATTTCTCAACTGCCTGAATCAGCAAAATATATAGTGGAAACACCGTATTGTGAGAAACCATTCTAAACCAGGCAACCACGGAATCAGGAGTTTTACTGAATGAAGACAGTAGGTTTTAAAATAAGCACACTAAAGGAAGAAAAGACACCTAATAATGTACCCATGTACTGCACTCAACACCCTTCATATATGTCAATAACAAGGATATAAAGGAAGTGGTGTGTGTAGGTATGAAAACACGAAGCTTAGCTGCTTCAACCAGTGTCTTGGGCTGGTACCTCCCCCAGAAGAGCCAAAAAAAAAACTTACATTGTATCCAGCTTATTACAGTTAGATATTCCTCCCATCTGTTCACTGAAGATAAAAAAAATACATTCCTTCTACTAGCACTCCAACAAGATGGCCAGATGCATGACCACTCCCCGCCCCAGCCATTCAGGTCCCATTTCTGTGCCCCACCCCAACCTACTTTCAAGATATTTTATTAAAAAAAAATACATGTCTTCTTTAAAAATGTAGCAAACTATTTGCTATAAATGGAACAAACAGTTGCTACAGTTTATATCCTGCCTGCATGGTGTACTACAGCACTCATGTTTTTGTTTAAAAAAATTCTTCTTTTTAAATTGTAGCAAATAGATGCTACAGTTTATACTCTGTCTGCACCATGCACTACAACCCTCAGGTTTTAGTTAAAAAAAAAAAAAAAAAAAAAAAAAAATATATATATATATATATATAAAACCTGTAGCAAACTGCTTTCCACAATGTAGCAAGCAGCTGCTACCATTCAGACCACACACGAGGTACTACAGTGCTCGTTTGATCGCAAATGGAATATTGACTTTTAAAAGCCAGTATTGCATTAAAAAGAGATTGGGATTGGCTGATTGCACCCCAACACTTTGCACCCAGGGTAGTTGCTCCTCTCACCCCATCCTAGTTGTGTTACTGACACAGCACAAAGGCATGACACTATTATACCCAGTTTTTTTTTTTTTTTTGTGGGGCATGGCAATGCATATTAGATGAGCAGGATGTGCAAACATAGAGGGGTTCAATATGGTTTCACAGCAAGGGGTGTCATTACAACATGCCTTGTTACAGTTTGTATAGGAAAAGAGTGAATGGTCACAGTACAGCAGGGGACAAGTAAGTGGCCAGTGTAGGGGGATAGCCGACAGCTATACAGGACAACCACAGACAGACAGCCATACACACATGTTGACTGATGAGTATAACCGGGTCTATATTAAGAAGACAAACGCTTACTTACCCGAACTCCTAAACGTCGACCTGTATTCATCGAACCGCGAAAACATCGATTGTGCAGAAGAGTAGAAACATCAAATCATCATGGTTGGCCTTATAGCTCCATAAGGTAAGTGTGCAATAGTTACAGACCTTAGGGTTAGGGTGCGGGTTAAGGTAAGTGCATAGATGGTAATGTATGGTAGATTTAGTGTAGGGTTTTGTTAAGTGTATGTGTATGGATTATTTAGTTTGTTTGGGTTTAGCTTTTTAAGGTAAGTGTGTGATAGTTATGGACCTTAGGGTTAGGGTGCAGGTTACGTTAAGTGCATACATGGTGGTATATGTAAGATTTAGTGTAGGGTTAGAAGTAGGGTTTAGTTTAGGGTTAGAAGTAGGGTTTTGGTTAGTGTATGTATGTGGTTTATTTAGTTTGTTTGTGTAGGTAGTATGTAGCGGGCCGTGGGGTGGGATAAGTATGACAGTTCGACTTTTTGAATTTCGAGGTTTAGGGCATTCGGTGTATATGCAGTTCGATGAAGACGGGTCGACGTTTAGGTATTCGGGTAAGTAAACTTTCTTCTTTATAATATACACCAGTATAACCTGCTTGTGTTCACATCATCTTGTCATGGGCCTACAAGAGCTGGAAGATCTGGAAAAGTTCACCTCTCAGGAGACTAAGATATTACTATAGGCTGTTCTCTCTCTCACACACACACACACACACACGCACACACACACACACACACACACACACACACACACACACACACACACACACACCATGGGTGAAATGGCCAAATGTAGCTCGGGCAGCTATATCAGGGAGTGGTGCAGGGCATCTGTAAATTAGGTTTGGCACATGGAAAAACTACATGATATTGCATGCAAAGAGCAAGCCAGGGATATCACCAAGGATATGTCCACCACAGGAAGTGGACCACCAACAAGAAAGCAGCTCCCAGAGATGGAGGAGTTTGTTCCTGTCTTAGACAGGAGAGTGGATCCTCATACTCCATCTATGAATGGATACTGAGCCCTAATTCCTGATGGTGGATGGATATGGGAGATTGACTGGCACCAACTGCATGAGTGACTGTAGGGGATGCACCAGGGTAATAATAAATTTTACAGTGCCAGATTGTACAGTGCACTGCATGTGGGCAAGACTCATTTTTTTCAAGACGTTTCTGCATATGTGCCCTCCAAGTATTTCTGGAATGCAACTACAATACCATGCATAGCAAGGTATATGCAAGTATATGTCCATATGTCACTTATGGATTGTGTGAACTACTTGTATGCCTGCCACAGGAAGGCATTTAGACATTTGTTCCAGTGTTGCCATGGGAGTCTTGTCTTTATGCTTTCACTAGTTGTACTGCTGGAGGGTCCAGCACAACAGGCAGCACATGCCTGATATGGGGTCTATATTAAAAGACCAAAGAGGTGTTTCAGTGAACACCTCTTGGTCGACACATAATAAGCAAATGCACTAAAGCCCAAATGCTCAAAACAGCTGTTTCTTTCCCAGGAAAAGAAATCACTAGCACACACACACACACACTTTAAAACATAACAACATGGGGGTCTTCACCCCCACACCCCCCAACGTGGGGGGCTGTGCCTTCCACACCCATCCTAACTAAATATACCAACTCTAAGATTGCACTACAGGGCCAAACACATGGGGATGGCCAAGCAATTTCTTTCCCAGGGAAAGAAATCACTGTTTTGAGTGTTCGCGCTTTAGTGTGTTCGCTCATTACGTGTAGACCAAGAGGTGTTCGCTGAAACACCTCTTCGGTCTTTTAATATAGACCCCTGATATGAGTGAGACACCTGAGGCTGACATTAATGGCAGTTTGAAAATTGTACAGTCTGATGACACAGTGACACTGTCAGCAACACTAACACTGGAGAGCTTATATACGTCCCCAACATACAAGAAGCCTGTAGATGGAAGTGGTGTGGTAGTCTGTGATGCCAGGTGTGTTCCTGTTCTGATCATGACTTTCAGAATTAGTCAGCAGATGTGCAGGCCAGTGAACAGTTAAACATAGTTGCTGCCCACACCATTCTGGAGATGGTGTCTTTGCTGCATGGCCTGTTGGATGACATGTGACAACTGAGTGGCCTTTAAGATGACATCCAGCACCTGCACAGTGATATACAGCATAGCAAAAAAGAAGAAAATGGTGGTGCTTGGGTCACTGGTGGCTAATATTGTATCCAGTGATGCATCCAGGAGGCAGATGGTAACCGTCCTTCGGTCTGCCTTTGCAGGCCATTCTTTCTGTGGCTGTGAAAGTGTCCAGATGCACAGGCTGGGCATACCCAGGTGAAACACCATCCTTTAGACATTATCACTGTTGGCTTTGACTACAGAGGTCACAACACCTAGCTGTGGCTAGTCTCAAATATGTAGCCAGCAATGCACTTCAAGGTCCACTCTTAGGCCACTTCACCAGGCTTTATGCTTTTGCTCCTATTGTTTTAAGTCTTTAATATCCCCACTGAGAAGACGAAGCACTATGTCTACTCATGGCTATTATCTGGCACATGGACACTGTGCACCTGTTGGCTCAAACATAGAACACCCTATCAAGGTGCACACACGTGCTCCCATCTTCCTTCATCATCTTTGCCATAGACTGACTAAATCCACAAGACTGCAGGCCACCACATGAAACATCTGAAAGTACATGACAAGGCAGCCCCTCCCCAAGGATTTGATTCCTTAGTCTATGTAACCAGTTACCAGAATGCATAGCTACCATATTCACCTTCCTTACTCTGGCCCCTATAATAGCAATGATGTCACTTTTCACTGTGCCCCACCACCTCTTCAAATGATGATGAATGTTTCCTTCCTGTCCGTAACCTGTGTGGGTATGGTATACTCTGATGCATAGCATGCCAGTTTATGCACTACATTGCATAGCCTAGGTGTGATAGTACACATGTCATTTTATTCTGTGCTGTCTGTATTATGGCCCATTGATGTGCACCAGACATTGTCTCTTTGTCAATGCCAAGATGAACTGCGCCTGCCTTTGCCTCACAAGGGGTACTGCTGTTGTCTGTTGTTCCTCTGACCAACTGCCCTGCTCCTTGTCCACTGCTCAAACACATATGTTGGGCTCTTCTGGGATGCTTCTCTTCTCCACCATGTTTGGTGATGCCATTTTCCATAACTGCTGGTCTTTATTTGCATTGACAACTTTATTATATCATTACGCTGTCATTTAAACACATTGCATAAGTTGACATTTTCATTCTAGCATGGTCACTCTGTACCTTTGATTGATTTCCTTCTTGGATGTCACAACTTTCTGTCTACTTTCTGAATCACTGTGCATTACCCATCTATGAATACCAGCCTAGGTATTGATACATTAATTAGAATCTAAAGCCAGTGTGTGTATTTCTCAAGGTAATTATCAACTTTTTAGATCAGTCAAGAAAGTCCAAATAAGTCAGTAAGCCATAAAACAGATAAAATAAATAATAATAAATGCATAAAGGCAGATTAGGCGAAGAACATATTCTTTACTGAAATAATACAAAAGATAGTAGCTGAAAGACACTATTTATTAAAAGAACTTCTGTTTAGTAAGCACTTTCATCTTATAATATGAAAGAATCCATTAGACTAAAGTAAAGTTAACGACATGACCATTAAATATGTAAGCGCAGTTTAGTACATGACTCAGAACAACAAAACAGTTGAATTTCCTTCCTTCCTCTCTCCCCCAAATCTATAATGTTGCTGTCTTTTTTAGCTATCAGCTTTTAAACTGAGATAAGCAAATGTATCATCATTTAAAAAATGCATGCATGAGCAGTAATTTGTATATTGCCCATAATGAGACACATATCACCAAGTGCTGGGGCATTAAAGAAAGAAGACATTAAGCAAATATAGATAAGACTCCAATAAAATAATGCGGAATTACCAATGATTAACTATACAGTTCACATCATATAGGATGGTGCTAGAAAGATCGCTGGAACAACTGTTAAGGTTTTGTGGATGCTTGTTCAACAAGGTGACTTGGGGTTATGAGCAAAAAATAGAGGGTATGATGGCAACATCCAGGTTAAGAGAAATCTGTGAAGTACTGCTTAAAGAAAATGATTTCCATGTTAGGCTGCATGAAATAGCCTTATCATCTACAATTTGTATTCATAGATCAAGAATTATGTTCATCATATTCATCTCTGCTTCTGTAGCCTTAGCTATATAAATTATATCCTGCATTTGCTGGGCAGATAAGTTCCTTTTGGTGAAAATACTTCCATTTACTTAATTTTGTTAATGTTTTATTATTTTCCCCTATTAAAGCTATGGGTGTTGTATTTTAATGGATTGCCTCACTAACGTATAGTCCTTTAAACAGAGCACTCATTTTTTTCTGTCAGTTTAAAAGAGGTATACAGTAACTGAAAACATTTTTTCTGTGGTGAAATTGCATTTATTTTATTTTTGTGAGGCTGTCATAGTGTTTTAAAGTGATTTTTACTGTGTTTTCTCTCAAAAAGTAACTTTTGGTGATTAGTACTGTTTACCAGAAATTGCTGCTTGTCTTGCCCAGGAAAGAGGCACTATTTTTTGGCTTGATCATGGAGCAGACTACCAGACCCACAGTTGCTCCTTCTTCCAGCAACAAAAAATAAAAATTAAACAAATAACCTTTGCCACCACAGCAGGATAGCAACTTGCCTCAGCCACGGGTGGGTGATTCTGCTGCGGCCCTTTGTTGTACCTCAGACCAGCCATCGTTTACCCCATATCCCTCTGGTGTAGCACCTACAGTCATTATGGACCAGAGGTTAGCCACATCCTCTGCAGCTGTTGGGATACCCTCAGTGAGCAAGGAAAAAACGTTCTTGTTGGCCTGGGAGAGGGAATAGGGAAGATTTCCATGTTGTGTCAGAATGCTGTGCCAATCCATTGCCATTAGTAACACAGCTGGCCCCATTTTTTCCTATCAAAAAGAAACAGAAAACCAAGTGTGTATCTTTTCCTCTTCAATTTTCTTTGGACAGGAGTAGTTTACTGGGTCTGGCTCAAGGTTTAATTTGGGCTATTGATCCCTCTTGTAAAGTAGCTTCTGGTAAAATAAAGAGGGATTCTTCTTTTCCCAAAGAGATTCAAGATTCTGAATCTGTCCAGTACCAAGGTTTCATAGCCTCAAAGAAAATATGTGCTAATAAAGAAGGGTTTTCCAGAGCTACACCCATTCCTCCTGTTCTGTCTGCTTGAGAAGATGTGAGTGTTAATGCTTGAAATTTTCCTGATAGCCAGCCAGCTTCACCTAAAATGTAGACAGGATACATAAAGTTCTTCAGTCCTTCAAACTGGTATACACTATTCCCAAACCTGATCTAGTAGCTAGAATGAAAGGAAAATTGATAGGTCTGGGAAAAAAAGTGTATACTTCTGCAACTTTGATTTTCAGAATTTTGAATTGCCAGTCTCATATGCTAAAGTTTGTTCTGACAAATTGTGAAATTATGAGGAAAGTTTTAGCTGCAGTTTCTTCTTGTGTGGAAAAATTTGCTTTACATAACTTATTTTCTTCTATTGCAGAGGTCACTATTTATTGTTTATAGTGTAAGACTGTGTTGATACTTCTTCCAGGACTATGGCTACTGGTACTGTTTTGAAGAAGTTTGCATGGCTACATTCTCAAACTTCCAAGATGATGTTAAAATGAGATTTTAAAATTTCCCTTGGATAGAGATTTAGTGTTTGGACCCTCTATTGCAGAGGTTATCAAAAGGTGTGATTAAAAGGGCAAGCTTATCCAGGGAATCAGCCCCCTTTCCCAAATTTTCCTCATCCAGTTTTGACAAAAAATAAACAGTTTCAACTAAATACAGGTAAACAGGCATTTAAAAATTAACGGCAAGGGTTTTCCAAAAAGAAGTCTTGAAACTCCCAAAACCAAGGACAGTTTAAAAAGTCTGAATTACTATTCAAGAGATCTTGTGACCCCCTCCAACCCTAGCTCCTTTGTCTTGCAGAAAGTCTAAATCTCCATTTTTCTCTTTGGCAACAGATAGTTTCAGACAAATGGGTTGTGAAAATTATTCATCAAGGTTATAGATGGCAGTGGGAGGAAATTTCTCCTTTCCAGGGGGTCATTACTCATCCTCCAGATCAGGCTGTTTTGTGACCACCAATTCTTCATTACATGCTATCCCAAGGAGTGATAGATCCAGTTCCTCCTTTCCAGGTGGGGAAGGGTTTTATTCAAGGATGCTCCTGGTGCCAAAGGAAGAACATTTTTGGAGACTAGTTCTGAATCTCTCTTTCCTAAAATTTTTTGTGATAGTGTGAAAATTCAAAATGATGTCACTTCACAACCTATTAACTCTTCTCCTTCTTTTAAGTGCCTGGCAACACTAGTCTTAAAAAAAGATGATTATCATCTTATTCATATTCGTCCAGACTTTAGATGTTTCTTAAGGTTTTGTATGTATGGATCACATTATCAGTTCTCTGCCTTGCCTTTTGGACTATCCACTACAACAACAGTGCTCACAATGTGTTTAGCTCCACTTATAGTGCATTGCAGGCTACAGGGTATCCACTTTTTCCATATTTAGATTATTTGCTTATCTTTGCAGAGTCTTTTTCAAAGTGTCAGGAATCTCTGTCTTGGATGAGAGATGTCTTACACAAGCTGGGATTTCAAGAGAACATCCAAAAGTCTTTCTTGACTCCTTCACACAGGGTTGTGTTCCTGGGATGTCAATGAGGCACCTCAGTTGAAAGAGTTTTTCTTCCACAAGAAAAGGAAAATCTTTATCTAGATTTATTTCTAAGGTTTTCCACTCAGACTTCAGTCACTGCGAGGGAATACCTTAAGATTTGGGATCTTGTTGCATCTATGATTTTCATGATACCCCTGGAAAAACTCTACAGGTGAAAGATAGTGTTGTCTGAAATATCTTTGGTACTAGCATCAATACCTTTTTATCTTTTTATCTTTTAAAATCACAGTGCTGGGGTTTGTCAGAACGTAAATATTTTGGTGGAGACAACAGATATTCTTATATCCAGGTTTCCCCTTCTCCCTCCCTGCTCCAAAGCAGTCAGTCACCACAGACACTTTAGACTTTGCTTAGGAAGTAGTTTCACTGGGGATAAAACTGTAGGGTATGTGAGACACCAATGACAAGATGCAAGCACTTATAAATATTAAGGAGATGCTTGCCATGATCAAAACTTCAAAAAGTAAGCTGCATTATCAACAAATAATAGCAAATTCTGAAATATGATGTTTGATTTTTAAAGTGTCTTTTGCAGAGGGTTTTACCTCTGAATTCCTTGACATGCCCCACACTCCTGCTGCATAACTTTGAATCACTGTCATATGGGGTAGGGAGAATACTTGGAGATCTTGCAGTCTTTGGCTTGGCATGTATTCCCTTGCACACTGACAGTACTGCAATTCCAAGAAGCACAATTGCAGTCCTCAGAATTTTAACAGGCTCCTCCCACCCTGTCAATAGCCTTGATTTCTCTTAGTCATTTATTTACTTTAGATATAGAGATACTACTGACTGAAATTTGATGGTGGAGTTGCATGTGCTTTCAACAGATGGGACATGTCTGTCCAGAAGATAATGCATACCTCTTTTAAAGTTCTTTGAAAACCACTTTCACCACCATTTTAGGTTCAAAACCCAATCAACATTAACATCAAGGGAAAACATGTATTTCTGTTTAGCCCTCTCTGTTAAATTGTTGATATTGTTTTAGAAACTATGTGCATTGCCCAATAGGGCAGCCTGTTTTGGTTTAAAATACATTAGTAACTTTTTTAGTTAAATGTTTACTTTGACATCTGATACTGGAGTAATTTACAAAGTAAGGCTATTCCTTGCTGTATTTTGTTTGCTTGCCCTACCACTTCATGAGTTATAAAGGCATGCAATATTTCTGATGGAATTCATCAAGATGACTTCCTTTGACTGGATCAGCTTGACATGACTAGTAACTCCTGCAAAGATGGTAAAATGTTGAGAGGGCAATATAGGATGTCAGTGTTAGACTGAGTTATTACACAGGACTGCTCACTGCTTGCAAATGTACTTCTAAATTACCCTTAACAGACACGGTGAAAAACTATATTATTTACAATGAAAGAGAATAGAGTTTGCTGAAAAGCACTGGGGTTTCAGCAATTCATAGGCTGTACCTAAGTACACATCTAGTACACAAACAAGCCAGTATAGTATGATTTCCTGTCTCAGGGATTGGTCTTGTAGGTTTTGTTACTAGTTGTATGAAATAATAATCTCCTAGGGTGGAATACGGGTGTGCATTACTCACTGGATCCATTTCAGGTTGAGTTCTTCCATTAAGAAAATACTGACACAGGAGATGTTACAATATGTCGGCAATAATAAGAGTGGGTGTTTTGCCATAGGTGGTTGAGGTTCCAAGAGTAAACCAATCCTAATCTCCTAATCTTTGCCTTTTTGTTAAAAAGGGATCCTTGTAATAGCCAGCTATGGTCTTGATCTGATGTGTTAGATGATCTTAGTATGAGTAAAGTCATTTTTTTTCCTTTTTTGAATAAGAGCAGTACTCATTCCGTCTCATCTTCTTTCCCCACATCTTCGGTTCTGAAAAATCTCATAATAAAGTTCAACTGAGAGTGGGGTATTGTCATCAGGCTTTAACCATTATTCTGTGATCTCTACTGTATCAGGTTTGTTAAGCTGTAGCCAAGCTTCCAAGATGGATAAGAAAAAATGGGCCTCTAAAAAATAAAAACTTCAATGGTCCCTCAGAGTTCCAATGGGGGTGAATTAATGTACAGGGAGAGCCTGGCAAAAAATTAGGGCACCTACTCATTGCTCAAAATCAAAGTGCAAACTGTGGAAAAATAATTGTGCCATTTTTTTTCCTCAATTTAGTATCTCAGCAGTGGGAGCAATTATTTTCATTAAGATAAAACAGCCATTTGAATGCAGTTCATGGACAGACTTCCTTACTACTCTTGCCTCATTATGCAGTACAATAGCCTACACATCTCATAAATACTCACGCTTTCCATATTATGTACTTTAAATATCCACTGTTTCCACTACTTAATTTTAGACTACTAGAAAAGACACTTTACAACTCAAACTGTTGGTGTGTGTGTGTGTGTGTGTGTGTGTGTGTGTGTGTGTGTGTGTGTGTGTGTGTGTGTGTGTGTGTGTGTGTGTGTGTGTATGTATGCACGTGTGTGCAAATAAGCAGTGGGATAAACAAGCATTATATGACAAACTAAAATTTCTAATTTTACTCACACATATACATTATTTTATTTATCTAATTGTATTAGCATGAGTGTAGTGGATAAACTGTTTTGCATCATTTCCTGTATATAATATTTATTTAAATAACAAAAACTACAAAAACATATCAAAAGCATGCCACAGGCATCCAATTTTCCAAGTGAAGTAATGTCTTCCAGACAGGCATTACTGCCTGCATAATTGTCTCTAATAATGCCTGTATTTACATTTATGTAGGACACGGTGGTGCAGCGGTTAGCATTGTCGCCTCACAGCAAGAGGTTCTCCCATTTGATTCTCAGCTGGAGCGCCTTCTGTGTGGAGTCTGCATGTCCTCCCTGTGGTCGAGTGACATATAAAGGCATTCAGGTACGTGCATGCGTGAATGGGTGTGCCTTCTTTGAAGGTTGGGCATCGGGCTGGAAACTCAGCACCGTAAAAATCCACTGCCAATCATTAGTGAACTAGAGTTCCGCTGTGGCGACCCCTAACCGGGAAAAGCTGAAAGACTTTTTTTTAATGCCTGTATTTATATTTGCAGTACTGGCTCTTTACATGATGGTATGAAATGTTTTAATGCAGCTTAGAAAATGGGTTGAATTTAAAGATGATAGCTTACTGGAGAAAGTACAATTGTGTAAGTAAACTTGTCATAACAGTAGATGTTTTAATAGATCACTGTAGCAGTAGCCTAAGCTGCACGGATTATATCCTACCAAGGATATGATCAGCTGCTGAGTTTTCAAAGCTTTAGGGCACCTTCCACAAGCCTAACAGCTGTAGGGCTTAAGGAGAGCCACTTAAAAGCGATGCTCAGGGCACCACAAGCTTTTGAGCTTTCTTGTACCGATATGTGCTCTCCCTGCAGACTTCATGTAATACATTCGGCTGGCAATCTTTCAAGTCTGGGCAGATAAGTATCCTTTTGGGGAAATCTTTCCACTTCATCATTTTACTGAAAAAAGCTGCACTTTTTATTTTGTTATTTCTACCTTATGCTTAGGCTACCACAACAGTGATCTAAGGCTGAACATCAAATGTTCTCCAACAGGGTATTAATACACAAGGAGAGCACAGTAACACGTTTATAGATTCATGACAGCATATTAAGCAGCTGTGAAACACAGACTAATAAAATGGCACAGTCATCACATTAACAATGCTTGTTAAACATGTATGTTTATCCAGCTTCAAATAAAAAAGAAAGAAAGAAAGAGCAAAAATAAAATTCAGATAACAAAAGTAAATGTAGCAGCAGTTACAAGGAGTTGCCATTGTACCTCTCATTTATTATCTGTGGCTTGCAAAAGCCCTGTTTAGCGATCACGGGGAATAGATGAACGAATAAATAAATAAATAAAACAAAATGTTTTTGTTAACTTCAGCAAGGAAGCAGAAGAGTGTGTGTGTGTGTGTGTGTGTGTGTGTGTGTGTGTGTGTGTGTGTGTGTGTGTGTGTGTGTGAAAGACAAGAGTTTACATGCGTGTGGAGGTGATTACTATGCACTATATGCATTTTTTAATTCATCTGAACACATTAAAATATCTGATGTGCACAGAGTCAAGAAACTATATGTAATTGATGGGCATATTTCTATGTGTGTGTATGTATGTGTGCTTCTCTTTTACGTATTTGAGTGTGTCTGTCTCTGCCTCTGCATCTGTGTTGTGTGCTTGTGTATATGCATAGCTGTGTGTGTCTGCATATAAGTTTCTATACATGTGTAATAGACTGCCACTCTTCCCCGAATTTGTTTTTGTGTGAATATATGCAAATGTGTGTGTGTGTGTGTTTGTCTATGTGCCTGCATGTGTGTATGTTTCTCTGTGTCCATGTGTATCAGCATTATGAAATACTTGCATAATGCATATTTTACATGTAAAATACATCCTTCATCAACAATTACATATCCTACAGAAATGCTGAAATACTGGGTGGAGGAACTATTTTACATAAAAATATAGGTAATGTATGTAATAAAAATAAAACAAGTACAAAGCAATTTGACAGTTCATTTTCTAAAAAAACAACATGGTCTTCCAGGCTGTGCATTACAAGGAAACAGTGGATCTTCAAGAGGTATGGAGGGCCCTCCCCCTGCAGCGGTGGGCCTAATGACATCCCTAGGTGTTCTGTTATTTCCCTGCAATGCCCATCATATCAAGCATTATTGTTTGCTTACATTTTGTAAAGAAAATGACTGAGTTACACATGTGGTTGTTATAAGCAGATTATAATATATTTGTCTATCTTACTTTTTTTATTTGAACTAAAAAGTAATTACTTATAGAAGAATCAGTGCAGCATGAAAATACTAAAAGCAGCTTTTATAGTATAAAGTAGTATGAAAATACCAAAAGCAGCTTTTATAGTATAAAGTAGTACGAAAATACCAAAAGCAGCTTTTATAGTATAAAGTAGTATGAAAATACCAAAAGCAGCTTTTATAGTATAAAGTAGTACGAAAATACCAAAAGTAGCTTTTATAGTATAAAGTAGTACGAAAATACCAAAAGCAGCTTTTATAGTATAAAGTAGTACGAAAATACCAAAAGCAGCTTTTATAGTATAAAGTAGTACGAAAATACCAAAAGCAGCTTTTATAGTATAAAGTAGTACGAAAATACCAAAAGCAGCTTTTATAGTATAAAGTAGTATGAAAATACCAAAAGCAGCTTTTATAGTATAAAGTAGTATGAAAATACCAAAAGCAGCTTATATAGTATAAAGTAGTATGAAAATACCAAAAGCAGCTTTTATAGTATAAAGTAGTATGAAAATACCAAAAGCAGCTTTTATAGTATAAAGTCATTTTCTATGAATGGAATAGCCATAAGGCTACGTCTAAAGTTACAACATAACCTGGGAAAAATAAAAGTTGCTCTGCTCCAGGTGGACTGCAATGGGTCAGCTGAAGGCAGTACAGTATTAATAAGTAACACTTCCAGTGAATACACTCTGACTCTATTAGAGTAATGCAGTTTACCTAGGACTGTTTTCACAATGTGTGGCTTAAAAACTCCTGATATACCTCAAGATAAGGAAGGAACTCTACCTGCTGCAATATCCATTGTGTCAGTAAGTGTACTTTCCTAAAACATAAGCAGATGTCAAAGTCTTAAGTATGACTTCAAACTATGAGAAACATTGCCTAAGACAGTAATAGCCAGACTAATGTAGCATGGTTAATTATAAACAGCTGTTTGGTTGTCCAATATGGCCCAATATTATGTGGTAATACTGTTTAATTAAAGACACAGAATGCAGTACATTACACACACAAATATAATCCACTGAACAGGTTGATCAACACTTTCAAAATAGACATTATACATTAAAATGGGGAGGGGGATAGCTCATCAGTAAAATGTCTCCTCTCAACTCCTAGAAACAGGTTCAATCTGAGTAGTGCTGAATGACTTTTCTCCGAGTACTCCAGTTTCATCCACCCACTCCTCATAACATGCTAATTGATTGGCTACAGCAAACTGCCTATATGTGTATACCCTTGCCCTTGTAGGCTAAGCTGTGGCTGAAAATAAGGCCAGCTTACTAACCCAGTTAAAAACAAAAAATGCATAACATATTTTCCCTTCCTGTTCTGTAGAACAATCAAGCACTAAAAAAAATCAAACTAAATTTACAGTCAGTATAACAAAATGAAGTGTCAGTAATACAGAAGCAAAAACAATCTGCTTTGTCCTTTAAAACCCAATGAGGAAATTTTTCTGGTAGTAAACCAACTACATATTTTATTTTGTATACCACTGGAGTAACAGTGCCTTTGTGCCTAACAATGTTGCAAATCCTTGAACCTATCAGTGTAGCACATTGCTTCTCTGAACACCATCAATGCATTGGGACAGCATTTCATTTGCTTTAAAGTATAGTCTACAAAGTTAAACTGCAAGAAATTCATCACAGAACACTTTCTACATAGATGAGCAAATCTGTACAAACCAAAAGAGACGCATGCATGTTGAAAGGTCCAAATGTATTAATGTCAGACAATTTCTCCCTAGAGGATTTAGGGGCACGCCATATACATTAGCCACCTGTCCCGGGTTGGCACCTTGTTTGAGTGGAGATGAAGATAACCAGACCACATCAGGTGAAGAGACGTTTTGTCTACATTTTTGAGCTTTCTGGGGTAAAAATGAAAGAAGTAATTTAATTTTCTCAAACTATGATTCCCGGTGGCATAATTGATAGTGTGTTATTAGTGTATCAGTAGATGTTGGAAAAAAGTGACTATCCAGGAGTTTTGTAGTGGAGATGTTTGGTACAAGTGCACCATTTAGGAGAGGTGGGTATCACCAGTCAGAAAGCAAAGTTCAGCAGATCATCTGGCATATGGGCTGACCCCCTACCTGGATTCATGGTGAGTTTTTGTATGAAATTGTATTATTTTGTTTTTTGTCCTCTTTACTCAATGGCAGATTCCCTTGTGACCTTGGAAACATACCTGTATAAAGTATGCCTTTGATACCTATGTTTTGAATTGAATAAAATGCAGAACTTTGATTCATTTCATGTACATTTCATTCCAATGTATGTTAAACTGTGTTTAAACAAGGCTCCTTATCAGCAGATCTGGAACAAATGATAAACAGTACTAAAGCACAACCCTGTTTTGAACTGTAACCTTCAATTTCTATCCCTATGTTTGCACTATTAATTTACCTGTTTATCAGACAGATGGGTGAAGAACTCCCAGCAGTGAAAATGCCGTACAAGTAATCACCCCATGAAAACAATTTCAAAGTATCACAAAGTTCAGAGTCTAACTAGAAGACACATCGACCAATAATATATTTGCACTATTTGCAACAAAGAATGGTGCCTTAATTTGTGGCATAAACAAAAACAGTCTCTGGACTTAGCCTCACGTTGATTCCTTCTCCTTTCAAGTTTATTTTTTTCATTTATTATGCTTATTGACTATGAATGCATGACAGGGAAGCTCAATCTTCAGTGGTGGCCTTGGAAGAATTTCACCAAGGTAAACAGCAACAATACAGAAAATGTACATCAGAATGACTGTAGATAAAGAAATAACTTACATCATCAACAGGCTGAGGGCCAAACTCTCCTCACTTTTGCATACTTGCTAGTAGCATTAGAAACCTCTTTGTAAGAAATCCAGGAACTCTTCTGGAAATTTATCATCCCTTCTTACAGATCATATACTCATTCAGTCCAAACCAGAGTATTTATAACAGATACTGCCTTTCTGCTAGCACTTCTAAGTTTATCTTTCTCTTACCCAGCAGCGTTTAACATGAGAGTCACTGCTCCACCTTGGCAAGCTCTGTGTGTCTGTACAACCTTGCAAGAACCTCTTCACTCTGCCATTTCATCTCATGACTTATACTCACCACCGTCCAGCAAAAATTTCACTGCATTTGTGCAATCTTAATCAGTGGCCCTAAACTTTGTAATTACATCCTTAATGCAACCTCCACAATTTGATCTCTGTCAGAATTTATCTCTGCAGTAAAGCAGTGCCTCACTATCAAATCTCACTACAGCTGTCCTGCAAAAATTGCATGATGTTAACTAATCTGTCTTCCTAGTTCATATGTAAATGTATATGGTTTTGCATATGCTTATTGTTATACTGGTTGCATTAATATGAGCTGAACTCTGATGTTTTTCTTTTAAGTAGTTTACTACATAATGGTTAAAGTGTTTATCTAACAGACACAAAGTGCAGGGTCTGATTCTTACCATTGAGAGAAATTGCCTAGGCTTAAAATGGCCCCAAGCGTATCTAGTCCAGCATTTACATACAGTTGGGATTTGGCATAATAGCTAAAGTGTTTATCTCAAAGACACAAGGTACAGAGTATGATTATCATCTTTAAAGAGAAATTCCCTGGGCTTACAATTGCATGCAAGGACAGTTACCCCTAGTACTTACCTATGAATATGAACTAAAGTGGTACAGGGGACTATCAACTTGTTTAATTTCTGTATCGCTTTACATATGTAAAGGTTACCATTAGCGTCCTACTCTAAACCACTTTCTGGAAAATTATCATAGATATCCTGCTGCATAAAAGTCACAAATCCACAGTCGTATGAGTTTACACCACTTTCTGTTCTTCCTTTGCTAGTCAAGTTATTTAAAATGGTAGTTGTTCTTAACATTTTATCCCAACATATAAAATGGGATATCAAACACAGGTTCAAAATGGCTTTCTAACACCACCATGAATAATATGTATAATGGAAGTCATTTTCACAAATACTTACAAGGTCTTTAACAGTGTTAACCCTGTGTATTGCTAGAGCAATTATGCCTATTGGGAATTTCTTCTGGTTTAATAGTTGTACAAGCCTAATAGACCATTAACACTACAAGATCCTGAGTGACATATGCATATTTTCTCTTTCTCATATACGTATCAGTTGTATTTAAAAAAAAATCCATGTTCTTTGGCTTCCTACTTGTTACTGGTAATTAATTACAGTTTGTGGGTATTAGAGTCCAACATCTGTCATGTTTACTTATTCTGGTCTTTTGTTTTGTGTCTTGTTATTATTTTTTACAAATGTTAGACCTATTTCTTTCCTATAATTATTACTCATAATTGCTCTCATCCATAAACACATCTTTCCCCTTAACTCATTATATCTGAGGGATGCCTCCAGGTGCATCTGCAGTTAACTCTTACTGATGCCTGTAGCTGTCAAATATTGTTTGTTCATATTTGTATCAATAATTCTAAAACCATGCTATGCACGAGGTTTTAAAAGATTTCATCTTAAAGCTTATACAACAGCAAACTCAACTGTGTTAATATTTGACCCCAGTCTAGTGTAGGTAAATAGATAGTAACTGTTGTTTTTGATATTAATTTACAGATACAAATTTCACATTTTTCTAAATATCTTAACAACCAAGTAACACAGACACTCAGCCTCTTATGAAAGCTCTCAGCTAGATGAATAAAATGCTGTTGACAGTGTGTGTAACTTAAGTGGTTGCTGTGATACTGTAAATTATTTACAAAATATTACAAATATAATAGTTACTGTGGCTTATAAAATCTGGTTAAAGACCTAAAACTTTTAAAGATTACTACCACTATAAAAATAGTTTCTGCTGAAGAGTTTGCCATTTATACTTCTCTCATAACCCCTATGGTTCCAGAGATATGAACATTAGTGAAATGTGAGAACATAATTTGATTCTGTCAAAAGGCTTAGGCTCAGCCGATTGGAAGTTACAGTGCAAACTTCCTGAGCTCATTGGAGTGAAAGTGTTATTAACCTGTATAAAATACTACATAAGTTAAATTATTTTACTCTATCTAAGCCACTCCATGGGTGCGGAGAGATAAATTTCTGACTATGGCCCAGCTGCCCTGGGTTTGATTAATGTATGGAGTGGCAAGGAAGGGATGGGCATACCCATCCCAGGGGGTGTGGTTGCATGGGCACTGCTTGCAATGATCACTAGTGGAGGCTGTGGTTTCCATATTGAGAGGAGAGGGCATTGTAGAAGGGATGGTGGGCATGACTGTTCTTCTGCAGAGGCAGGGCTACATACTACACACTTCCATTGCACACTGACCCCTCGGATGCTACCAAAAAGGCAGCAATGGAAGGGGATAGTAATGAAGTGGGCCTAAAGGAAAAAAAACTCAGGTTGATGATGGTGGTGGTCAAGACTCCACTGGATGCCCTTAGGTTCTGTGACCAGCTGCAAATTACAAATCAGAGTTAGTCTGGGGGTAAAGAAAAGCTGGCAGATCCAGCACAGACATGGGACACTGGGTAGAATGGCTATGGGATGAAACATGAGAGCAAAACAAGAGCTCCAAAAATGTAATCTGTCACAGTAAGTGAGATTTTCCATACCGTTCATCCTTTAAGTTTATGGCCTTTGAACTGATTCTAGTAGATTTATGTCAGCCATTCTAAGTTGACAGAAGACCAGGTTATATTATTGCCTTATAACAGATGGAAACAATGTTGTTCAATTCTCTGGTCTCCACAGTGCCTAATATTAGGACAACCTGGCACACAGCTCTGACCCTTATATTCACAATATGGTCTTTCACAGACAAATTGGGTCCAATTGTTATTCCTAAATCTTTTGTGCATGCAAGTTTCAAGGAAGTATCTATCCATCGTGGTTTTATGCTATCAAATATACCATATAATATATGTTAGCTATATTAAATTGCAGATTCATTGTTAAGGCCCATGCTTTAACATCATACAGATATTTATTTAAATCCTTAATATCAGAGTTATTTTCCCTTGTTGCACCAATTTTATAGTCATCGGTGTACCTTGATGTCCAAAATTTAGTTGAAGCTGGCAGAGTTGAAAACACCATGTTAAATAACACTGGACACAATAATAACACTGAAATAACTCTGCTGTTTATATATTTCCAGGGAGACTACATGTACATACAAAGTACAGGGTTTGATTTTGACGTCTAGCTGTTAGCAAGGCTTGTAATACTCTGCAGACTGATAGCCTAGTATTTGTGGAATGGTTGGTATAATGGTTAAGGTCTTAACCTCTCACATACAGGTTTAGGGTTTGATTTTGACCTCTGGTTATTAACTAGGCTTATAAGTCTGTAAACTAATAGCCTAGTATTTACCTATGAACTAGTCTCTCCTGTATCATATACTATAACACAATTGTCAAAACTATTTGTAGACTGTGAGTTGGTTGTATTAAAATTTCTTTTCAGGTGTTATGTGGCTATATTACTATTAGTCTGTATTGTACACACTTATTTTCTATTCTTATTTGGTACACAAAATTTATTTTTAACTTTAGTTGTCTTACCCATGTTTTTTCTTGAATATCCTATGTAATTTGAAAATGAAACAGCTGACAAGCCCTCAGAACTAGTTAATGAAAACCTATATATATAAACTATCAGTTCTTTCAAAAATAGGTCTCTTTTCAAATTGGTAGAAGAAAATAAATTTAAGTAGAGTATTTCCCTATCTCTTTCTTACTGTTTTCATAATCTTTTTTGTGGTTTCCTGTATTACATGTAATTTATAATGTTATTACTATATATATATATATATATATATGTATATATATATATATATATATATATATATATATATATATATGTATACACATGTGTGTGTGTAGTTAATTTGAATACTATTTAGCATTTACTTCATCTCAAACATTTACATGAATCTACAAAATAATCTGTCTTACATGTTCATAGGTAGCTACTAGACTAATGGCCGTAGGGCCTTTACAAGCCTAGGCATTTAATAACCCGAGTTACCTTTACTGAGCATAGTTAGATGGTTGTTGTTAGCAGAGCGATTCTGTGATCAGCACTGACTGCCCCTGTCCATGAGGGAAATAGGTGCTACCCCAGGGGTGAGTTTATGGTCACCCATGTAGTTGTCAAGGTTGTACTTGAATAGGATCTTTGAGGAGCTCTGCTTCACATGTAGTTGGAGCTTATTCCAGAGGAGCAGCAACTGCTGGGAGGTACATTTGCCTCTCCAGCATGTTCTGTTAATGTCACAGGCTGGGTTGAGATCTCCAGAGTGAGTTATTATTGTCCTATTTGATTTGCAGATGTGCAGCATTTCCATTAGAGCAAGACCTCAGGCTGCTCTGTAGGCAAGGCACAGGTCACCTCTCAGCAGCCTGTATAATACAGAGTACAGTGACAGGGCTTTCAGCCTTTCCATGTATGTCATGTTTTGGAGGCCTATATGTGATGAAAGGAGATACTGCCAGCACAGCTAGCTGGAATTTTTGTAAATAATTATATGTCTTTGGTGAATATTGAAATGATTTATACAAGATGTTTGTGTTACAAATGTATTAGAAATGCATGTCATGTGTATATCAAACTACTCTGTACAGATGTTTGTGTTGAAAAGGTATTTGTAAAAGTGTTGTGTTTAAAATGTATCAACAGTGTGACTTACTGGAAGAGAACAGGAATTTATATGCACTGTTGTAACTGTTTAAATGTATATGCTTTAACAGTAGAAACTGGGATACAGGAGGATAACTTCAGTCTAGTAAACTTTAGAAAAATATCTAAAATTAAATTACTTTATAGGACACAGTAAATAAATTGCCTCTCAAGTTTTCAGTGCAGCTAGAGACACAGAGTCTGTGCTAGGAAGCTTTCTGTATTTTTGTTGGTGTGGACTAATTGCTACTCTTGAAGCATGAAGGAATGCAATTGTTTTATAACTTCCAGCATCCGCCAAAGATCTGAGGAAAAGCCATTGTATGTCTGTATATTTTTACAGATAGATGCCACATGCCGCCAGCTTCCAGCAATGGGGGGGGGGGGTGGCCTGGGAACTAGAAGTCAGATGACCAGAAATGATGTAATTCTGAAAGCTATCCCAGCAGTAATATTTTAGATATTCATTTGAGAAGTCTCTTAGTGAGACAGAGCATTCTGTATTTGGTCTCAGACCTGACAAGAACCATTCACCACAACATCTACCTTGCTCCAATGAAGTAAGTTTCTAGCATACTTCTCAACCGTACTGAACTGCTCTGTAAATACCGGTTTTAAGGGCAAAATACTGGGGTGCTATGAATTCCCATGTGGCCCCTTTAATTTCTGATTTTTTTTTTTTTGATTTTTACTTTTACTCCTGATGTCATCATGTGCAGGGTGCACACGATGATGTCAGCTTTTGCAGATTTGACAAGCAAGTCTTTCTTCCCGGGTTTGGCTCTAGGTAAAAACTGTAACTTCTTTTCTTTAACGGCTGCAGAGCAAGCAAGCAGAACAATTTACATGATTACTTTATGTAACATCAGCTTCTTAAATGTAACTTATTTTATTTAACGGCTGCATGACAAGTAGAACAATTTACATAATTACTTAACAATCAGCTTCTTAAATGTAACTTTTATTTAACAGCTGGAGGGCAAGCAGAACAATTTATGTACTTAACATCAGCTTCTTAAATGCAACTTCTTTTATTTAACGGATGTGATATTACTTTACTTAACATCAGCTAAGCTTCTTAATTGTGTGTGTGTTAACAGTTGCAGGCAGGAGAAACCAAAACTGTGTTTCAGGCCAGACAGAACAATGTCTGTGATTACTTTATTTTACTTTGTTTAATATCAGCTAAGCTTCTTAACTGTGTGTGTTAATGGCTGCAAGCAGGAGAAACTGAAACTGTGCTTCAGGGCAGGCAGAACAATTTGCATGATTACTTTATTTTGCTTAACATCAGCCTCTTTAACTGTGTGTCTTAATGGCTGCATGAGAAATTTGTTAAACAGCTGCAGTGCCTGAATTTATTATTGCACCTGTGCTTCAGCTTGTGTTTCTTCACTTGGCTCTCTCTTAATGGAAACTGTGCTTAACTTCAGCCAGCTCAACTCTCTTAACAGCTGCATGAGCTGCTAGTGGCATATTTGGTAGAATCATGTTGTAGTTGCCTTATGGATAGCTGACTACAATATAATGTTCATTGATTCACTTTGGACATAGTTATACAACCATGGAGTCTGTATATATGTTAGGGATTTGGGAGTAATCTCCCACATCAGGGAATGGTGGACAAAGACACCTCCCACATAAAATATAGTAGTTGAAATGTTTTATTAAGACACTGTGCCTGATTGTGTTTTATGGGAGTATACTTGAGTTTTAAGTTGTTTTAGTATGGATAGCAAATATAAACTATGCACTTTACATTTGTGGTCATTTTATTGCAATGCTTTGTGCCATTATGTTATTGCATTTGATCATATAGGAAGATGCATTGTTCATTCACCAAAGACAAAGGGCGCACTATGGAGGAATGAAATGTCTGCTGAAAAATGCAATGCACCAAAATTGCAGCAGCCCAAAAATTATTTTGTGGTAGAACAAATGATTAAATAATCCTAGTCATTTATTACTGCTGACTAAGACCTCATGTTTGTAATAAGCTTGAATAGATGTATTATAAAACTTACATCCGCCTATTGAAAGTTAATCATATCATGTCTCTGTTCCAGTTTTCACTGTCAGCAGACCAACATGGCATGTCTCCTTTTTCACTTATCATTTAAAGTAATACAGGTGCATTACTACTAGAACAAAGAAAATTAACAGATCATAACAAAGACTTGTTTTCTTTTTTTCAGTTTCTGACCATAATGGACCTTTAAAGGAGGAAGGTGGCCATACGTTCACAGCAATTTGTATTCTGATTTGAACTGATTAGTAAATTGATGTCCTTTCTGATCTTACTCTACACACCTTAGAAAAACCTTTATTTCAGTTAACAAAAACACCCATCAGCTGGCATACTTCCTTCTTTGCTTGTATTTTCAAAATCTAATTACAACTTTTATATCTGAAGAATAAATGTAAATGTAATTCAAGCTGAAACATACATTATGGGAAGACTGTAATGCTTTGTTCAGCATTTTCTGATTTGGAACCATTTTAAGCTGTCATCGCTAGTTTCTGATTTAGCCCCCATTTTCCTGATTTAGAATGGTGTAAATTATAAATGGTTATTTCTGTTTTGTTTTTAATAAAAAAACACTGCAACACAAGCTTTCCATCTGCATAGCCACAGGACATATTTACTTTGTGGCTCCTTGCATTATGTCAGCTTATCCTATTGGTGCTTAGGAGCTCAGCTAACTACTGTCATCATCATATAGACAGAGCTGTGAAAGTGATAAGCTTTGGAGAAGTTGGTTGAGGTGAATGGACTAAGGGCAAGAAAAAGCAAGACATTTTTAAATAGAGACAGAATCAGCACTTGAAATGCAAGAGGATGTGGGTGCTGTTCGTTCATTCCATTCAATGATGGAAGAGAATATGGGCAAATACTGGAATCCTCCCAACAAAATGATATGATCAGCTTGCAAGGAAGAAATTGGTGCATGACAATTTGGTATATGCCCAGATGCAGTTTCTTTGAATGTGGGTTTCAATGCTGTTTCAGTGAATGTGAGTTTCATGGGCACAGAAGTTTTAATATTGCATTTATTTTCATTGTAAGACTGTATTGCTTTGTTTAGCAGATGTCTGTTAGTGTTTGTGGATGTGCTATAAATTGTAAAATAAAATACAAATAATCACTGTAGAAGTAAAGCAGTATGCACATTAGTGTTTATTGTAAATGGGGTGAAATAGCCAGGTAATGAGACATTGGAATGGCTGCAGGGGGACTCGGGCCATATTTCGGTTGTCTGTTCTTCAGTTTGTATTTAAAAGTTAGTCTCCCACAATTCCATTGGACTGGGTGGGGTTACATAATTATGTATGCAAATTTTATGTTAATCAATGTTCAGATTTGTACCTATTTTTCATGGGCCTTTGTCCAGATTTTTGATGTTTCCAGGTTGAGAGGTATGGTTTCTAGGGAACAGTATAACTCTCTTAGATTCAGTCAGGAATATAGTGAAGCTAAGTTTAGATATTTTTCTTTATTTCATTGAGACTGTCCTGCAATGTTGTTTTAAATATTTACTGTGGTTTTCAACTCTGATGTCACTGTGAATATACATTTAGTATTGCCTTGTTATTTTATTATTTATTACTAAACATATTTAAACCCTTCATTGTGGCTGATCTGTGTAGGGATGTTTAAGTTTTGAGAGTATTTGCATATTTATTTGGTGACACTATGTGGGCCACTCCTAATAGCCTTGCTCTTGGTCAAACTACCATTTGTCTTAATATTAATATTACACAGGAAGATTGGAAACCCTCTGTTAAGGGACTTAAAGTAGTTAAGGGGCTCTGGTAGCAGTGGTAACTACCTTATAGTCTGAGCAGAAGGGGGCATAGCTAGTAAACCCATGTCAGGCTTTCCCTGTGTGTGCGTAAACAAATCTTAAAGAGCGTGTGTATGTCAGCTACTTGGACAGGGACATGAAGCACTGGTTGGACAGACAGAGTGTTGGAGGACTTGACTTGGAACTCTGGCTAAAGACTCAACTCTATAGTTCTGCCAGTGGGGAGTGTTACTGGGGACCTGCAGAAAGAGGGAGAAATAAGCCCCGAACTGGCTGTGGTCTCTGTGTGCTCTTAAGGGAAATTGTACTTGATGCAGAAAGCTGCATCTGGAAATACTGTGAGTATACCTGTTATCCTCCCAGTAAACATCCCCCACTGTTGCCAGTGGTGAGGATTGAGGCTTCTTGATTACTGGCCCAGTGGAGGGTCATCAGATGTGGTGGCAGTGGTGGGATAGCCACATCACATTTGGTGAACAGTGGTAGGATCACCACATCACATACTGGATTCAGTGGTATGGATATTGAACTCCTGTAGCTTGTAAACAGCGATCATTAAAGAAGGTGTCTCTACTCTCAAGCAGCCACATGGCAGGCATTCAGAGTTTCATATCACAATAGATATATTTATTTTTTGTTAGCTTAGTTAGTCAGTGAGAGCAGGCAAGGATGTCAGCAGAGGATTAAGGCATGCTGACAAGGAGCCAATTGGCTGAGATGTGCTAAGCCAAAGGGCTAGTGCATGCCAAATGGACTAAAGCAGAAATGATTGTAGCCTTAGCCACAGCTGCATCACAGACCAGAAACCAGGAGGACAACCAGACTGGCCTTCGGGATGCACGACTCTCAGAAAATGGACAGTTCAAGTTAGCCTCAGAGGACTTAAAAATCCATCTGGAGTTAAAGAGACTTGAACTGAAGGCCAAACATTTGGAAATAGAATCGGCAGACAGACTACAGCATTTGAAGGCTGAAGAAAATAAGAAACTGTGGTGTTTGGAGGCCAAAGAAAATGACAGGCAGAGGCAACATGAAAAGGAGATACTGACTCTTTACCAGGGTCATGGATGTAATGGGGAAGGGAATAACCAAACCCCAGAAGCAACAAAGTCAGTAAATCTATTCCACAATTTACAGACAGTGATAATTTTGATAGTTTTATTCATATGTTTGAAAGGGTTTGTAAACAGTATAATGTTGACCAAGAGCTCTGGGTACACTTTATGACCCTCTTACTCCATGATAAAGCTGTAACTGCCATTTCTAAATTGTCTGATACTGATTGCTTAAATTATAATACAGTTAAAAATTATTTATTGGAATGCTTTAAATTAACACCTGAAACTGATAATAAAAAGTTTCATGAGCATAGGCGGAAGGCAGATGAAAGTGTGTGTGAATATATTGCTGAACTAAGCACTTATTTTCATAGGTGGGTGAGTGGGTGTCAGGTCACCACTTCTGAAGGGCTGGCAGACATTTTGGTGAGGAAACAAGCCCTTATGACTTTGCCTTAGGGCATGAAAATCTGGTAGGCAGATATGGAATGCAATACTATAGATCAGTTGGGGAGAAAGGGAGACCTACAGCTAGCAAGCAGGACATCACTGCACAAGAAAGGGATACCCAGTTCTGCACATGGGTATAAGGGAACCCCTTTTGGGCAGCCTAAACTGCCCAAACAAACTCCACCAGTAACAAGGGAAGCCACTAGTTCAGGTACACGGCCAGGATCAAGGGTTAAATGTTTTAAATGTAACCAGTGGGGCCATGTAGTATATAGATGTCCATGGAGGCAAGGTGGGGAACAAAAGAAAAGTGAGCCAGCAAGTGGGAATGACAGAATACCAGCAGTAAGTTGTCTGGAGACAATAAGGGTACCAAACTACCCCAAGTGGTTATATCCTATCTTAGTAGATGGGAAACAGGCCACTGCTGTGAGAGACACAGCCTCTGACATAACCATTGTGAAGCCTGCAATGGTTAAAGAGGAGCACTACTTGCTTCAGCAGTCTACTTCAGTCAGTGCTTTAGGAGGGACCCCATTCCAAATACCTTGGCTAGGGTTCACCTTGGGTGGAAAAGGAAGGAAGCAAGTGGGTGTGTTTGAGGATATCCCTGCAGATGTTCTGATAGGGAATGATTGTGATAATACAGTATTCTGTGCATGCAGTTACATGCAGTTAGGCTTGGAGCCATGCACTTGGGTCTGGTAGCCAGGGGAGGACCCAGACAGACCACACACTTGAAGCCAGGACTGGTGAGTTGGTTACTTCAGAAAGGGAGCTACCCTTTAGCAGTAAGACTGAATGTGAGCCACAGCTGCTGGTGGGTACTAATGTTCCCTTGGACAGAGTGACTGCAAGGGCAGAGGTGAGTAGTAGTACCCAGGCTGACAGCGAGGCACCACTGTCAGAGGATACCACACTTCCTGTGGAAGGGGAGCTGGGAAGGGTTACAAAGAGAGAGTTGACACAAGCTCATCTCTCAGACCCTACACTACAAGGCTTGAGGGAAGTAGCCAGGGAGGTGCCTGATTCTCAAGGAAAAGGGGAAGCTGTATACTGGGACAAAGGATTACCATATAGAGAGTGGACCCCTAAGTGAGGGCTATAATGTAAGGTGATACAGCAGTTGGTAGTTCCCAGAGCCTACCATCTGGCACTTCTAGCCATAGCCCATGATATTCCCTTTGCAGGTCATACGGGCACAAAGCATACCAAGGAACATTATGCAGAACTTTTATTGGCATGGGATTTCCATGAATGTAATAGGGTACTGCAGGACTTGTGAGCAGTGCCAGAAAGTAGGCAAGGTAGGAAACAGCGTCACAGTTCCTTTGATTCCTTTGCATGGGATTGAAAAGTCATTTTAGATGGTAGCTTTGAATATTGTGGGGCCCCCTCAGTACCTCAAGTTCCACAGGGAATATGTTGTCCCTAGTGGTAGTAGATTATGCTACCAGATACCCTGAGGCAGTGACTCTGTCCTTCATTGAGGCAGAAAAGGTGACAAATTCTTTCTTAGAGATTTTCAGCAGGGTAGGTTACCC
Source organism: Protopterus annectens (assembly GCF_019279795.1). Taxonomy (NCBI): domain Eukaryota; kingdom Metazoa; phylum Chordata; order Ceratodontiformes; family Protopteridae; genus Protopterus; species Protopterus annectens. Next base: position 1,937,580,092 of record NC_056733.1, on the reverse strand, counting down.
AAAAGAAATATTCACTGACAGAGGTGCCAATTTCATGTCAGACCTTCTGGCTTGTCTGTGGGAGCAATGTGGGGTCAAGCAGATTACCTCATTTCCCTTTTCAAGTGCAACCTGGATAATTGGATGGGAAACAGAAATTACACCCTGGGATTCCACCTGTGTCCCTGCTGGACAGGGGCTTAGAGTGTTGACTTGTCTAAACATGGGCTAAACTCTTGGTTAGGCTTATAAGAGCTTCAGGGCCAATAGCCTAGTAACTTCCTATGATAAAGGTGACCCCTACCACCCCAGACTAATGGTCTGGTGAAGAGGTTAAAACCTACACTAAAGACCATGCTACAAGCATTTGCAGACCAGTTTAAGAGGGAGTGGGACAAATATTTGCCTCATCTGTTGTTTGCTTACAGAGAGGTGCCCTAGGAATCTACAGGTTTTTCATCCTATGAGTTGGTGTATGGACATAGGGTGATGGGACATCTAGATTTGATTTGTGATGAGTGGGAAGGTGAGCGTGAATCCCAGAAGGTGTCTGTTGTGGCATGTGTCCTAAACCTCAGGACGAGACTCAAGGAACTCATGGGTTTGGCCCAGGAGAGCTTGACAGAAGCCCAATAGCAGAAAAAGTCTGGTATGATAGGAATTTTCAAGTTAGAGAGTGTGCTGTGGGGCAGCAGGTTATGGTTCTCATTCCTGTCAGACACAACAAGCTGCAGGCAGCTTAGGAGAGACCCTTCAAAGTGGTAAGGAAGATCAGTGATGTTAACTACATGGTAGAACTGCTAGGCAGGAGCACAAATTGTACCATTTTAACATGATGAAACCTTACCATGGTAGGGAGACCCTGGCGCTAAGTACTTACAGTAGAAGGCAGGAGGAGTCTGAGGAGGATCTATGGCTACAGGGAGCCAGTCATCAAAATCCAAAGTTACTGTTGTAGAGCCTAGAATTGCAGGCATATGATATGACAGTGCATCACCGCAGTGGGGTTAGCAATGCCAACACAGATGGGATCTCAAGACAGGGAATGGGGTAATGTATTCCCAGATAGGCTCATTCCTGTCAAGCAATGTTTCTCAAGGGCCACTTGAAAAAACAGCTTGAGTCTTCGATGTTGGGAAGAAGTGTGATGAAAGGAGATACTGTCAGCAGAGTTAGCTGGAATTTTGTAAATAATTATGTCATTGGTGAATATCAAAATGATTTATACAAGATGCTTGTGTTACAAATGTATTAGAAATGTATGTCATGTATATCAAACTGGTCTGTACAGATGTTTGTGTTGAAAAAGTATTTGTAAAAATATGCCGTACTGGAAGAGAACAGAAATGTACATGCATTATTGTAATTGTTAAAATGTATATATTTTAACAGTGGAAACTGACAAACAGGAGGTTAACCTCAGTCTAGTAAACTTTAGAAAAATATCTGAAATTAAATTACTTTATAGGATGCAATAAATAGGCATTACTTTATAGGATGCAATAAAGAGGCTACCTCTCATGTTATTAGTGCAGCTAGAGACACAGAGTTTGTGATAGGAAGCTTTCTGTATTATCTTTGGTGTGAACTAATTATTACTTTTGAAGCATGAAGGAATACAATTGTTTTATGACATCCAGCATCTGCCAAAAATCTGAGGAAAAGCCCCTGTCTGTATATGTTTACAGGTAGATGATAAATGTTGCCAGCTTCTAGCAATGGGGGTTTTGGCCTGGGAACTAGAAGTCAGATGACCAGAAATTATGTCATTCTGCAAGCTATCCCAGCAGTAATATTTTAGATATTCATTTAAGAAGCGTCTTAGTGAGACAGAGCATTCTATATTCAGTCTTGGACCTGACAAGAACCATTCACCACAACATTTGTGTTTCTCTAATGAAGTAAGCTTCTAGGGAACAATATAACTCTCTTGGATCAGTTGGGAATATAGTGAAGCTTAGTTTAGATATTTTTCTTTATTTATTTGAGACTGTCCTGCAATGTTGTTTTAAATATTTCCTGTGGTTTTCAACTTTGATGTCACTCTGAATATATAGTAAGTATTGTCTTGTTCTTTTATTATTCATTATTAAATATATTTAAAACTTTCATTTTGGCTGATCTGTGTAGGGATGTTTAAGTTTTGAGAGTACTTGCATATTTATTTGGTGACACTGTTTGGGCCACTCCTAATAGCCTTGTTCTTGGTCAGACTACCATTTGTGTTAATATTAATATTACACAGTAAGATTGGACACCCTTTGTAAAGGGCCTTAAAGTAGCTGATAAGTGGTTCTGGTGGCAGTGGTAACTACCTTATAGTCTGGGCATAAGATAGCTAGTAAACCTGTGCCAGCCTTTCCCAGGTTTGTGTGTGTTTGTGTTTGTAAAACAAACCTCCAAGAGTGTGTGTATCAGCTACTTGGGTGGGGACATGAAGCACTGGTTGGACAGAGATAGTGTTGGAGGACTTGTCTTGGAACTCTGACTAAGGACTCAAGTCTATAGCTGTGCTAGTGGGGAGTCTTATTGGGGATCTAGAGAAAGAGGGAGAAACCAGCCCTGGACTGACTGTATTCTCTGTGTGCTCTTAAGGGAAATTGCACTTGATGCAGAGAGGTGCATCTGGAAATACTGTGTGTGTACCTGTTATCCCCCCCAGTAAATGTCCCCCACTTTTGCCAGTGGTGAGGATTGAGGCTCTTTGATTGCTGGTCCAGTGGAGGGTCATCACAGCTGGGTTCTCTTGGTTAGAAACCTCTGTGGTCTCTCCAGTTGCTGTAGGTGTCTGGTGATGAACATACAGAAGGAAGCATTGTACTTAATTAGTGGTATGCCAGCTATGTATCTAATCCCTCTTGTAATTCCAGCTTAGGGCACACTGCTGAGTTGTTAAGTTTGATAATAAAGCAATGATCCATAACTGTGATTGGGTACATCAGGTTTTACCTATGGGTGGTCTGGTTTGATCATGAGAGTGAAGTCTTAGTGATTAATGGACATAAGCAGAGCCTAAATGCTTTATCCCATGCATAGGTCCTCTCAAATTTTTGGTGGTATGATCCAGTTATTCTCATTAAGGGGAATAGATAATTATCAACCATGGGATGGGAAATGCCAGTCTATAACCAACTGGGATAGGTTATTTAGAGCAGAAAAGGGGAATTTGGCTAGGTTTAAAATGGTTGTGCAATATTATGCTGAAGACAACCATATTAGAAATATTTTAACAAAAAATTGGGGATTTTTTTCCTGTTTTAACGGATTGTTAGACAAAATAGATAATAGACCTGTAGTTGTTTATAAGAAGGGTAGCACCTTGAAGAATTTGTTAGAAAGTGGTGATAACCTTTGGAAGTTGAGATCTTCCAGAAAATCAGGCACGACTAGATGTGGAAGTTGTGGGCAATGTAAGTACATGTTAGGGGCAGACAATATCAACATTAAAGGGAATACTATTAGTAGTACATTCCCTTGTAATTGTAACACCTTAGGCATAGTTTACCTCACTAAATGTTCAAAATGTTTTAGTTTTTACATAGGTAAAACTAAAAGGAAAATTATGGAATGTATTTACCAACATTGTTTAAACATTAGAAAAAATATTTTGAATGATTTCCTTGCCAAACACATTGCAAGTAATCCAGACCACATTTTTCTTTTCTTTTCTTTGGGGCTGATTGTGTGGTGCCTAACCCAATGGGAGGCCCATGGGAAGACCTTTTAGAGGCAAAAGATCTTGGTCTGGCAATTAAAATTGGATGCTTAGAAATTTCCTGGACTTAATGACCAGGTGTCCATTGCCAGTATCTTAAAATTGAGGTCTTATATAGGTTAAATTTATTTATTCATTTTTACTAATTTTTAACAAACCTTCAAATGTGTATAGTTTAGGAATGTACCGATATTTAAATTTAACATTTTAGGTAAATGGTTGTTTGGGGAGTTTTACAGGGTTTCTATGGTAATGTGTTGTCATGTGATTAATTTTCTGTTGGTATAAATTGAGCTCATTTCACTTGTTGTATTAACTCTGAAGAAGTCTGTAGATGAAAGCGCACAGTTCAGTTCTGTCCAAATAAAGTGTGGATTTTCAATTCGTTTTGTTGCTTCCTTGGTGTGTGCAGGCACAGTTGGTCTTCTTGGTTTTGTTTGAGGATTGCTTTTTTTGGTTCCTTGGTTTAAAATGGCCCACAAGGGCAACTAGACTAGTCATTACCTATGAACCTATTCTGACACCTTACTTTTTCCAAGAGGTAAATCTCTTTACACTCTCAAGTGAGGGGCTGCACACCCATAACCACACTTCTTGATATAACTAATTTCAAGATCTGCACACCTCAAACAGAAGGAAATACTTTGGTTAAGTGCACAACCTACATATTGTCTTTCTCCAGACCATGTGTATCATTTATGGATGAATTGTGCATCTTAAAATTGATCAATGAATCATGTGCAAACTGCTTAATTGCCATTCTCACATCCCATTCATGCATTCTCTGTAAAATGTCTATTTTATTTCTTGATCTAAACTTTGAATATAAATATTTCTCTAAATGATGAAGTGATTCAATTTCCAAGGGAAGTAATGTCTCCCCTTACAAAAATGTGGTTTATCTTAGTAATGGAAAAAATGTCTGAAAAATAAATTAAACTTTTTGGTTAAAAAAAAATAAAAAAAATTGTTTGTTCCTACTTTCTCAATTACAACCTCAAGCATTATGTTCTGCAGCTGTTAGCTACTGAAATCCAAATCTACAGATCCCCTTACCTGTAGATGTGCAAACAATATAAGATTAATTTCTGACAAATTTTCTGTAACTCGACTTTGAAAAAGATTAACCTTACTGCGTTTACAGCAGATGATAATGGAACATGTAACTAAGGATGCAATGTTTTAGTACTGCATTCTCCAAACTGTTAAAGTCTAAAGAAGTATGTCTTTACCTTTGTTCCACATTCTTTATTGAATACAAAATCTATGCTTGTGCACCAAAACAGTACTAAGAGACTGCTACTTTTATTTTTCGTGTTGATTTGTATGAGTACACAAATGTTTAACAGGATGATCTACTGATCTTCCTGAGGACTTGTTGTAGAAGTGTTTTAAGCCTTGGATGTGCTGTTGAGTGTTCAGACTGTTGTTCGTGATTGGATCTCCAAAATTCTGCCTATACCATTTTTCTAGTCATTTCTAATTTGCATAATACACATCATTCTTGCAAAACTCAAATGAACTACTATAACATACAGATACAATGGTATTTATCAGTGTTTTAATGTGCACTTATCTATTTTACAAGAGCAAGACTGAACTGGCATGCATTCATTTTTGAAACAAAACTTTTCCACAACAGAAAGAGGTTAATTCTAATTGTAATGGCAGCTTACTAAGACCTTGAATATTTTCTAAAATCTAAACTCAGCACTTTTTGCCTATCTATGCTGTTCTGAAATTCAAAAATAATATCTAATCTCTCAATGACCTAGACTGCACTACGCCTACAAGAATTAACACAGACTCTGCAAATATGACAAATCATAATGCATCATGAGGTTTATATAACAAAGATTGTAATATCTAGAACAACCTCATATTAATCTGGTTGGAAAGCTGTTGCTAAAACACAAATACAGCAGATTAATAAAGTTATCCACTTGTCACTGCACTCACCACATCAATTTTTTTTGTGCAAATTTGAGGTTGAATATTTATCTCAGAAATAAAAGTGATGTAGATTTAGTGAGGATCATTATGCTTATTCTGCAACTACTCTAATAACCTTTGCATCAGCTTTGAGCAGTTTTATTTCAAATTTCAATAGATTATACAATTTTGATTCTGAATTTAAAATAGCTGTAATGACTAAATACCTCAAATCACTTCATCACTAAATGCACAAGTTAAATACTCAGAACAAATGCAATCATTTTTGATTCACCCCCTATACTGGGTCAAAATATTACATAATGCAGAAACATTCTGCAGATTAAACTCGTACTTGGCTAAGTGAGGTATATTACAGTGAGATCAAATCAACTCCCTTGAAACAATACATGTATTAATAATTTTACAAGCAGTAATACTAGCCATTTAATGACATCCTTCCCATTTGGGACATTGCACTGACCTCAAATTGTCCTCAAGCGGGCATTTAAAGGCACCATTTGAGTAAGTGATTATTTATTTGGATGTTTATTGAGACAAATCTTGTAAACTATTCTATCACATGAAAACAATATTGGGTATCAACACAACTGTAATAAGTATAAAGTGCAAGTCCTAAATTAAAGAGATAATGCATTGTCATAGATCTGGATAGGTGCATAACTAAACAAGAAAGTAGGTATCTGCTCTTACCCCGGGATGTGAAAGGGGTGCAGCGCTGTCATCCCAAAGAAGACACGTTTGCTGAAACTGCTGAGAAAGATTTGAATTATTTGCAGTTGGGTAGTCAATTGTAATAAAATCGTCTTTCAGTCTTCGAGGTACAGACATTCTGTAAGTGTCGACCTTATAAAGAGAACTGCTTCCATGCACTTCCACATATGTCTGAAGACTCTGATGTCCTTGAGGTTGTACAAAGTTACTAGTTTGCTGGCATCGACCAAATCTGCAACATAAATTAATCCCGAGATCGAAGTTTGAAGTGCTGTAGCACCGTAATACAACTGTTATAGAAAGGACAGCAAAGAATAAAAAAATTACCGATAGTAAGCAAATTATTAAATACACGTTAAGATCAGAGAATCCTTCCTGACTGCTGAACTGTCTATTGACTTTTGGAAGAACTTCTGGATCACTGTCCATCAGTACCAAGTGTAAAACAGTTGTGGCTGATAGTACTGGTCGTCCATTGTCTTTAACCATGACTGTAAGAATATGAGCTGAGGAGTCATTACTTTGAAATTGTCTTGCAATTCGTATTTCTCCTGTGTATTTCGAGATACTGAAGAGATCGGGTACATCTGATTTAAGCAGATGATAAGAAAGCCAAGCATTATGACCATCATCGGCATCAACTGCTAATACTTTCGCTACTAAATATCCCGCATTCGAAGACCTGGGTATTCTGTTTGTTACCTCTGAGCCTTTCCCAGGGAAAGGATACAATATTTCTGGGGCATTATCATTTGTATCAATTACATACACATTTATTATGGCCGATCCGCTTAGCTGTGGGACACCACCATCTTGGGCATGTATATGAAACTCATACTCTCTAATTTTCTCATAATCCAAGGAAGTCAACGCATAAATTGCACCATTTTCTGCGCCCACAGAAAAATATGTAGATAAGGGTTCACCCTTTATTTGGTCCCCTACGAGCAAATAAGATAATTGTGCATTCCGACCGAAGTCAGAATCCTGTGCAGTTACCTTACCAACTATTGTCCCTGGAACATTATTTTCTGTGACATATACCTCATAAGTGACTTCAGAAAACCTGGGTGGGTTATCATTGACATCGTCCACTTTGATATCGACAGTTTTATACGCTGATCGGACTGGATACCCATGATCACTAGCCCATATTGACACCTTATACTCTGGTGCCAGCTCTCGATCCAAAAGATCACTAGTTACAAGACTGTAGTAATTATTTCGGGAGGGCTTCAGCTGAAATGTAAGATTATCAGAAACCCTACAGCTAACACGACCATTAGCACCAGCGTCTTTATCTCCAACATTAATAATGGCGACTACAGTACCTAAAGGCGCATCCTCTGGGACTGAATGTGATGCAGACTTTACAGTAATTTGTGGGCTGTTGTCATTTACATCGACAATCTCTACTAATACTGTGCAGTGGACAGGTTCTGCGTTTTGTCCTTTGTCCATGGCACATATGTACAGTTCATATTTATTGACTTCTTCAAAATCCAGTGAATCACTTAAAGTGATAGCACCAGTAACAGACTCCAACCTAAAAATCCCTTGCGCTTTTTGTGCAGTACTAGCACAGAAAGAGTAAATTATTTCAGCGTTTGTACCCTCATCTAAATCGGTGGCATTTAATTTAATGACTAAACTCCCTTTTGGAGCATTTTCTTCCAGGGTTACGACATACTGGCTCTGGCTGAATACAGGAGGATTGTCATTGGCGTCTAAGATATTGATTATAATCCTAGCCACAGCAGAATGCTGCTGGTACCCCCCATCATAAACGGTCATTATAAGCAAATGCGTCTTCTCTTGTTCTCTGTCCAGTGCTCTTTCAAGTACAAGCTCTGGAAACTCGTTACTGTCCTTGAGATTGGGATTTCTTAGAATAAAATGTTTGTTTTCACTAAGCTGATACGCTCGGACAGAGTTGGTACCAATATCTGGGTCATAGGCCCGTTCCACGCGGAATATGGCCCCTGGCGCTACATTTTCAGAAATATTTAGTACGATTTCATGTTCTGCAAATACTGGTGGGTTGTCATTGATGTCTAATATATTAATTTCTACATGATACAGTTCAATTGGATTTTCTAACATAATTTCAATATTCACAAGGCATACACTGTTTATTCCACAGAGCTGCTCTCGGTCTATGCGGTCTTTTATTAGAAGCTTCCCAGTCACTGGTTCTATATCAAAATATTGGCTCTGGGTAGAAGAAACTATATGAACATTTCTATGAGGCAGTGTTTTAATTTTTAAAGACATATCGGTAGCCACATTGCCTATGTACGTGCGGGGTTCTTTCTCTTCCAATACAGTATAACGCATCTGCGTCGAAACGCAGGAAAAGGCAAGAATAAACATCCAAGTTACCTGCACTAGGGCCTTCATCTTCATAGGCAAAAAGTCCAGTTTGTAGGACTAAAAAACAGTCGTGCTTCTTCGCTGCAGCTTGGTAGATGCCCCCAAGATCAAAAAAATAAGAAGTTAATTTCAATATCATATACGAGTAATGACAATGTATATATCCAAAGAAGAAAGATCCATCTTTTTTATTCTGCCTTGAATTTCCCAATATTTTTTAAACCTGGGAGTTGTCTCCATATAGCACAACTTAGGACAACAGCGACACCGTGAGACATAATCTTTATTCACATGCACCCATAATGAAAATAAATAAATAAAGGTGAAGAAGGAAAATTTACTGGATGTAGACCGATATTTTCCATTTAGATATATAAAAATAATCCACAAGATTTTTGTCTGTACCAACTTTGACATATATACCCCTCCCTCGGTTGAATTTGCTTAGTTTTTGGTTTCGTCTCCCCCTTATAAGCATACATAGTGGCAATGAAAATCAACCCCATAATGTGCATATTTTCTAAATTATTTTACTCATGGGGTAATACCTAAAATACACCATAACCAGAAGGGTAAACAAGCAGATATATGGCATTATTATATTTAGTGTCTATTTGTCAAGCAAGTAAACACAACAGTAGACATATGAATTAACTATATATATATATATATATATATATATATATATATATATATATATGTATATATACATATGTTTACAGTTAGATTTGTGAACTGCAGTGATGGACAGGTTGACAGACGAGATCAGACAGGAGTCCCCGTGGACTATGATGTTTGCAGATGACATTGTGATCTGTAGTGAGAGTAGGGAACAGGTAGAGGAGACCCTGGAGAGGTGGAGATATGCTCTAGAGAGAAGAGGAATGAAGGTCAGCAGGACTAAGACAGAATATATGTGTGTGAATGAGAGGGAGGATAGAGGAATGGCAAGGATGCAGGGAATAGAGGTGGTGAAGGTGGATGAGTTTAAATACTTGGGATCAACAGTTCAGAGTAATGGTGAGTGTGGAAGAGAGGTGAAGAAGAGAGTGCAGGCAGGATGGAGTGGGTGGAGAAGAGTGTCAGGAGAGATTTGTGACAACGAGTACCAGTAAGAGTGAAAGGGAAGGTCTACAAGAGGGTAGTAAGACCAGCTATGTTACATAGGTTGGAGACAGTGGCATTGACAAAAAGGCAGGAGTCAGAGCTTGATGTGGCAGAGTTGAAGATGTTAAGATGTGCACTGAGTGTGACAAGAATGGACAGGATTAGGAATAAGTATATTAGAGGGTCAGCCCAGGTTGGAAGGTTTGGAGACAAAGCCAGAGAGGCAAGATTATGTTGGTTTGGACATGTGCTGAGGAGGGATGCTAAGTATATTGAGAAAAAGATGCTACGGATGAAGCTGCCAGGTAACAGGAAAAGAGGGAGGCCTAAGATAAGGTTTATGGATGTGGTGAGAGAGGACATGCAGGTGGTTGGTGTGACAGAGCAAGATGCAGAGGACAGGAAGAAATGGAAACAGTTGATCTGCTGTGGCGACCCCTAATAGGAGCAGCCGAAAGAAGAAGAAGAAGATGAGTCAATGGAGGGTTACAGGGTCAACCTGCAGTTTTCCAAGAAGCAGTTTTGTGAACCCAAATATATTGACTACACTATATCCCATGGGTAGTGTAGCTCGAGTATTTGAGATTGGAATTTTTAGTGGAGATCGCGGTTCAGTGAGGAACAGGGAAATAACCCATTTTCTCACTGTAGTGAAATCTCGGAGTGGGTATATATCATTTGCAGTGGGCATGAGGGAAAGCACCCACATGGAGGGTGCAGTGTTGTTTGCCCCCTTGCAAAATAGTAAAAGTGATGTACCCCTGAGTCTAGAGTGTTATGGTACAATATGGTGCATAACGTCATCTCTTGCTATGTCAAATACATCCAACTAGGGGAGTCAATGTATTCAGTTTTAAGTTTCCTGTTTGCTCACTGTTGCAGTTTTCAAGATATTGGTTTGATGTTAAGGCCGATTGATGGATGCAGTTTCAAGGTTATAGTAGCAAGCCTATATATATATATATATATATATATATATATATATATATATATATATATATGCGTGTGTGTGTGTGTACACACACACACACACGCGGGCGCACTTACGGGTCTACTTTACAAGAACGGAATTTCACCTACCCAAAACTCATAACACTGAGATGAAAAGGCCTTTAGCACCACCACACAGACATCCCCGAATACCAATTTATCACTTCAGGTAAGTAACCACCAGGCCATCCTAAACCGAAGAAAAGCAAACCCACCCATCTGGGGGACCCCCAAACTAAATATACCAACTCCAAGATCACACTACCATGGAGATAAGGGGCAAAGTTCAACAGGATGGCCAAGTGGTTATTTACCTGGAGTGGAAAGTCAAAGTTCTGGGACAGCGGTATTGTGAAGTTGTCTGCCTTTTCATCTTTGCATTGTAAAAGTCAGGTAAGTGAAAGTTCAGGTTTCTGAATTTCTGAAGGGGATCCATAGATATATATATATATATATATATATATATATATATATATATATATATATATATATGTGTGTGTGTGTGTGTGTGTGTGTGTATGTATTAAAGCTTTGAGGCTCGGTGTTACTTAGGTCCACTTAATTGATAAAACTTAATGCGGATGTATTGTGAATGCATTTTTAACTTTCAGATCAAGCATGGTAAGGATTTCTATAGTGGTCATTATTTCATTATTCATTTTCAGGAAACTGCTTTATGGATAGCCAGGGTGGTGGGGTAGCTAAATCCTATGCTAGCAGATAGAAGTTCACAACATTTCAGATTTCATCTATAGGGCTTAGTACATCAAGATCAGCTAACAATTTTGTTTCCCTAGGGGAAGTTGGATTAATGTGAAAAACATATTACACTGATCTGGAGTTCATCTGCGAAGCTTTCCATGTGAAAAAGGCAGCCAGATGTAAGCAAAAAGGACAGACCAGAATGAAATCAATCATTACTAAATTCAGACATACTTCGTTAATTATCTTTACAGATTTTCCTGATCATGTCACACCTAGCGGTGTGATCCTTAGATCTAGATGATTGTCACAGCTGATGTGGCATCTCAACCCCATGTGCAAAAATGAGAAATGGATAGTTACATTCTCCTGAATGGAAAGTAGTCATGTGAAATGATTAATTTTCTTTTTGTCCCGATAATATGGACTCTAAAGGTTTGCAGTAATTTCAGATTTTTTTACCTTTTTTCCATAATAGCAGAGGACATGGAAGAGTCATACAACCAGTGGAGATCACACTGCTTTCACAAGCAATGTTGCTGAATGAAATGTTGTTTTTTAAGTCATTCAGTGATCAAAAACAGAATTTGAGAAAATGCCATACCTCTCAACCTCTTAGCCCAAGAAATCTGGACAAAGTCTGCCATAATGGTGGGAGAGGCCCAATAACAGAGACAAATTTTAAATATTGCTCTTATAAACTTAAAAAAGTTGATAGAATAACAGAGCATGTGTTAAGATGCATTTTCTAAAGTATATGAAGTCTGAAACTCAAATGTATATCATTATTTAGTGATTTCATTCTGCAGATCATCCCAGTGATTTGCCAGAAAAACCACAAATTTTATGAGGTACAAACAACATTTTTGAGGCAAAAATCTGGTCAGTTGAGAGGTATGAAAATCCCATCTTTGATGACTGAGTCCTAGATTTATATCAAAGAAGATGGATGTTGAGTATTGGGAAATGTCCTGCTCCCCAGTTACACAGCAGGGAGGGTGGCCTAATTGTTAAGGTGCTTGCCTTGCAAGAACAAGGTGCAGGGTTTGAGTCTCACAAGGGATAATTGGCTAGGCTTAAAATGGCTCGCTAGGGCAGTTAGCTTAGTACCAATCTATGAACCTCAGACAAAATTCTAAAATGCAGGTGTGCACACGCATGCTCAAATATAAACATAACTATACAAATAACTACACATGTAAATATTCAAATATGTTTATAATATTTCCATTTGCAGTTAGCTACCACCATCATTTAAGGAACTGATCCAAAATTCTATGACTCTAGTAGGAAAACATTTTGTTTCATTGCTAAAACACTGGCATATTTTGGTATGTTCTAGTTTCAAGTAGTACTTTTCAGTCATTGGATGCAAATTACTTGCTGGCTTTCTGAACAATCATCCAACTGTCAAATACTATTAAGAATTCTGTGGTCTTTTGATCACTGTTTACTAAAACTTCTGATAATAAAGCGCCAGTCACACTAGTGTTCTTTTCCTGGATGTATTTTTTATCTCCTTTTTATATACTGTAAATTCCTCATGGAGCTCGTCTCTGGATACCATTGTGGTCACATCGCTATGACGCATCAGAAACATTGTCTCTATTTTTAGCACAATCACACTGAGGCTTATTCATTTTGCACAAATGTCTGTCAGCTCTCTTCAACAACTTTCTATCCTCAAGTAGAGAAGAGAAATAATCATGGCTGCTCACGCTACTTCTTAACTGCTAAAGAAGCGTATCACAGCATACGCGAAAGCGCTCACCGTTTGTCTTTTCTTTCTGAATAAACTGTTTATGCAACGTGGAGAGTCAGAAGTTTTTGTTCTACATACTTCTTAACTGCACTTTCTGCATGTTTCTTTGAGGAATTTAGCTTTCCCCTTTATTAAGCCATTTTATATTTTAATAGTAATATTTTTGTCTAGAATTTCTTTTATTTTAGTGTCTCTTGCACATTACTCAAATTTTCAAATGTTATCAAGAAGGCAGATATTGGAATGCTACCGTTTGTAGTATGACCCCCTCATTAACAGTACAAGTGAAAGGTCCGTGTCTTACAATGAAGATAAATGTATGTCACTGCGAGAGTAACTATTAATACTTTGATTTTTTTGTGAGATCTTTAACAGTGAGTGCAGTCCTCTCATCCTGAAAATAGAACATTGATATAAGTTACGTCTAAGGATCACATAAGTTAGGTTTAAATATCAGACTGAAACAACCATTGCTAGGACTTTTGAATTATATACTTGCATAATGTGGAGCATTATAGGATATTAAACACATGAAATGTTCACAGTCTTGATAGTGAAACAAATATGACCCATTTGTTCTGTGTAGTCTTTCTGAAACTGAGAAGTCATCCCTTTTCTTGTATTATCATGATAAGTATATATAAATACAGCACAATTCTGAACTTCTTGTTGTAATTGTTCTGCTATCCCTGACCAGTAGAATATTTCTGAGGATTTTTCTTTAGACTTTACAACTTATGATTCTGACGTATGTGTTCATGATAATATTTCTTTCCTTAGCTGCCTTAAACATCTTTCATTATATGCAGCAAATATATTTCATAGCCCTCAACTGTACCTCACTCAGTATGAGAAATAGTCCTCATTCATTGTTAAGAATTTTTAACAAATATCCATGACAAATAACACTGAATAATATCAAATCATATTAATTAATTAAAATAATATTTTACATATAACCGAACAGTTAAATACAGTGCTGTTAAGTTCCTAATTGAAGTTGTTAATTATATACATTTTCCCATTTATTCCTCATTGCGAGAGATACTGTTCCACATTTTGGAGACAGAAGGCTGAAAGTTATTATTTATTCTTCAAATAACAAGTTTGGCTGTATTTATGTTCCTGAAGATATTTCTGTTTATGTCTTTAATAACCAGTTCTTGAACATTTACATTTTCAGATCATTTGCAGTACACTAATGAAATTCTTTAAGTTTCACTTCTTTCAAAGCAATGGTAGAATTACCCAGTTAATGCCGAATGTATTACCAAGTGAATCTGCTGACACAACCATCCAATATGAATAACTCAGTATATTAAAAAGTATGTAAAACACCTCAAGTCAAACAAATAGCATTAGTCTTCAAAAATTATCAACACCATCAGTCAGACCAAAGAACAATGCCTAGTTTTCCATTGAAAAGTTAATCCAAATTGTCCAGCCACAAAACAATGATACAAATTCATAAATAAGTTAAAGTATTATTAATAAATAACTATAAAATGTGGAAAATAAAATCTATATTTAGTCCTTAATGACTTTTTCATTAAATATGCTTTACAATGAATGCCAGAGTTTAAACCTTGTGGAATACAAGTGTCAGTAAGTAACTGGCATTTGCAATACTCCAAGACTAAGCCTTTGTATCATTGTTTTGGTATTGGACCATGTGTATCATATGACTCTGTTTTCACACTTTATCAGATAGTGCAACTCATGTCAGTCTGATAAAGTTTCAGTAAAAGCAACAGGAGACAAAGTCACTTACTGATTTTGTTTAATAAAGGTTTTCAGTGTAAATTAAGGTGTTATTCTTCATTCCTGCAGTTGGTTTTGAACTTTTTGGAGATTTGTCTCTGTATATCTCCACTACACACATTACTTTTTTTGACTTAAACTTCAGAACTAAGTCATACATCTGTAATTTTAATGATATTCTCTGCACTTGGGTGTGTATGTGCAATGACATTCTCTACACTTGGGTGGTGCTTGTGCAATGACATTCTCTGCACTTGGGTGGTGCATGGACAATTAAATTTTAAATGTAGCCAGTAGTGGCTTGCAATATGCTTCCACTAACAATTTTCCTACAATATACTTACTGAACGCTTTCACATCCTGTCTCAGCATATATTTCTAGCATTCTTTAAAGGCTTTATACCCATAAATAACTGGTTTGTCCTCTTGCAGAATCACTGTATCAGTTCCATTTGGACTGGCATCTACTTGCCACTAATTTAATCACATCAGAATATTTCAGTATGTGCATGCCTATCATTCACTGCTTAACTTTATCAAATGTCTTTTCTGCTTTGTGCTGAAGTACCATGTGATGATATGGGCTACTGCCAGCATAGCCAGCTGGAGTTTTGCAAAGAATGATATGTCCTTTGAATATCAAACTGATTTATACAAGAATGCTTGTGTTACACATGTATTAGAACTGCATGTTATTTGAATATCAAACTGATTTGTGCAGATGCTTACATTATAAATGCATTAGAACTTTATGACATTTGAAAATCAAAATGTGTTTGTAAAGTTGCTAATGTTAAAAAAAATGTATCAACAGTGGGACCTGCTAGACCAAGAAGAATATATTTTGGAAAATCCTTGAAATTAAATTAGCTGTTAAGCCATAAACACGGTACCCCACTGCGCTGAATAGGACCAAAAACAGTAGATCTGGAAGAAGCCTTTGTTCATTAGCTCAGTAAAAAGAGGGGAAGCCCCAGGTACTGCCATAAACATTTAGATATATATTGCAACCATCTATGCTAAATTCCATACCCCAGACCGAGTGGGTTCCCTGCGTGCTGTTAAGGGAAATTGTGTTTGATGCAGAGAGGTCTGCATCTGGAAATATTGAGTATATCCATTTGTATTCCAAGTGAATGTCCCCCTCAACTGTCAGTGGTGAGGATTCAGGTTCCTTGACTACTGGCCCAGAGAGGTGTCGTCACATTCCATTTCACATTTTGTTCCCGGAAGTTTTTTAATATTAAATATGTTGCCTGAAAATTTGAAATAAACTTTGAAAGATACTGCATTTTATTAAAAAAAAGTCACAGAAGAGCTTATCTTCCAAAAGATTCATTTACACCACTGTTCTGAACTTTTCAAGGTATAAGTTCAAGCCTACAGATGTTAAGAAATGACCTAAGTAATTTCAATTCTGTAACTCCAGTTTTCCACTTAGAACTTGAGTTTTTTAAATCTTTTTAGTAACTTTGCCAGTTTTGTATCATGCCATTGGGGTTGACCCCATACTATCACGTCATCAATAATTATATCACCATCAAATCCATTGATTATCCATATAGCAGCTCTCCAAAAATACCCTAGGTGCTGAGGTTATAACAAAATAAATAATAAGAAATCAGTAACTTCCCATATGTGAATTACAAGTATAGAGCTTTGAGCATTCCTCTTCAAGATTTGCTCACTAAAGTCTTTGAAGTGTGCCAAGCACAGGTACCTAATACTTTGCTCCAGGCATAGCAGCTACAACTTCTTTTATTGTAAGAAGTGGATAGTGTTCTCCTTTCATTGCTTTTTTTAAATGTTTTCATTCAAAACAAATATTAATTGTATCTAACTTTGCAATGGTGACTAGATATTTACCCATTCAGCAGCAGTTTCCTATTTCTTAATCAAAGCCACATTCTTCATTCAGTTTAGTTCTGTCTTGATTTCACTCATCAGAGTAACTCAAACTAAGTTTACTGAAACTTTTATTGGGATATGCTGTACTCTTAATACTGTAAATGTGTTTATTTACTCAGATGATTGTTTGCTTGTTTGTATGTTTATTTATTATTTACTGTGTTAATTTTGCTAGGCTTATGGTCTATATTTGCTGAAGACCCAAGGTAATAGTCATCAATGTGGGCCAATAGCTCAGTGGTTGCTTCATAATGAAAATCTGAGAACTGCATGGGAAACTGCAAACACAGGCACTGTCCTACAGTCTTTATAACATACTTTGTGGCTCAAGGTATAAGTGCAGTGAGCTTAAACATAAAGAACATGTGATGTTTGGTTTGAATCCACTTAAATAATACCAAGGTGAAGTTGGCATAAACGTTAAGGTGTTTGATTCTCATATAGGAAAATTGGATAAACTTAAAATGGTCCACAAGAGCAGCTAGTCTAGTAGTTATGAACCTATATCACATTTCAAATTGTACCTTGCTTCATCTGCTTCTATTGGGCTTTGCTATTACTTGGTCTCAGAGACTGCTCCTCCTATGAAACCAGCTTCCTATCCACATGAAGCTGAGTTCACCTATTACTCAATTTATGTGTGACCTTGACCAGTGGATGGAGAACAGGATCTTTTCACTGGGCCATGCATTCATGTCCCTTATGGACAGAGGTAGCTTATAAATGCCTAGCCCTCAATGTCCTGTTTGGACACAGGACATTATTATTCTTTTGGGAAAACTTGGCTAGAAAGGCCCTGCAGGTTTTTAGCCTAGTAACCAATCTATGATACTGACTAGGTACGATTTAGCTAGGATAATTCCACACCTCTTTCATTTCCTCTGGAGACTGGGAACGTTTAACATGGAAGAAAGAGCAGTTGTGAAAGAGCAGCTCTGCTGTTGTTACGGTTTCTGAAAAAAAAAAAAAAAAAAATATATATATATATATATATATATATATATATATATATATATATATAGTTTCTGAAATAGCTACCTCTCTGAGAGAAAGGGAAAATCTAGATACCTGCACTGAGTAAAGAAAGGCTTGAGTGATAAGAAATTGATAGAAATTCTAGAGGAGGAAAAGCCTGATTCTCATTATGAATGCTGGTTGGCAGATGAAATGCTGAATCATTCACCAGTTCTGGACACTAAAAAGTTGCGGGATCGTGACAAAAGAACTACAATCCCTGAAGAACAGATAGCAATGAAGGGGGAGGAGTTTTTCAAAAGATATTGGAGTACTGAACACATCAAGAAACTGCTAATGCTACCAAGGAAATTTAACCACCTCATCTTACTTACTTATTGCTTTATTAAGGTTTTATCAAGCAAAAAAAATAAAAAATGTTGCCTGGTTTTACATTGGTGACTCTGATATTTACCCAGTCAGAAGTAATGGCCTATTTCTTAATCACAACTATATGCTCCATTTGGTTTAGTTCCTTCTTGATGTGACTCCTTAAAGTAACTCCAAATAAGTTTGCTGAAACTTTTCTATGTAATATACAATATTGGTAATAGAGAAAAAATGAATAAATACATGAATTCATTAATTTACTTACTTGGTCACTTGCTTGTTTACTTCTTTATTTATTGTTGACTTGTTTCACTGGGATTATGGTCTGTATTCATGGGAGACCCAAGGTAGTAGTAATAATGACTAGGGATGATTTATGATTTAGTCATGACACTGGGAAAATTCCACTATCCTTTAATTTCCTGTGCAGAGATAGGGTTTGACATGGAAAATGAGAAGTTAAGAAGGAGCAGCTGTCTTGCTGTTAATGTTTCTGGGAAAAAAAAAAATATATATATATATATATATATATATGTGTGTCTGTGTGTGTGTGTACATATATTTTCTGAAGCAGCTACCACTGGGAGAGAAGGAAGTCTAGATACCTAATACTATAGGAGTAGGAGGAAAAGATTGATTCTCTTTATGAATGCTGGTATGCAAATGAAATAGAGAAACATGAAACCAACTCAAGTAAAGGAACCAGGCAGCCAAAATAATTCCAAAAAGCTTTAATGAAACTGAGCACTTTTGCTTAGTCACAGCAAGGCTTTTTCAGAGTTAAAATAACAATGGTATAAATCCATTTAAATAACCCTCCCTATCAGTGACATCACAGCAGCTACCAATTAAAATAGGACACACTACATTATAACTGTTTAAAATAGACTACATCACTTCATGAAAAAAAGTATTTTGGCTTTTCCCAGTTAGGGGTTACTACAGCGGATCACTAGTCCGCTATTGATTGGCAGTGGATTTTTACTGTCGAGTTTCCAACCCGGTGCCCAACCTTCAAAGAAGGCACACACACTAATGCACCTACCTGCATGTCTTTAAAGTTCAGTTGACCACAGGGAGGACATGCAGACTTCACACAGAAGGCACTCAAGCCTAGAATCGAGCCTGAGAACCTCTTGCTGTGAGGTGACAATGCTAACCACTGCACCACCGTGGCCACAGTATATATCACTTGATGAATATTTAAACATAAAATCAAAACTGAATGCCTACAAAAATGCTAAAAGTCTGTCTGAAGAAAAAAACAAAAAAAATGTTTAAAATGCACTTGCATGAAGTTTTATAGCTGCATAAACAGAAATTTGCTCATTTATTCCAGGTTTTAAAGTGGCATTTAATCTTCACTGCCAAATAATTTCTTTATATTCTAAAAGGCTTTCAAGATCACCTCCCCTCTCATTATATAATATCCTGTCCATCACAAAAAAAAATGTTTTTTGAAATTAAGACACTCCATTGAATGCATGAAGAGGGCAATATTTGAACTTTTATTTTTTATCTATCCCTCAAGTGTTCACCAATCCGTTCTTTGAGGGATCTCTTTGTTTTACCTACATAGAATGCCTGACATGTCATATAGGATGCTTTATATATAATCATTCTACTACTACAATCAATCCATCCTGGGCAGGCAATCACCCTATCATAATGTGATACTGTAATGTATCACCCATCATTAATAAACTTACAAAACTTGCAAGCCCCACAATTGCTCATTTGAGAACTACCCCAGCTGACCAGAACCTTTGGCTGAATTCCAACAACCCCTTAATATTTTGCCCCCTTCCATACACTACCTGTGGAGGTACCCTTAAATGAGCTTTAACTTCAGGGATGAAAATAATATTTCAAGTAGTCTTAAGAATTTCTACAAAGGTCGGTGCATCTTGGTTATTAGGAATAACCATTGCACCCATTTTTTCATCGGTTACTGCAGGTGTAGTTTGCAGAGAAATTGTGTTCACATTTTCTATACTTTTTATCATAATGGGCTGAAACCTGATCTTTCTAACATCAACAATTGAATTTTTAATTTTGTTTAAAAAGAAATCAAGCGATACTTTTTTTTGTTAAACATTTTACTAAAATGTCTATCTCCTTCATAAATAATGAATAATCGCTTATGATCCTAGATGGACCATTTGTCCTTTCACTCTCCCTCTCTTTTGAAATATAGGGGATTACTTTCAAAATATAGAAAAGAATTAGAATAAATCTTCTTCCTGTAAATAGTAGAACCAAAACAAAAATTAACAAATCCTTGTATAAACAAATGTCTAAGCATTCAATCTGGTGTCAGTCCATTTTATAGGTGAATTTCAAAAATGTGGTGGAATTAATCAGTTACCAAATTTTTATCACCTTTCCATAAAACAAGGATATCGAGGAACCTATAATATGCCACTATATGTTCAGCAAAATGTGAACCCAGTACACAATTCTCCTCCAATTGGGATAACACTAAATTGGCAAATATAGGTCCACATTTGGCACCCATTGCCAGACCAGAGGTCTGCCGAAACAGTTCACCATCAAAAAACAAAAAAATGTTAACCAATGCTATTTCCATTAAGTCAACAAGCACATTGATTCTATAATTTTTTAAATTCTTATTACTGGCTATACATGCTCTGAACAATTATAATCCTGAATTGTGCAGTAATGGCTATAAACCATAAGTTCTCATCATAATCTAACCTTCTTAAAAAATCCAAAAGGTGCCATATGGGTCTCATAGGTGGGTCAAACATACTTTTTTGGATCTTGGAAATTCCAAACATTGTGGGAATAAGGGGGGGTTCCACATATAAAAATTCATATTCTGATTTTGAAGTAATATTGTCACACAACCCTTCAAATAAGAAACAATCAATTTTAGCATAAGCAATATTCATTTGATTTTTAGATGTCCTCTCATAAGTGGTATCGTCATTAAGAATGTCAAACATTTTATTAACATAATTTATTTGGTTTATGATAACAACCTCCACCCTTATCAAGATTCATAGTTCTGATGTTCTTATTTTTTATCAAACTTGTAAAACCGCTCTCTCCCTCTTATTTAAATTGTCCACATAATAGCTTTTATTGATACAGTTCCTAAAACTGTTTTCACAAATTTGCTCAAACACAGAAAACATAGGGTGGGAAGGGGGAATAAAAGTACTTTTTCTCTCAATTGAATTTTTGTGCAGTAATCATTCTTATTACAAAAAAAGTCTAAGATTTCACTCCTTCGAATACAAATTAAGTTAACCAGTACTTTAGCAAAGTCCAACTTAAAAGACGGCACACATGTAAACCCCTTCCTTAACAAAGAATAATGTTCAGAAACTAGTAAAATGTTACAAAAATTATATATTTTGAAACCAAATTGTCAAGATTTTAAATCAAACACTCTGACTAAATTCATCTGTTGTCTCTCTGGTCATTTGTCCAGGTCCTCCTTTTGCATCTGCCTTTCCTCCCTGGTCTTCCCATGTGTTGCACCCACTTGTGAAGCCCCTGGTTCTGCTCCCTGCATTTGCCTAACCTCTCCAAATACCTCAGTGGTGGATACTCTAAAAAATCATTGTTAATAACATGGGGTTCATCCCCATTATTTTCAATATCAACCCCTACAGCTTCAGGTGTAGTGTTAACATCACCTACTCTAGCATTAAAGTCATTACTAACAGTTCCTGCCCTAAAATGATTAGGCAGGGAAAAAGCATGTTTCTCAAAGTACTTGTCTGCATCTCTAGCCAATTTATGCAATTTCCTCTCTTGATTGCATTTTACTAACATTTCTAAATCATCAAATACTTTGTTGTACATAAATTGGTGAGGACTAAAAGTTAAATCATTAACAATAATTCAAAACTTTAATTTCAGTATCTAATTTAAATAACTTATGATCATTCTCATGAATAATAATATATAAAAAGATCCAGACCAGCTTTATCAAAGAGTTCTAATAATTTGTGATGTATCAGTGAGCCCACTTCCATTTCCATTGGAAACTTCCAGAATCTTAAGCCTCTAGGGACCTGATTGAAAGAGATACACTTCCGAAGATATATATTGTCCATCTGTAGATGCCTGTATCTCTTTAAAAGAGATTGCCAGGAAAATGGAACCCTTCCTTAACAACCTACATTTTCTTAAAAATTATTTTTTGGTGAGGGGATATACAAGCAATATGTTAAGTAGCATTCTGGAACGTATAGTTAATTAAAAAGTACAAAGTCACCAGCACTTAACAGTCCTTATATGAGGGTGTTAAAGAAATCTATGGACAAGAAATCTAAAGACAGTTGCATCTTGACCTTTTCTGTTGTCTATCACAGCATCATCAATATTATTAGGGAGAACTGGGTCATAATTACTGAAAGCTCATATTTAATGGGTGTTTACGGAGAATCTCCTTCCTTCGTGTATAGAAAAGCCAGAAACATCAGGAGTTGGGTTGAAGGTAGGCCCAGACCACTGGATACATGCACCTATAAGTGTGGAGCCAACTGTGTAAGCATAAAAATGCTACCAAAGAACTGTATAGCATTTAACAATTCTTTGTGTTCGTGGCAAGGGGACAATGCATAGTATAAAGCAAAATGGTGGTTTTATGTCAGGAGAAAAAGTCTCTCTGCAAGTTATAATGTTACAGAAGCCATATGTTAATATTTCACTGTCTGAAGGCTTACTGCTGAAGGAGGTATATACATGCCTGCTCTGCTCTCTTGATTCTGCTGTGTGTTCCTTGATTCAGAAAGGAGATGAGAAGCAAAGAACAGGAGTTAACTGTATGCCACTGTAACACAGAGTACTAGAATCACAACTGGCCCATACAGCATCTGCAGAACATGAAACTTGAATCGGGGGTCCCACTGCTAGAAAGTATGTCCACTGCTGGTGATAATTGTCTCATAACTGATATTGTGGTATAACAAGGTTCAGCTCTTATCCTTGGATAGTGCCTTGAGGACTTGTTCATGGGAGATTTGAGGGGAGGGTGAATTTGTGGGTATCAGACCTCAGAATGTAAAAGGGAAGGGGTTGAAATCAGTGCTGCATTTATCCACTAATAGAATGGCTGTGACTTCTGAATCTGAGTATGTGATATCATTTACAATTAGCTCTACACAATGCTGGACATTGTTTCTAAGGTTTCCAACATAGATAAAGAAGGTTTTATGGCTATCCTTTTCATGTGTAGCAATTTATATCTGGCTGTGGTTGATTTAATCAGGGTTCAGAGTTCCTTGTTAAGTTTAGCAAGACTTAGTTTGCATTTTGAGCATTACATTTATCTTACATGCTACGAGTTCTTTTTACTTTTATTACAGAGACTGTTTATATTGGGTTCCAATATAAGAGTTTAGTTTTTGAATTTAGTGTTGCATTTACTTCGGAGTATGGCAAATGCATTTATACAGCTATTGACATGTGTCTAGAATTTGGCAGTAAAGGCCTTTGCATAAATAGTGGGGTCATCATATTGGAAAAGGGTGTTGAATTTAGCCAGGTCATCACTTACTTTCATTTGATTAGTACTGACATAATCTCTGAATACTGAAGTATTAGAGAATGCTTCTGGTTTCAGTCTCAAGATGAATTTAACTGTTTTGTGGTCTGATCTGACCAGGGAGGGAGTAGGCAGCAAAGCTGACCCATATTGGTGAGGAACAAGCCCAGGATTTTCTTATCCCTGATTGGGGTGCAGACTAACTGGTCCAAAGAGTTTGTTTTGATGAAGTTCAGAAATCTCTGGGTATACACGTGATAGGAAGTATACTTCTCCAGTTAATGGAGGGGTAGTTAAAGTCCCCTAGGAGAATTGTGTTTGGCTTAATCCATAGGGGCTCCATACTAGTTAGGTACGAGTTAGGGACTGTGAGGACACAGAGAGGGTCCTATAGTTATCCATAATGTGATAAGGGCTCTTTTTAATGATATTTTGGATGTGGAAGACTGCCAACACATGGCAGAAGCACTATAGTCATATACAGCTCAGAATATGTGATGTAATACATAAGTGGGCTTACCTTGGTATCAGATAACTACACTATCTCCCTGTGCAGAGGTAATAATCCCATATGTGTGTGTGTCTCAGGAATACTACAAACTTGTATGACATTGGCAACATATTAAGTCCTCCAATGCCATGCATCATTAATAAGTCTCATTATCTTGCAATGTTCCAGAATCTTATTCTCTGCAAAATATGTACAGTACCAGGGACTGATAGCATGCAGTGCAAATATTTATAAACACTTGTTGATCCAATAATATGTGCCAAACTCTAAAAATCTTGCAGAACAAGCCTACTACACTGATGTATTAGGATGACGTCCTTTCAAAGACCTGGACATGGGTTCATTTATGCAGTTCAGGTACCTATAGGACCCGGAGAGGGAAAGAAATTATGATACGATGCCTACTCACCTCTATTTGATGGGTAAGACAATGGCAATATGCTGGAGGTGCTCCTTGTAACCCTGAACCTTTGTCAAGACCAGAACCATGAATGGCGTCTTGACTGGATGAATAGGAAGGCCATGAGGGGTTATTGTCACTTCTAGAGAAGAGTGAGACCATACCTAAAGAGATGTCATGCCTATTAGCTCACAATCACCTTCTGAATAATGCCAGTACATAGGGGTTGGGCCTCCTATCCCTGTTTCAAGATATCCTTTATGAGCACCAGTGAAACCTCCCAGGATCACTTTCCTCTTGAAGCCAGGCATTAATCACCTTAGTTTCACTGAATAATTTGAGATAATGGAAAGGAGAGCTTTGAGGGAGCAAAAAAAAAACAATAAAAAAAAAAAACAAGTCCAACTCACTTAACCTTCACAGATTTGCAAAAATATACAGATCTTACCACCAGAATGAGTGTAATTAAAGAAATCTGGACCTTGCAGGTATATCTAGAATATCATTTACAGTTAGGGTACCATGAAATATGATTATGCCTGGCTGTATATAAAGTTATAATCTGTTAGCATGACACACCTTGAACAGTATCTTCACATATGTACAGTATTGAACAGTCTACCCTGTAAAGTAACATGTTTTACTTCATGACTGATTACTTGCTTTTCTGGCAAAATGCACTGTAACCCTTAATTTTCATTAAAGACAAGCACATCTCCTGACTGGTTTACCAGCATGATGCAGTAGAACTTCTCCAGGTGCAATTGACAATTGGCAAGACACCCATCTAGGTTATAGCCGGCTATAGACCCCCCACCCATGACTCAGGACACCCACTCCTCCTACCTGGACCTACTAAAATCCATCAAGGTACCCCCTAACACCCTGATTCTTGGTGATTTCAACTATCCCACTATAAACTGGGTGAACTATTCCTGCTCTAATGCACTCACCCAACAGTTCATTGACTTCATCAGTTCTAATGCACTAGAGCAGCTTGTCTCATCCCTCACAAGGGGAAATAGCATTTTAGACTTGGTTCTTACCAAACATGGGCAACCACTGCACCATCCCCATAGTAAGTTCTTCCCTGGTGAGATCAGACCATAAGCCTGTCTCATTAGAAGTGTCTATCCCATCCACCTTCCACCCCCGAAGCCGTAACCAAGATAAAAAAAAAACTTCTCAAAAACTGACTACAACCTAACTACAACCTTCTAAGGGAGGGTATCAGTAGCTTCACACCACCGCCCCCTTCAGAGGATGCAGACGAATATGCTGAACAGTATGCCATTGCAATATACAAGCACCTGTACAACTGCATGGACTCAGCCATATCCAACAGAATTAAAACCTTCTCCTCAAAGAAACACAAACCTATGTGGCGAACATCCTCTATGAATAGGCTTTACAACAAAAGGAAGAAACTATTGTCCAAAGGTAAAAAGGCACAAATTCCTAATTGGAAAACCTCCCTCCCTAGCCTCAACAAGCAAATTAGATCACTAGTGAAAACCTCCAAAGCCGATTATGAATCAAAACTAGCCTCCAAAACAAAGGCTAACCACAAAGCCCTTTTCAGTTCCATCAGAAGTCTCCATGCCAAAGCCCAGGTTTGTGCCAAATTAGTTCTTAACTGTATCACTTACACTGATTCTGTTGACATAGCCAACCTGTTAGCAGACAGGTTCAGTGCTAACTTCACCCCTCGTCCCCTGCAAAGGCTCATTCCACATCCCTGATACTTGCCTCACACCTCACATCTCCATAGATAAAGTGTTAAAGGCCCTTTCCAAGGCAAAGAACACAGCTTCCATGGGACCTGATAGTATCCCAGGCTGTATTCTACAACATAGGTTCATAGGAGGGTACATAGGAGGGTACTAGGCTATTGGCCCTAGGGCCTATATAAGCCTAGCCAAAAATGTACCCTGGCTTTTGCCACCAAAGAAAATTATTTTCCATCATCTCCAGCAAGAACTAGCCTCGTCAATGAGCACTCTATTCAACCATAGCCTAAGTACAGGCTTCATTCCAGCAGAGTGGAGAGCTGCCATTGTCATCCCTTTGCACAAAGGTGGTGCCACTACTGACCCTGGAAACTATTGTCCCATTAACTTGACAAGTCTGATCTGTAAGGCCATGAAGCATATTATTACTGACCTCATAAACAAGGACATAGTCAATCTCCAAGCACTTGACCCCACCCAGTTCGGATTAGTCAAGGGCAGATCTTGCCTGTTGAACCTGGTTGACTTTTTTGAGATTGTCATCAAGGCACTGGATGAGGGAAAGTCAGTACACACAGCTCACCTTGACGTGGCCAAAGCCTTTGACACAATCCCCCACTTGGGCATCATTGAAATGCTAACACAACTTGGCATAAATCCCTATCTCATCAGGTGGGTGGCAAACTGGCTCACTGATAGGACCCACAAGGTCAAAATAGGTGCCACCACCTCCGACAGCAGACCTGTTACTAGTGGTGTCCCCAGGGATCTGTCCTGGGACCCCTATTGTTTGGCATCTACTTCTCAGAGGTCCAGGCAAAGACAAAAGGCCTGTGGCTGACCAAGTGTGCAGATGACTGTAAGATGGGTGCGGTCACTGACTCCCCAAATGATGCTAACATACTTCAAGAAGGTCTCATAGCAACAAATGACTGGTGACAAAGTCATGACCTTAAGTTAAATGCAAAAAAATGTATTATCATACCATTCAGCAAAAACATGGCCCCTATTGATTACCACATTAACATCAATCCCCTAAGAACACAACCTGCGGTGAGAGACCTGGGTACACAAGTTGACAACAGTCTCACATTTGACCATCATGTAGCAGCAGTGGTCAGAAAAGCCTTTTACTTGAGTCATCTCATAAGTAAAGGGATTGCATCCAGAAAAACAGAGGATATTACCACTCTGTACTCCTCCTTCATTAGGCCAATAATTGAGTACAATGCCCCATTTGGTATGTACCACTCCAAACACCAGCACCAACTGGAAAGGCCACAGAAATACCTCACAAAGAGAATCCATGGCCTCCAACACCTGTCCTATGTGGACAGGTTCAAATCACTATCATTCTACTCTGTATCATACAGGTTGCTCAGAGGTGATCTGTGTCTCACCTACAAGGCAATCTCAGACACTGCTGTACTAGAGATGCTCCATATCCATAAGTCTAACTCCTCGCATAGTACCTGATTGAAAGGCTTAAATCTAAAATGTGACATTAACAAAACCTGCTGGAGAGACGAGTTTGTCTCCCAGAGGCTGCCCCATCACTGGAATAGACTCCCCATACACGTCATACAAAGTATTGGCAGAGGCAACAGGTGTTGATTGAGGTTTCTTTTTTGGGATAAACTCTTGGCTAGGCTTGGAAGAGCCCCAGAGCTATTATCCTAGTAATCTTCTATGATCATATGACACTGAGGTATACCATCTGTTTTGCAACTCAAACTAATTTGGAGTAAAATTCTGACATTTTGTTTTAGTGGGACCTCTTCTATGGATTTTTTGAAGAAGGCAGAAGGCTTCTCTTCCTGTAGCTTGTTTTTGATGAGAAGGGATACTGGTAATGGTACAAATTATGGTGATGGCAATTTGAGGAACTTGTATCCTGTGGATACTACTAACTGTATACTGCAGTCCCTGATGATGAATGCCTGACCACAAGGGTGGAGAAATAAATGTCCTCCAACTGTCTCTAGAGAGGAACAGTTGGGTAAGCTCTTAATATTACTGCTGCAGACCACCCATAAGTGGTCACAGCCACCTGATAATTGCCCTGGGCCATTCTACCTGGGACCATGATCTTTCTGGATGTTGACATAAATGTTGTACTTCTTTCAGTATTGGTGAGATACTTGAAGCTTAATATCCACATCACAGGAGTCTTCTGAGATGGCTGCATACTGATAAACAGGTTGTTTAGAGCTCTCCCAGTCTGAAAACAGAAACAGAAACTTTGGAAAGCAGATAGTAAATGTAATTTATCTGGGTACAGTTCAGTTACTGGTTAGTCACTAAACTCCCTGAATGTCTGCAAAGAATAAATCCGAAGAAAGGAAAAGAAAATCAACTGGAAAATAAAAAGATAACACTCCAGTGGGGGTAAAGTCGTGTAGCTGTTCAGTAAAAGCATTTCAAGTTTTAGTCTTAGTACAAGAGATATGACTTCTAGTAATTGAGAGGAAAAGTAAATCAAATGCAGTCAAATATGTTTTAAATCAGATATACCTGTTGCTCAGGCTGCTGCAGAGAGACTGACATACTGCCAGCTATGATATTGAGAAAAGATAACGGTTTATTCTCATTTTTTGTCTGCATTTTGATTTAATATCTCTGTAATCTGTACAATTGTACTTATTCTTCTTCTTGTGTGTTATAGCTGTATTTCTTAGTGTTGACCTCAGTTGTAGTGAAATCCTTTGTCTGGAGGCCTTGTCTGTTTTCTTAGTGGCAGTAAGTTTTCAAAACTGGTTTCATCTGGCCAAAGTATTCCTGCATCTGTATTGTTTGGTTTCTGTCCTGTGTTTTAAATCAGATATATCTGTTGCTCAGGCTGCTGCAGGGAGATTGACCTACTGCCAGCTCTGATATTGAGAAAAGATAAGTGTTTATTCTCATTTTTTGTCTACATTTTGATTTAATATCTCTGTAATCTGTACAACTGTACTAATTCTTCTTGTTTTTCTTGTTTGCCCCCATCCACCCTCCCTGTTCTTGTTTTGGTGTTAGTGTTGGTGGCTCTGGAATTGCCCGCCCCTCCTGTAAGTCTGCATTTGACCACTCCTCATGAGTCCATCTCATTTGCTCACTTAACTGAATACAGTGAGATCATATTCTGAGTCTAGTGCTCACTCTACATAATACAGAGAGAAGATTTGTGAAGGCCAAGCCACTTAGGTTCTTCCCTCCTCTCTTCTTGCACTTTACTAACAAAAAAGGTTCTTCCCTCCTCTCTTGCACTTTACTAACAAAAAAAGAAAAAAAAATTCATCTGCTTTTACTGTATCTGTGTTTCCTCCTACTTTATTTTGCTTTTGCCTCTTCTTAAAAGTACTCAATTTTATTTATTCTGCTGCACTTATTGCTGCTTGGTAGTAGCCTGAATAAATTGTAACTCTTATTCTAAGTCTTTTGGTTTAAGCACTTGGGCTTCAGGCCAGTTATTCTACATTAAGGTGGTTTGTGGTCTGCACTCTTGTTGGAGGAGAAACTGGATTCTGCCCTTCTGAGCTGGGAATTTCTGGTCACAGGCTTATTGTGCCTGCTTATTCAAACTGTGTCTTTCTGAAATGTGTGTGCCTTGTTGCTGTAGCATAGGACCATATTCAGGCCTGCTGAATCTAGCTTTGTTTGTATAACTTGAGCACTGATCCAGGCCATCTTTTTTGGAGAAGGTTCCCCTGCACCCTAATAGCGGGAGTGTGCAGTTAGAACTTGTCTGATCGAAGACTGCTGGAACAGGGCTCAGTTTTGAATTTTTTTCTGGTTAATTGGGTAACTTGTTTAAATCAGATTGTTCATTTTCTATTGTTTTTTTATATATATATATATATATATATATATATATATATATATATATATATATATATAAATATATATATATATATATATATATATATATATATATATATATATAAATTGCACTTTATTCATCTGCTTTTACTGTATTTGTGTGTCTTCCTACTTTATTACTAGGGGCATTGACTACAACTCTGAACCGAGATATATAACAATAAGCATCTTTTTATGCGCATTTAAAATGTTTTTTGATTGTATCTGCATTATTTCCTGAAAAAAAAATATATATATATACTTGTTTCCCGCCTTTCAAAGCTAGTATAGTCCATTTTTCAGGTTAGTGCTGAATTCAGGGTTGTGTTACAAATCTCTGTGTTTGCCCATACCTTACTCGGACAGAACAAAGTTTCTCTGTTCACCTGTGAGAGAGGGGAGCTTTTAGCAGCCTATCTGTCCCTGGAGGAGTGGTTTCAGCCCAGAAAGTAGTAGTTTATTGGCCATTTTGGGCTAATTTCTATCTCTTTCATTTCACTGCTATAAAAACCGCATTTGCCCGGTTTTGCGTGCCGGGCAGCGCCGGTTAGCTAGGGTATAACTATTCCCAGCTCCACAAAGTCTCCTGTTTAATTTTTCCCTTGGAACTAGACAAACTTTCAACTTAAGCACACAAGCCATTCATTTCTCAGCCTGGCACTTGATCAAAACTCATGGCAAGCACTTATAAACTCTAGCACTACAGAAGGACAAGGCTCTCTATTCGACCTTACCAGCCATTCAGTAAAACAGTTTACTGTACCTATCCAAGCATGTCCAAAGGGCAGTTTCAGGTGTACTCTCCAGTCCAACTGGTGAATCTGGGCATTTTGAGGCAATGTTACCACACCCTCATGTACACAGACAATCCTCTCCTCCTACCACCAAACACTAATACATGCGAGAGATGCAATTATGCAGCCAAACTGGAGGCTAAGCTCTCCCAACCCAAGACTGGATCAGACAGTCAAGAGGAGAAGGGAAATACTGGCATCACACCACCAGTCTCACATAGACCCATTAAACCAGCACTGGCAAAAAACACATGTAAATACACGAAAACATACTCGGAGGCGCTAAATAAAAATCTGCAAAAGCAAAAGAGGCTTCCAAAGCAGACATCCAAGCAATCTCCACCCCCCAATACAAACCATGAAACACATACTTTACAAAACCAGTGTGCCACACAAGCACAGCCCTCAAGGCAAAATAACATACCCAACATACTAGTAATAGGTGACTCTATAGTCAGGCACACTGACGTCCCACTCACTAGGCTGAATAAGGAGAAGGTTACTGTTAGCTGCCTGTCAGGTGCCAGGATCCACCACATAACACAAGCACTCAGGTCATTCCAGAACAAGTACAAATATGACTCTGTCATTGTCCAGGTTGGTGTGAATGACCTGAGCCGTACCTCCCTGGACTACAAGAAAAGACATATGGAAGAGCTCTCTGATCATGTAGCCCAGGCTGGTATGATCCTGACCCTGAGTAGCATCCTGCCCTCACTAAGAATGATACTACGGTATAAAGAAAAAATTATCAATTTCAACAATTGGCTAAGTTTCTGGTGTCATTCAAAGGGGATCCAGTGTCTGTCTGCCTGGGATGACATGCTTGACAAGCCACGCTGCTTCTCTAGAGACGGCTTGCACCTGTCACCCTTAGCCTTTTGAATACTGGCCAAGGCTCTTGCCACCCCCATAGTGCCTCTTTTAGGCAAGGCTCAAAAGACAAACCCACCGCCGTAAGTAGCACAAGTAACAAAAATCTGAGGGTAATACTACTCAATGTCAGAAGTCTAAACCTCAAAATGCACGCACTCGAGGCACTCCTCAGTATGGAGAAAATCGATATATGTGCAGTAACAGAAACCTGGTTTAAGGCTCCAGAGAGCACCCCAGCACTACCAGGCTTCAACTTATACTATACATTTCGGCCACAGAACCTGGACCGAAATACAAAAGGTGGGGGAGTATCCATATTCATCAAGGATATCCACACCTCCAGGTTAGTGTCACAGCATGATGCTTCAGAGATTATCCACATGCAACTAACAAT
Source organism: Protopterus annectens (assembly GCF_019279795.1). Lineage (NCBI taxonomy): Eukaryota > Metazoa > Chordata > Ceratodontiformes > Protopteridae > Protopterus > Protopterus annectens. The sequence continues at coordinate 1,937,547,718 of NC_056733.1, read as the reverse complement.
GGGCAAAACTGCAGTTCAAATGGTAGCTTGCTATAGATCACCCACTATGTAACAGGACCCCCATTCCACATTTCTGGAAACACTGAGTAACATAAAGGTCCTACCAAACACCCTAATATTGGGTGATTTCAACTACCCAAACATTAACTGAGAGAACTACTCAAGTACTAACTCCCTTGCCCAACATTTCCTAGAATTTATAAACTCAAACACCCTGGAACAAATGGTCAACACTCCCACCACAGGTGACAACATATTGGACCTGGTCATCACCAACATGGGCGACCAGTGTTCCACACCGGAGGTCAACCCCTCGCTGGTTAGATCTGACCATAAACAAATCACTTTGGATATCCACATTCCGCCCCCAATCCTGGACAAGGAAACCACCACAAAAAACTTTTCAAAAGCAAACTTCACATTACTTAAGATGGAGGTGGAAAGTTTCAAAGCCCCCATGCTAAAGGATAACGCTGTCCAAGCTGCAAAATCCTTTACTAATGCATTCTATGGGCATCTACAAGAATGCATGGATCATGCTATCCCAAGCAAAACCAAGACTCACTCCTCCAAGAAAAGGAAATCAGTCTGGTGGACCCCTGCCATAAACAAGCTATACAATAAAAGGAGGAAACTAGTACAGAAAAGAGTAAAATCCCAAGAAGGGAAGACATCCCTGATCAGTATCAGCAAGAAACTACGATCCCTCATAAAATTGTTCAAGGTGAGCTTTGAAAGAAAACTTGCCAAGGACTCCAAAGATAACCACAATCATTCTTTAGCTATGTCAAGAATCTAAGTGGCAATTCTCAGATCTGCAGTTAGTGCAGAATGGCACAAAATACACTGAAACAACCGATATTGACAACATCCTGGCAGACAGGGTCAGTGCAAACTTCACCCCCCTTCTCACCCCCAAAAAGGCCCATAACCATACCAGAAGAATGTAGATCCCCTAAAATCACAGACACTCAGGTTAAAATAGCCCTTTCCAAAGCCAAAAACACAGCATCAATGGGACTGGACAGTGTCCCAGGCTGTGACCTACACAAGCTCAAAGACGAACTAACCCCTCACCTAAACACACTGTTCAAACTCAGCCTCTCCACAGACTATGTACACATAGAGTGGTGCACAGCAATGGTTATTCCGCTCCACAAAGGTGGAGCCACAACAGACCCCAGGAACTATTGCCCTATAAGCCTGACTAGCTTGGTCTGCAAGGCTATGGAGCGCATCATCATGGAACTCATTAACAAAGACATTGGGAACCTCCAAACACTGGACCCTACCCAGTTCGACTTTGTTAAGGGCAGATCATGCCTCCTAAACCTGGTGGACTTCTTTGAGACAGTTACCAAGGCTATAGACGAAGGAAAGGTGGTACACACAGCCTACCTAGACCTCGCAAAGGCCTTCGACACCATTCCCCATTCTGGTATTATAGACAAGCTCACCAGCCTGAACATAAACCCCTATGTCACAAGATAGGTTGCCAATTGGCTCATGGACAGAAAACACATGGTGAGAGTTGTGGGTGCAAGGTCTGACTCTAAATCGGTTACAAGTGGCATTCCCCAGGGCTCAGTCCTAGGACCCCTCCTGTTCGGCATATACTTCTCAGAGGTACAGACAAGCACAGGAGGTCTATGGCTGATCACGTTCGCAGATGACTGCAAACTAGGGGCTATAATTGACTCACCGGCTGACACAGACATCCTCCAAAAGGGTCTCACTGAGACGGATACCTGGTGTCAAAATCATGGCCTCAAGCTAAATGCCAAAAAGTGCATAGTTATTCCCTTTGGAAATAACAAAGTACCTACAAACTACCACATAGGTGTAGTCCCCTAAATACGGAAAACGTAATAAGGGATCTGGGGACCCAAGTAGACAGTAATCTCTTCTTTGATAATCACATTGCCAAAGTGGTTAGAAAATCCTTCTATGTGGCCCACCTAATCACAAAAGGGTTTGCATCCAGATCAAAAGAGGTCATTGTGCCCCTCTACTCATCACTCATCAGACCCATCATAGAGTACAACACCCCATTTGGGATGTACCTTACAAGACACCTGCAACAGCTGGAAAGACCACAGAAGTACCTCACCAACAGGATTACTGGCCTCAAACAGATGCCGTATGCAGCTCAACTGAAGAAACTCCAGCTGTACTCGGTTGCATACCGCCTGCTTAGAGGTGATCTCTGCCTGACATACAAGGCCATGTCCAACCCAGAATTGATGGACATGCTCCACCTAAAGAAAACCTTATCCCCTTGAGCCACACGCTCTAGGGATCTAAACCTCACCACAACAATAAATACGATGTGCTGGAGGGATAGATTCCTGTCCCAGAGACTTCCCATGCTTTGGAACAAGATTCCAGTCTACATTAGGCAGAGCTCCTCTCTAGCACTCTTCAAGAAAAACCTTGACGAGTGGATGGGAAACAGAAAGTTTACCCCAGGGATCACTTCAGTGGCTCTGCTGGACAGAGGCACAGGGACCTAATCTAAGGGGGCGGTGAAAGCCAACACATTCTGGCTTGGCTTATAAATGTCTTCAGGCAGATAGCCTAGTACTTACCTATGAACCTATATGTTTAAATAAATGAGACACTGGAATATACATGCAGTCAAATGACAAAAGGTTGCAAAGAATAGTAAAACTTTAAGAAGCTATTCAGACGAGCTTATAAAACTGCAGAAATCAGAGGTGGATGTGAAGGAAAAACAGGCTGAATATGAAGCTTCTCAAGAAGAACTTTTTCAAAAATAGAGGACAGCTAGAAGACAGAACATGCAGAGAAAATCAGAGTTTTTCTGATGCACCACAGAAAAAGGAAGAAATAGATGGTATTAGTTTTATGAAGGTATGAATAAGCAACTGGACTGGTATTCCACAGCAGGGTTTGTTAATTGAAAAGGTACACTATGTGTATGCTTCAAATTTGGCTATGGAAAAGAAGCAAAGACCTATAGTCGTAGAGATGCAGACATATCAGCAGAAAGATCTGCTTCTGACAGAATTGTGAGAGAAGGATAAAGTATTATTATTTGTGGACACCGGAGTGTTCATGGAAAATGATCATTCGCTGTACATTGGGGAGAAGAGGGGATATTGTATCCCTGCTATTGGACAATAACAAGGGGCAGGTATGACATTCAAGTTACTTTGTCCAGCTGTCTTAAGAATATTTTTTTTTCCTGAAGGGGAAAAGACATTTGTGGATGCAGAACAAAGATAATAGAAGTTTATCCAGTGAAAAGTGAGCCAGCAGGATTATGCTTCTTATTCCACTGATAACTGTTAAGTATGCTCAACAAAGTATTAAGGTTGAAAGTAATTCTGCTACAAATATGTAACATAAATAAGGTATAAAATAAAGCTTGTTTAAATGTAGAAATAGAGTTTAGCAATATGTGATTAGCATCCATACTAAATGACTGTGGCTTGAAAAATAAATAATTTGCTTAATGGACATGTCTCCTACAAAATCAGCAAAAATGTATGCATTTCATACTGTCAGCAAAATAGCTGACCTCTTACTGACCTAAGAATAGAATGCATGCATTTCACATTGTCAGTAAGAGCAAAAAATGTGAAAAACAGGATGTATGCATTTCACATGGTCAGTAAAAGCAAAAATGTGAAAAACAGGATGTATGCATTTCACATGGTCAGTAAAAGCAAAAATGTGAAAAACAGGATGTATGCATTTCACATGATCAGTAAAAGCAAAAAATTAAAAACAGGATGTATGCAGCTTCTTTAAAGAATGGACAACAGGACATGTTTCTATCATATGACACTGTTAACCAAGGAAGTTTGAATGATCAAGTCAGCATTTGTATGTGTTTTTCCACAAGGTGTTTCCTTAAAAGGCAATATCAGCATTACAGGATGAAAACACGTTTTTTCTGCAAACACCAGCAAGCAGATGTTCTCATACAAAGTCCGTACTAGAGTACCATGGAGAAAAACAGGATGTAAAACTACTATAAAGAGACTATAGCAGATAACATTGTTAGAGATATTTTTTGTATTGTATCTCTCATATCATCCCTGCTGTTTGAGAAGTAAAGTAGTACAGTGTAACTAAAGCTGCAACAGTAGTATGTGCGGTTTGTTATAAAAAGTCATTTATTTGGTTACTGCTCAGAGTTTGGTGTTGCATCAGTGTACACTCTGCAAGTTTCTGTGGGCAACAGACTGTAAATGCAATTATAACTAGACTTTGATTTCAGCAGAATCCAGCCAGCAAGACCTAGTGTCTTAAAAAGACTTCAGATCCATCACAGTAAGCAGCACCTTGATACTTATTTTTTCAACAATGGCACAGCCCATAGATAGAATTTGCTAGTAACACTTTTCTCCATTATTCCAAAAGAAAATGACTGAGTGATAAAAAACACCCAGGAGCTGACTAGAAAAAGAAAATACCTTAGACTTGAACTAGAGACTGGCATTGGGTGTTCAATAAGATGATGATGATGATAAAGGCCAGTAAGAATGTGAGGGCAGGAAGCAAACAGATGAACTGCAAAGTGTCATTCCCATAACATGCAGTTTGGACATGATATCTATGTCTCTGCAAGAATTGGAAAGAAAAAAGACTGGAAGTTTATGGACTGCATTAAACTAGTGGGAGAACATATAATTCTATGTTTGTCATTAATCTTTAGAAGGATAATGAGGGAACTGAGGATCTAACTGTACATAAAACATTTTTTTCTTAGAAATATGTGTATAATACATTTATTGATGTCACTGTAAAGTAGTTCTATACAGCATGCAGTGGTACCTTAAGTGTGAGGTGGGGGAATCTTATCAGTGACTGCTGTTAATGCCAGTTATGTTAAAGTAGGAAGTATTTTTTTCAGCTATAATGTATGTGGGGTTTATACAGTAACAAGATAAAGGCTAGATACAAACACTATAATTCTGTGATCTTGAGTTGCAAGGGTCAACAGACAGAACTGAACTGATCATAAAAACCCTTAGCTGTAGGTGTTTTTTTTACCTCCAGAGTTCCATAGTTCTATATGAACTGTCTGTAGGCACATACAGTTAATCAGGAAACAACTGAACTGTGAACTTTTAAGTATCTTTAGGAAAACCTTTAATATTAGTCATGAAAGGGGAAGTAGCAAGCAGTTCAGTGAAAATAAATGAAGTCTGAAAGATTGAAGAGAATACTAACAGATGCATTCTTTGTAGCATCAATCATTTCAGAATAAGTCATAACAATGGAAAGTATATCAATTTAATGATAGCCAAGGCACTACTAATCAGTGCTAAAAATCAGTTAACAGAGAGTATGCAAGTTGGGTTTTTTTTACATCTGGAAGGGAAGTTGACATGGGACAAGAATGGATAGCATGGTTGCAAGAAGGAGCTCAGGCTCTAACATGTATTTTCATCAAGATTAAACCTAACATTATAATTGGTAAAGTCTGTGGGTATAGCGGTCTTTTTGTGACATCTGTGAGTATATGGAGGAGTAACCTGTTTTGTAAAGTGCATGTAATTTTGTGTGTGTTTCTTGTGAGTCAGAATGGTTGGGGATATGGAAGAAAATGTAATGAGTTTTTGTTTCTTGGGTGTTTTTATTGAAATGAAAAGTTTGAGAAAATGGCCAGTACTCATAATCTGGTGCTTCATAAATGACTTATGATTATCTGTCAACAGGGCACTATACCAAAATGCAAACGAGGTCAACAAAAGTCATTTGTGATGAATACAGAAAAGCAAAGTATTTTTTGAAAACACACCTACTTCTCTCAAAAGAGTTAGTTGTATAAAGTTCAGAATTACAAAGCTGGGAATTATTTCACAAAAGCATCAGAAGTCATATAACTTTTTTTTTCATATTACAGGTGAGTGCAGTTGAGTGCAATCACAATTAAACATCTAGGGAAAGCTGCGGACTGCGCAATACTTAAAGGGATATTTAAAAAAAGAAAAGGGGGTTATGGCATTTTATATAGTGGTATCCTTTTGTGGACACCCTGGTGGTTACATTAAAGATGAGATAGAGCGAGATAGGAAAGATTGAAAAACAGGAGGCAAAACAAACGGGAACACACAAGGAAACATTAAGAGGATTAGTACTGGAGGAGGTGGGAGAGGATGGATGCAATATTTTTGTCAGAAACAGAACCTCTATTTTTTCAATTTTTTTATATGGTAGGGTACTGTGAGTGGGAAATAGATAAGAGGGTGTAGGCAAAATTATAAGGGAAGATGAGCAGAGGTAGTGCCAGCTGGAGTCCCATTCCACAGACCCTCAAACACGTCCACTGCCAAATGCTGTTGCACTGGAGGACTCCATGTTGAGGGAGGGGCCTGTGTTGGTGAAGCGGTTGGAACCAGCTGGGAGAGCGTGACTTCTAGAGGCTGAAGAGATGCTTTGACTGGCTGAATTTTGCTGTCCACTACCTCCACCAGTACATCATCTACCAAGCTCTGAATCATCCATTCTGTGAGGCTTGCCAAACTACCTTGTACCAGAGTGCCTGCAGGACCAATGCCTCCACTTCAATCCCACAAGGACATCCCCGGACTGGCAGAGAGTGATCTGACCCTAGTATGGGAGTTACATGCCCAGCCTGCTCCTGAGGGATTTGAAACTGTAAAAAAAGGAAAATAAATGACAGAGAAACAAAACAATAAAGGAGAAAGAAATGCATACTCAAAATAAGAAAATCAAAGAAAAACAAGAGGTGGGGAGAGGTAAAACAAAAAAAAAAATCACAATAAATCCACACAATAATGTTCACATTCCATTTCATACACTATTGCAATATTGCAGTAAAATATTTATTGAAGTAAAACGTGTGTACGGGAAGTGCTTATGCATACAATGACAGAACTGATTTGAGAAGTGCTTGTGCTCGTAGGAAGAATGATATGAGTAGTGCTTATGCATATTTCAGATGAATTCATATTGCATGGGCTTGTGACTTCTTGAAGGGGGGTGTGTACTCTCAAGTTATGTACATGCAGTACATTTAATACAGGAAATGAGTTAAGTGCAAGGAGGGGCTTAACTGGTTATGTGTGAATATAACTGGGTAAGGGATCAGATTTTGGCATGAACTTGCTGTGACAAGTTGTAAGTCCAAGACAACCTGTAGGTATTCGGAGAACAGGTAGGCCCTTGGGTATAGTGAGCATGGTGATACTGGGTGAGTGATTTTATTTTAACTCTTCTTATTATTTTTTTTCTCCTTTCACCCTCTCATTCGTGGCTGTGGTCCCCTTTGGGTATCGGCGACTGTTGGTGGAGTGTATTTGGCTTTAGTTTTATTTGTGGGGTTTGCAGGATTACCTCATGGTTGGGCCATGCTGGGCCGTGTTGTAGTCGAGTTTCATCTGTTGGCCATGTTGGCCAGAATTCACAGGAAAAAGAAAGGGGGGAAGCATAGGGCATATAGTTGTGGTGAGTTGGGGGTGGTCCAGGAGTTGGTTAGGTTGCAGTTGCAGTATGGTGTGCTGTCATCATGTTCTGAGGTTACAGCCTTGGGATTGTGTGTGTTCAATCCTGTTGGTAGTGTATGTGGGCACACATTTCTTCTATACATAAAAAAAAAGAATGTAGATGTACACAAAGTGGCGAAGTCTTACTTTGTTGTGGAATCAAGGAATGAAATTGCTACAGATTTTGTTGTTTTTCTGGTGTCCAGGCTCTACGTTCTGCAATGCCAGTGAGATGAACTGTGGCGGTGTTCCTTACTCTTATATGTGGCTTGGTGTTTGGGCTGTGACTAATGACTGCACAGCATGATGTTGCTCTTGTAGAGATGTTGCTGGTGGGATACAATGGTGTTCACAGGTGTTTAGATGGCCACAAGTAACAGTCGGCATTTGAGCATACATGTAGCCTGAGCTCTTGGTGCATATGCTCTCTTGTCAGTGATTATAATAAACGAAGTAGGATGGGGTTGGAACTACAGGGGAGTAGAAAATTTAACTGCAAGTTTAGAGTGACATTCTAATTATACTATTTCCTACTTGTTGGGGTACGCTGGTGTTTCCTACAGTAAATGATTTTTCCTTGAAAACTTTTCCTATAGTATTAGTAGGAAGGGTCTGTGTCTCCTACTTCTGTGATAATTCATGCCCAGAGCTTATTATTTAGTAATTACGTGATGGAGCATATGTTTTTTTTTTTTTTTAAATAATACCCTCAGTGAATTAAAGTAATGGTATCATTAATTAATGATGTGTGTGTGTGTTTTATTTATGGGTGCTTAACGGACACTGTGCTTTGCATATGAAAGTAAATGCATTAGTGGATTCAGCTGACATTGGCAATGTATTTTGTTGAACTTAGGACTGGATATTACAGTACCTAACTTTAAACTAATGTTAAAAGTTAAACTCTATGTTTGCATTTTTCCATATATACACAGTGCTGTTGGTCGATTAATTAAGAAAATGGGGTCTGATCTCAATATAAAGTAAACATAAGGTAAAGGTCGGTTATCATTGATGTCTGAGTCACAAGTTGAAAGAGCACATTTTATTAATCAGTTTTTTCCAGAAATGTATCTTGTCTGCATCTGAGTGCCTTCCATTTAATTACTGTTATTGTTGAAGTTTTATGAGCAAATCTCTCAAGTGTACCTCATTAAGAGGAACATACCTCATTTTGGGTCTTAAAAAGTTCAAGTTCCACAATAACAGGGTGTGTCACATATTTGCATTATCTGTAAGCCATTAGTATGTGTTCCACATTTTGCCCTTTTGTTCCACATTATGAGATGTAGTGTTCCTCATTTTGGAGTTTTAAAGTTGAGAGCACAGTTTATGAGGGTCAGAGCAAAATTCTGAGGTACCTTTAATAGCTTAATCAAGTGTAAGATTTTCTAATGTGGTACATTTTCTTATTTGTAAAAATATTCTTATTAGTTTAACAAAATGGCAAATGTCATTGTCCTTGCTAGTTAAGCTGTCACTGTGGCAATTTCTTGCATTGTTCTGGGTTTTCATGATGACTGTTGAGCTCTAATGAGGGGAAGGGGCAATTAATAATAAAAAAAATGTTTACACATATTTTGCTAAAGTGTGGGTGTGAGCATATAAATTCCAAAGAAGTGTAGTGTGTGCAAAACCATTGTTCCTATCATGGCACACTTTTAAAACTGAAAAAATATTCAGTGTGTTATTTTTTATGACTAAAACTGTGGGAATGTAATGTCAGGTGGATTAATAAATAACATATGGAGACAAAACAAAACTCTCTTCAGGCAAGTTCTTAAATGGTTATTTTTGTTGCAGATGATGTGTGGTGGCAGAATCTTGTGGATCCAGTTGGAAGAAGAGAAGGCATGTGGCAAATACCAGGTCATGGCCCCGAGAGAAACAGGCATGGCAATCGAAAGATGCTGCTACACTGTAAGTTGCAACCACTGCAGCTGTGCAAGATGTGGCCACATGCAACAATGCATTGTTGGGAGATAACATAGACATGTCAGACTTGAAGTGGTTGGGGTCTAGCCCAGGGATAGACAGAGACAGGGAGTCGTGTTAGCAGCCCAAACAAGAAAATGTCAAATGTGGTAGAGGATTTGGGGAGGTTTAGTGAAGGCTGTTTGTTCCAAGAGCATACATTCAGTGGGGTAAGTAGTAGGGTTGTCCACAGGGAGTTATGGTCATCCATAGGTGGGGTGACATCGCAATATCAAGAAGTGAGGTTCAGACTTTGGGACTCGACTGGTAGATTGGCTAGCTATGCAGGACTTAGGTTCAGTAGAGGGTGGAGTCTTTCTGACCCCTCACATAATGGCTTTAGTAAAAGAAAAGATTTGGATGGGGGAGTACATTGATATCTTTGAGTTAATTAATGCCAGAGGGATTCAGTGTCTGATGGAAATGGACACGGTGAATTGCAAAGAGCTTCTAGTGGCTTTAGCAGCCTTGGGGTGGAAGAGGGTAGGTAAGCTGTGAGTGAGAAAATGGGTGTTAGGTTTTGTGTACTACATGGCGATTTGGTTGGAGACGGATACCTCCCTGACATTATCACTTCTGGCATATTTTCTCACAATTCATGATGCACATCTGTGGGGAGGGGGAGGGGACACCGGGTTGTGATATAGTCAGTGGTTTCGTAAGTGAAAAGCAGTTGATCAGTTCTTGTGTTAGGAAGTTAGGTACCCTGACATATGGGTAGCCAGCCTGATGGATAGCTTTGGGGCTGTTAGCAGAGTTGGTAAGCTAGGAGGTGAAGAGGCTAGTGTGTGCTAGGCATTAATGCAGGGAGCTGTTCATGGGTGGGATGCAGGTCTTGCACCCTTGTTCAAAGGGTGCAGGAGTACATTCAGCAGTGCAGTGTGGTCATTGGGATGGTAACTTGATCAATTTGGGTTTAGTTCCAGGTGAAGTTGAAGGGTTACCCCCATCAGATCCAGGGATTTCATAGTTTTCAAGGAGGAGGGAATTTCATGGACAGAAAGAAGGAGTGTCTTTTTGGGGCCAGACGAGAAGACCATGGGGCGCATTCCCTCATTAAAGTGTGGGTTTTACGGTACATGCTCCAGCAATTTCTGCATTCGGCTGCTGCTCAGGAATTAAAGGATTTTCAGTGGAATTTTCTATTAAATTGAGGGTTCATAGGGATGGCCTAGTCTGTAAGAATTTGCATTCCATTCAGGGGCAAGAGGCATTATTGAAGGATTTAGTGGAGAGAGCAGAGTGCTGGTATATTATTAGGCCCATTAATCACCCTTCTTTTGGCAGCTTTAAGGTCTCACCATTAGGTTGGTTCCTAAGAAGTCACCTGGTGAATTAAAATTGTGGATTAGGGTTCAAATGGAGCTCTTAGTGCTAATGAATTTTGAATGCCGAGCAATTCACCCAGTTCATACGTTGTAGGTCCATGGCTTTCTTGTTCAAAGGGGGAGAGGCAAACATAATTGGGTAAGGATTGGTAAGCTCATTCGTGCTGATTTATCACTGTGGGTGTTTTTTTTTTTTTCGAGCCATGTAATGGAATTTCTTTTTGGCAGTTGGAGTGGGTTGGTCAAGGGGATTTGCATTTTTTTTACAGACTAAGATAGCAAAATCAGATTTGCTGTTATTAGTATTGGTTTGGCAGAGTTTAGTGATTATTTTTCTTTTATAGGTTTGCATTTGGCAGGTGTCAGAAATGGGATTGCTGACAGTTTGACTCTGTGTGGCAGATTGGAATGAAGGAACCAGATGGCTGGTGCAGCAGTCTTTGGCAATGTATTCAAGGCAGACTTATGGTAGGCCATTTCATGACTCTGATAAATGTATTTTGCAGCTACTTGTAGAAGAGGGGGTTGGTCAGAGGAACTGTCATTTCAATACTTAGCTTGGACTTGAGTGTGAGGTGAGGCTATTCAGTCAGTTAAGGTAGACCTGGCAAGGATCAGTATTTTTGGTTGGTGGCAGAGTGTAGGATTTCACAAAATTCTGGATGGCACCTGGATAGTACCTTGTCTGTTGAAGGGATGGGGTAGACTTACCAGTGTGAGGATGGACAAGCGATGGCCAATGACAAGAAAGGTCTTGAAGGTTTTGTTGCAGGGTTTAGCTTTGGTGAAGATTAACTCAGTGGATTATAATTTGTGACTCAGGATGCCCTTGGGGATGTATCCTGGAGCATTTAGGGTCTCAGAGTTGTTACGGTCTTTGGTTTGGTAGGATGTGACAGTATTTTCAGCATCAGTGTAGATCTGGTTATGTAGATTTAAGATGGATAAGATGGGGAGAGGCTCACAGACAGTTTGGAAAGGACAGTAATGACTGTTTGTGTCTGGTTGGCTGGAGGTTACTGTGGATTCATGCTGGGAATCCACAAGATTTGAATTTTAGGTCAAGGGAGTAAGATAATAATGGGTAATCAGTTAGTTGGTATATAGTTTATTGGTGGATTTAGTTGCTTTAAAAGGGTATATCCAAGCATGAGTATTGTGTGGTCTGAAATAGTGCCACATTTAAATTGGAAAAATGCCAACAGTTTCAAGGCCATAGAGTGGGCTCATCAGTTTGAGACCAGTACTCAGTTTGGGTATTCATACCACAGGGCATAGGGATTTTGATGACAGGGATCCATTCTGGTTTAGAGGGGATGGTGTGCATCTGATTGAGTTTGGGTTGGACTTATTTACTGTTCACTTGGTCCTGCTTTTAGACGGTTTGGCAAAGGTATTGCAGTAAGTGAGGGGGACCAGCTTGTATCAGGCTGGTGGGTAGAGAAGAGGGACAGGGTTGCCCCTCTTCTGTTCCCCCTCTGGTGTTGAATGTTTAATTCAATGAATTCGGGAATGAAAGTGAGTGATGGGACAATGCCTGATAAGTAAAAATAAGCAAGTGGAGGTGAGGACACTGCTTGATAAGTAAAAGTAAGTGAGCAAAGGCAAGGACACTTCTTATTTGGTTAGGGTGAGTGGGGTTACACTGACCCATTAAATGGTTATATGGAAGTTGATGTTGTATTCAATAAATTAAAATGTTCAATAAAGTTATGTTTATGGAAGTTTAATAAAGGTTGTCAAATGTCATTTGCTTTGGTATGTTTATTGAAGGGGACCGGGACAAAGTTTGTGCTGGTCATTCACTTAGTGCAGCACCTTCTAGCTCCCTCTCCCAACCTCCAGTCTAACTAGGGTGTGGTCTTGCAGACTTCAGTCATGTTGTATGTACAGGTAGAAATACTTTTGAACAAACAACTGTGTTAAGCAACTGCCTAAGTTATATTTCAGTGACCTACACAAAACTGGCTTCATGTAATGTAGCTATTAACTCATTTTATGGAACAATAATACATTTTAAATGTGTGATTGTAATTTTAATGTAATTATTTATAAAGCCAATCAGAAATACTTCTTTCTATAACCCAGTATGTGATTTACACAGCTACATGCACAGATTATGATTGTAATAAACTTAAGTCACATTTCACACACACACACACACACACACACACACACACACACACACATATATATATATATATATATATATATATATATATATATATATATATATATTAAAATCTGTTAACACATTACTAGTCTGCATCTCTGCGAAAAAGATGCATGTATGATTATAAACATGCTTATGATTTCCTCTGAATTTCATAATAACATTACAAGTAATATTTTCAGCGACACATATCCACATATCTGTCTTTGAAAATGCCTGTAATTATGCCAGCTTGTTAAACTTTTATTTTTTTACCTTTAATACGACTTACTTAAGAAACTGAAATGAAACCAATTTTTTTACCTACTATAGAACTCTGGCCTTCTTGCCACAAATTGGTCTCCCTACTTGAACAGCTGGTCAGTGCTACACTTCCACAAATCATAACGGTGAAGACACCACTGGCTGGAGCGGGTTATTCCTGTTAGGGTTGACAGGTGTTCATCCAACTCCTGACAGATATCCATTTTTCCAAGTATTATGTATTGTGCACACCTCAGTCTTATTCTGATACAAATCATTGAGAAGGTAGAGTACAATCATGGTCTACTTAACAGACCAGCTAGAACAGCAGCCTTGTGCCTTCATAGGAGCTGCTATATTTCAAACTTCCAAGACAAGAATTAGCGAAGTATGGTCAGGGATGTATTAATCAGAGTTAGAACCACTACCTGTAGGTGTGACATCACCTTAAATAAACCCTTTTGACTAACATGGTCATTACAGCAGCTATTGATATTACTTGCATGTTTGGTTTAACCAAAATGTTTCATCACATTTTTTTTTTCTTAAAGGAAACCAGTTACCGTTCCTTCTATGCTTGATTACAATGGAAATATATGATTAATAATTTTTATTGACAATGCTTATCAGTAAAGGTTATTTTTCTATCCTAATACCAGTATGTGTCATGTAGTACTGCATATTTTTTTTTGGGGGGATAAATGTCACTATATTTCTTTTAAGTTTTAGGAAGTTATGATTTGCTTGAGGTGCTAGAGTGTCAGATGACTCCATTTTTTGTATTCCCATTGCAAGCCTGTGAGAGATGTAGAGTGCTTCAGACTGTACAACTAATTGCAATGCATCCATATAAGTTTAAAATGCATTCTTGTTACTTTGGATACATGTTCATGATTTGTGAAAAGCCAAAATTCACTGATGCATCTCGGGACACATTTTTGTACTACTACGATTCATTGAGATGAATGTAAATTTGCCTAATTTGTATATAACATGTGTAAATGGCACTGAACTTTCACCGGTAAGTTGAGCATTGCCATATTAATTCACCAATAGTCCAGCCAAGACAAACAACTGGAAACAGCAGAACTAATGGCATAAACAGACTCTATGAACTGCAGCTCAGCTGTGCTTTTCCAGGAACATCGTGAACTTCCCCAGTGCATTTGTATAATTAACTATGAATACCAGCCAATGTGTCATGGGCCAAAGCAGAGATGAGATGCTACAATTCCTTATTTCATCAGCGTGCCAAAGATTAATGTGTGCACATATGCTGCAAGTTGTAAACATATCCTCACTATCATGTAGAATATGTAAAAGTAATAGCATCTTATCTGAATGACTGCCTTATCAAGCATATGCTAGAATTTGAATGGCATTGTAGGTAAGGAAAAGAAGCAAATAATATTGAATTATACTAAGAATTGTAGAATACAAGCAATAATGTTACAGGAGGCATGCTTAAAAATAAGCATGTGAATTTGGCAAAGAAAGGATTTCAGAAAGGTTATCAAGCAGAGTATTATGGAAAGCCAAAAAGGGGAGGTAATAATACCGATTGCAAGATGGGCTCCAATAATGCAGAGATGGTGAAGAAAGATAACAATGGTAGATCTGTCGTAATAGGGGGTGATTGGCAGAAAAGGAGGACTACATTAGTATGTGTTTATATTCTACCTTAAGAGATTTATGGAAAAGGCAATTAGCTTCCAGCAGGGAATATTATTAATGATCTGGGAATGGAACCTGATATTCAATCATTAAAATGTATCAGGAGATCCTAGAAGAGAGGTATATCAAAAGAGGTAAACTTTCTGAAGAAATATAAGAGAATATTTGGAATTAAAAATGTGAAATTTCTAGCAGGAATGCAGACATAATTTATATATTATTCCCCAAGGTACAATAACTGAGTTAGATGGGTCAGAAATTATGTTTCACTGAAGCATGAATATTTAATTTGCATTCTTTGAAACATATTCAAGTACTATTTCAGACCATGCACCAGCACAAACAAAGACAAAGATGAAGGGTTATCAAGTAAAAATGAAACATTGGTGCTTTCCTACTAACCTTTTAAAAAGAGAAGAATTTAAAGAATTGGAAGTGGAAACAATTCAAGATTTGTTAGGGAAAATGCAAATTTCTTCAGATAGGATAACTTAGGAGTGGGACAAAATGAAAATATACTTTAAAAATATATTAGAAATGACAGAGGAAGAGATATGGAAAAAAGATAATAGGAATTATTTGGAGGGATTATCAAAGGTTAAAATATTGCAGATGAAGGGGAATCTTACAGAACATGAAGAAGAGCAATTGTTTTGTGCTAAAGGAGGAAACAAGGGATCATTTGGATAATGAGCATGGTTTTGAAAGATTGTGCTTAAGAAATATATTGATAACAACCCTAAAAGATGAAAACTATTGGCACAATGATTTAGGCAACAAAAAGCAGAAAGGGGTGTTGCCAAACAACTGTAGGCCTATGCCATATGAACTTTAGCCATTTGTCCATGCTCCTTGTTCTGGTCAGTGTTGTAAAGTGTTTAATGCAAACATGTTACTTTTACCATAAATAAACAGAAATGCTATATTATTACATTTTAGTGTGCCTTTATTAATATATACTGTGTGTAATTGTACAGCTATAAAGCCCAAAAAATGCTAGGCAGCCTGTATAAGATCTGTTTTAATATGAAAAGTAAATACAAAATAAAGAGGTTGCTGTACTCACTGAATGCTTAATCTTTTCAGTATTACTAGGAAGTTCTATGGCCCACCAATTTTTAAACAATTAACTTTGAAATAATCTAAGTTCATATCATAAACACCACAGCTATATGTGTAACTAGAAAGAGCTCATCAGAAAGGTGCCTTTGATCTTTCATCTCACTGCCTTAGAGGGAACCATCTGATAATAATGTCACACCATCTGTTTTGGCATATGCCATTAATCATTTATATACTCAGCCAGTGTTAATGTTTTACATTGCTCCTTTTTTAAATATGCCAGTAATGATATTGTCTCCTACTAAAGCAAGACACAAAAATACTTCATTCAAAAACATGATCTGAAGTATAGCACTTTGAAATAAAATAATGTTTACTAAAAAACAGGATCCAGCTGAAGTCAAAATCCCAGGTAACTTCTCTGTATGCTCAAACAGATGGGGACATTTAGACTGCAGACATACTAAATATTTACATTTTCACATTTATTCACCTTTTTTAAAAGATACATATAATTGTCCTTGTTATAATTCAACACAATTCCTCACTTCCAGATTTTACTAAATATTATGACTTTGAGAATCTTGTCATGGATATTATCAGTGTCCCTCATTTTCTGTTACTCTGTTTTCACTATTTATATCCCAAACTGTATATTATTTAAATTAACATAAGCATTATCATCTGAAATATACCTATAAGAAACAATAAAAGCATTTAAAATTAGTTAAAAATAAATATCACAGCAATCAGACTGCTGAAGAGGTACCTAAGATTAATGATATCCTAGTTGCCGAATTATGATTACGTCAACACAGCTCTCTGAAAAAAAAGACAAAATGTACATCTGACAAAGAAAAGTTATCATCTGCCTGAATCCATCATGTTTTTCCTTCAAATAGAACATACCCATGTACTCCCACGTTTGAGACTGTATCATTGCAACTCCACTGCTTCAACTAGTTTCAGTTGCTAAACACCCCAAAGAGAGGAAAATACTTGGATTTTCTCAAACAGCCTAGAGATTTTCCTTCTACAAACAAAGCAAACCCTGTTCTGGTGATTTGTGATTCAGGGAACTGATCAATGAATTATGAGGCAGTGAAGTGCATTTTATGTATTTGTCCTGCTCTCATCACGGTTTTTTTTTTTTTTTTTTTTTTTTTTGCATTAACTGTGTGGAAATATCTATATTATTTCTTGAGAAAAGATCGGAATGGAAAAGATTTTACTTACATCCAGACAGATTAAATGTTATACTGTGAAAACTGCAGTTATTTTGCCTACTAAGTCTATTTTCTAAGTTGTCTCTTAAGAAATCATTTTAATCACACCCCCTAAGCAATTTTTTTTTTCATTTTAAATATTCAATTTAAACTAGGATAAATTATTTTTTTAGAGAAAATAGTCAGTACATCTCCTTCCCAATATTTTAACAAGCCTCTATCTGAAGCATTTGGTTTTCTATACCTCTCAATAACTAAAATCAAATCTACAGTTCTTTTCATCTAACTATAAATATCCAATCCATGCACTAACCACCAAACTGAGCAACATTTCTAACAAATGCTCTGTTACTCTAATTTTAAGAGTACTGTATAGAAATAACTAATTAAGTGATGAAGGCTTCAAACTGTAGAAATCTGAAGTAATTTGTGTCTAGCATTTTCCCACATTCCATATTCCTGATTTTTAAATACTATATTTGCAGTTATTTACTATCACAGGAAAAATAGATGATTTTTTTTTTGTGCTGACTTGTACAGATGAAAAACAGTTTTGACAAATAATACAGCTCTCAGGTGCTAGTGTAACATTCTCAGATGCTCCTAACTACTACTTTTGAGTCCTTTCCTAATTTTGCATTTTATCGGAGGAAGATTCAGTTCATTAAAGCTCAGTCATGCAGACAAATACACAGCACTTTCAGTGAAATGCACCAAGTGGTCTGCAATGATAATTAAGGAAAAATCCCCGAACTAGTGACACATTTGAAAAACTTACACTAATAACTGAACTTCTCAAAACAATATCCAAGTTTAGTTGAGAGGAAGCAAAATTCTCAGACAAAATTAGGGAAGCTCCTAAAAATTAAGGACAGTTGAGAGGCATGTCTTCATGTTAGAAATTATTGAACCGGATATTTAAACGGGTATATATCTTTCTGCAAATACATCCATGAAAATGAAAGCAGAACTGGAAATGTGCACGACTATAACATAAGTAAAGTGTAACTCCATATTAAAAGAGAAATAAGGAAGAAAGCAGTGATAACTGTATGTAGATCTGATTGGACAGGTGGACATCTAAGCAGATAAATAGACAGCTATATTGTTCTTACCTCAGAACTTGAAAGGGGTTCATTGTTACCGCCAAAAAGAAGGCATGTCTTCTGGAACTGATTAATACAAGGATTTGAATGATTTCCACTAGGGAAGTCAATGGCAATAAAATCGTCTTTCAGTCTTCGAGGTACAGACATTCGGTAAGTGTCTGCCTTATAAACAGAACTGCTTCCATGTATTTCCACGTAAGACTCAAGACCCTGTTGACATTGGTGTGGTACAAAGCTATTAGTCTGCTGGCATCTGCCAATTGTATCATTCCTCCAACTGCAACATAAATTAAGTTGAAAATCGATGTCTGAAGTGTTGTAGCACCGTAATGCAATCGTTGCAGAAACCAGTAAGACTAACAAAAAAAATATTGACAGTAAGCAAATGATCAGATATATATTAAGGTCTGATACACCTTCCTGACTGCCGAGCTGTGTGTTGGCTTTTGGAAGAGCTTCTGGATCACTGTTTGCCAAGACCAGGTGCAGAGCTGTTGTGGCTGACAATGCTGGTCGTCCATTGTCTTTAACCATGATCACAAGAGTGTAAGCCAATGAATCGTTACTTTGAAATTGTCTTGTAGTTCGTATTTCTCCAGAGTATTTCGATATACTGAAAAGATGAGATGCATCTGATTTAAGAAGCTGATAAACAAGCCAAGCATTATGACCGTCATCAGCATCAACAGCAGACACTTTGGCTACTAAATATCCTGCATTTGAAGCTCTGGGTATTCTGTTTGTCACTTCTGAACCTCTCACAGGGAATGGATGTATTATTTTAGGAGCATTATCATTCGCATCGACTACATATACCTTTATTGTAGCTAATCCGCTTAGCTGAGGGACACCAGCATCTCGAGCTTGTACCTTAAACTCATACTCTTTGATTTTCTCATAATCCAAAGAAGTCAGCGCATATATGGCACCATTTTCTATGCCCACAGAGAAATAGGTGGATAGTGAATCACCCTTTATATAGTCTCCTATAAATGAATAAGACAATTGAGAATTCTTACCCAAGTCAGAATCGTCAGCACTTACGCTACTGATTATGGACCCTGGAACATTATTTTCAGGGACATAAACCTCGTACGAGGTTTTAGAAAACCTGGGTGGGTTATCATTGACATCGTCCACGTTGATATTAATAGTTTTATAAGATGACCTAACTGGAGACCCCTGATCGCTGGCCCATATTGATACCTTATACTCTGGTACCAGCTCCCGATCCAAAAGATCACTAGTTACAAGACTGTAGTAATTATTTCGGGAGGGCTTCAGCTGGAATGGAAGATTATCAGAAACCCTACAGCTAACACGACCATTAGCACCAGCGTCTTTATCTCCAACATTAATAATGGCGACTACAGTACCCAAAGGCGCATCCTCTGGGACTGAATGTGATGCAGACTTTACAGTAATTTGTGGGCTGTTGTCATTTACATCGACAATCTCTATTGATACTGTGCAGTAGGTAACTTCTGTGTTTTGTCCTTTGTCCATGGCACATATATACAGTTCATACTTACTGACCTCTTCGAAATCCACTGGACCGTTCAAAATGATTGCACCAGTTGCGGATTCTAAACTAAAAATCTCCTGCGTCTCTGGTGCGGTACTATCAGTGAAAGTGAAAACTACTTCAGCGTTCGTACCCTCATCTAAATCGGTGGCATTTAATTTAATGACTAAACTCCCTCTTGGTGCATTTTCTTCCAGGGTTACAACATACTGGCTCTGACTGAATACAGGAGGATTGTCATTGGCATCTAAGACGTTAACTATAATCTTAGCCACAGCAGAATGTTGTTGGTACCCCCCATCATAAGCCGTCATTGTTAGCAGATGCTTTTTCTCGTGTTCCCTGTCAAGTGGTATTTCCAGTAAAAGTTCTGGGAATTCTTTACTGTTTTTAGGGTCAGGATTTTTTAGAGTAAAATGTCTGTTTGGGCTAAGCTGGTAAATATTGACAGCGTTTGTACCAATGTCTGGATCAGAGGCCCGCTCAACGCGGAATCGGGATCCAGCCACTGCTGCCTCAGAAATATTCAGAACTATTTCGTTTTTTCCAAATTTCGGGGTGTTATCATTAATGTCTAATATATTAATTTCAACATGATATACTTCAATTGGGTTTTCTAACATTACTTCAATATTCATAAGACACACAGCGTTTATTCCACAAAGCTGCTCTCTGTCTATACGCTCTTTTATCTGCAGCTTGCCAGTCACTGGGTTCATGTCAAAATACTGACCGTGTGTAGAAGAAGCTATATGACATTTCCTGAGAAGCAGCGTTTTTGTGTCTAATGATGTATCGGTTGCAAAATTACCTATGGAAGTGCCAGGCTCCTCTTCTTCCATCACAGTGTAACGCAATTGTCCAAAAACGCAGGTGCATACAAGAATAAGCCTCCAAGTTACTTGCACCAAAGTCCCCATTTCTAAAATAAATCCAGCTATTGCTTCGCCACTGAAATTCCGTTAAGTATTCCCGGTTCACAAAATAAGCAACATCTCATACTGCCTTAACTCGCCCATATTTACTCCATCTTTGCTAGTCCGCCTTGGCTTCCCTGTGCTATTTTTACAATGGGGTGAGGTCTCCATATAATGCAACATGGAACAACAGCGACATCCTAAGGTGTAAAAGTAATTCACAGGCACCTTGATATAAAAACACAGATGATGAAGAAAGCGTTGCTGAATTCTTGTCAGTGTACATTATGTAGGCAAAAGCAATTAGCCATAACGCAATACTTAAGTTTATAGAATAAACTCAAGTCTTGTTTAGGGCTAATCATACTCTCTTTGGAACATACCCATAATCACATACGCACACATACTCGACATTTTCTTATTTTCTACCTTAGTTAGCTTTTTGTTTCTGCTCTCTCTATTTGGAGTAAAACATAGTTGCAATGCATAGCTCTCAGCCAGTCAGGGACAAATCTCAACAGAATCAAGGACAAATCCAGAAATAATCAAGGACAATCGGGGACAGTTTCAAATCATTAGTACTATTAAATGGAAGCATTGGTAGAATAAGACAATGCAAATTAATATACTTTTTTTTCTGAAGCAAAACAAGTCTATAACACTTTGTCAGTATTTATTACATGCAATTCACCAACTTTTCTACCAAAGTCCTCAGTTTTAAGAGGGATTAAGAGGAACAGTGCTAAAATTTCGGTTAAAATCAGGGACAGTTGAGAGGTATGCAAAAGCATTATCAGCAACTTGTATACTTTTGTTTCTAAACTAAAAATACTGGACAAGGTGAAGAACATCGCACGTAAATTATCTTATGTAATGCTCATGCTATCATATTTGTAAGATAGAAGACGATTATACAATCGAGAGAGAGATGTGGAGTACCGCGAGAGTCGTGGTCAGAATCAATGCATCTTTTACGAACAGCGTGCAAGATATTAAAGCAACAGTCGTATTTAAGTGTACTGAGTTTATTCAGTTTTGTTTGGAATATATTCTTTTCAGCCACGTTTTATCCTGTTCAGGATAAGTGACCCATACCTATCAAGCTCCAAGCATACAAATAATAGCACTGGGTTTTAAAATCAAATGGTCAAAAAGAGGAGCACATTCTTATTTTTACAATAGAAAGTCTTTATATGTTCAGTTTATACCTTAATAGAGCATGTTCCTGTAAACAAGCCTGGCTTTATGAGGAACATAATACATTTAGGACGTGAAACGGCTAAATGTGAGGTGCCAAAGTCACAGAAATTTTGGGGTATACTTGGGGAGCCAGAGCTAGCAGGCCCGAGATTTTCTTGTTTCACCTATAAACGTGGCAGGGTAAGACCAGCAACTTTGCAGTCTCCCCTAACAGTTTTAGTGAAGAAGAAAAAGATGCCTGTGCTAAAGTAAGACACATTAATATGAATAGGCTACTGCCGTACGTACCTTAGAATTCATCTGCAGCGCCTTTCTTCCGAAATAGGGTTGTCACCTTTTCAAATGGCCAAAGTGGGACATTTTTGGCACAAACATCAGATTTTACAGGCCGACACATACCCACGGTCAGTACAAAGGACATAACTTAACTTTTTTGCCTAAATAAACACTTTTTCTTGCAGCATTTTAGTTGCTTATTCTGTTTCTTATAACATTTAGGTATTTTAGATATAGAATAACTGTTTTATGCAACTATTACATAAAATATAGGAAATAATTTTGTCCTAAAATCTCAGGACATTTGCCATTTTTTTAATTTTTTGTCAGGACACAACTGCCCAAAGAGGGACTGTCCCTCGCAAAGTGGGACAGGTGGTAACCCTATTCCGAAAAGACAAACACATGAAAGCAATTATAATAAGCTTATAAACTTTTCAGACGCTTCTTGTTAACTATCGGTATCCATCGTCTTGAATGGATAATTGTTAGTTATATTTTACGAGTAACTGCATTTCTTTCCCGATATTATCGACTCTCAAGGTCGGCACTGTCAGGTTTCATTTTTTCTTGTTTAATTACTGATGCGTAAAGGAGGGAGAGTCATCAAACTGATGGCCAGAATTGCTTTTACAAGCAATGTTTCTGAATTATATCGGTCCTCTTTTAAATTTCTATTGCATCAAGTGCTCAAAACCAGGATTTGTGTGATTCTCATTTTTTATCGTGTCTCTGTGGATTTCCACTTTAAAAAATGGTTGCTGTTGTGTAGAGGAATGCCCTTTTCTCAGAAGTGAGTACAAAGTGATTGGAAATGGGGTTAACGTTTGAATTTTGAAAATACAGAGAAGCTGACGAAACACAGCATGCATGCTGCCATCTTAGATTTTACAGGAAACCAGACCACATGCTCTACACTGAGTAACTAACCCTGGAGGTGAAGGCATTGATTTCTTAATGATACGCGTACCTACATCGCATTTTTCTCTTCCAGAAGCATAAAATTAGCAGCCTTTTATAAGGCATATTATTGACATCTCTCTCTCTCACACACAGACAGACATTAATTTCAGAGTTAAAAATTGTGACAGGATTCTATATAGTGCCTTTAATAGCAAAACATTTATTTTTTCATTAGGTACAAATGTGAAACAGTACTGATACAAGCATGATTTTAAGTACTATTTAGTTTGTTTATCCTGAGAACAAAGCAATTTGTGCTACTGTCCTGACTTTTATAATGTCTTCTTCCAAGCCTTCAGATGTTAAGATAAGAGCCATATAAATTCAGCTCTGTGACATTAATTTTGTATTTATGTTTGTTCCTTTTCAATCCCTTCAGATAGTCTGACACCATTCCATACTATGACC
The DNA here is from genome assembly GCF_019279795.1 of Protopterus annectens. NCBI lineage: Eukaryota > Metazoa > Chordata > Ceratodontiformes > Protopteridae > Protopterus > Protopterus annectens. The sequence goes on along the minus strand of NC_056733.1, from coordinate 1,937,524,156 downwards.
TGGCCCCACCTTAGTAAATTATCAGTAATACTAATATCATCAACCTCCCTAGAGTATGTAAGCAGCAGCTCTCCAAAATATATTGGGTGCTGATGATAAACTAAAAGGAAATCCAGTAAATCTATGTTTTTTTCTAAAGTTAATTCAAAAGTACATAGTACTGTACTTTCCACATCTACATTAGTTTGACAAAAATGCCTGAACAGTATCAGCATATAAATGCTTTGCTTCTGGTAGCGTGGACACGCGTTCATTAATATAATGTATCCATTAGTGCTCTTTTTTATTGTTTTTTTACAATTAATTGGATTGATGCAAATACAACATTTATCTCATTTATATGTTACTATGTTGTTTATCCTTCCAGAAAGGAAAACATGTTCTAACTACACATATGGTTTATACTGTTTAGCTCATTTTCAGTTAAACTCAAAGTTAATGGAAATTTCATTGGCATATGAACTACTAGTAGGGTTGCCAGATTTCTTTGTGGCTAAAACCGGACTAAGGTCACGCCCCTTGCATCACCCATAACTCCACCCACCCCACCCCCTCTCCCACACATGCCCCACCCCTTTGTGACATCACAGTGACATCAGATGATGGGAACACCCACTTTCTGTTCTGGATGTCTGCTTTCAGCTGATTTACTATGCTTTTCTGTAAAAAAGCATAGTAAATCAGCCAATTTAACACACTGACAGTCTGTTTCCTTTTGTAAAACAGAATACTGGACTTTGTACAGTGTTTTCCTGACTACCAGAGACTTGCAGCCTCCCAACTCCAAGGTCACCTACAGAAGTTCTGTAGGTGACCTTGGAGTTGGGAGGGTGGGACAAAGAGACAGTGGTATGCTTGTATCCCTCCATCCTTTTTAAAGTAGATGGATGGGGGGCAATAAAATACACGACAAACCCCTCACATAAAGTAAAAGAGCAAACAACATTCTTCAGCGTTTGGGCTGATTACAAATTACTGTAGCAGAACACTAACCTGGTCACAACACCTCAACATGTACCGTTTCTCCGTATTTCAAGGTACAACAACGCTAGATTCAAAGCATCAAATAGTGTCTCCTAAGGACACATTTACAACAACAGGTGCACCGACGTGCCCTCCCCACAAACGGAGTGCTATAAGTTTATAAAGTAAATGCTATTGCCTGGCTTCTGAGTGTTGTAATAAAAATATGATCATATGTGAGATATGTCATTTGGCCAATTTACCAAACGTAAAATAATATTTAAATAACAAAACTTGAAAGGAAAACACATAAAAAGCCAGAGACTGAGACTGCAAACACTCAAGAGAAACAGGCTGTGCCTTTACAACAGACGAAGGCCGTTGTCCTGAATCTGGGACACTTGACTAAACGTAAGTAGGATTCGATAGTTCGGTGGTCACTCAAACATGTATACTATAGGTGCTAAATCCTTTATCGGTTGTGGTTTACTCAAAATGCGACGTTTATACATTGTTGCCTATAACAAAAATGTGTAGTATCTAGCGGAATATAAACCAAGAACAGATATGTGCTTTACTAAACACCAGGAAGTCAAGAAGCCTAATTAAAGCAAATAAAGGATAATAGAAATAATATCTAATTTCAGCTATAATATCTACTTTCATTTGCCAGAAGGAAGCACAGAATGATTAAAATCAGCTACTTGATTTAGCTTTTCTCCTCTCTGCTCGTCTTGCCATCATCTTCCAGCTCAGCAGGAGCCAGAGTTGGCATCTTATAATTGCAAACCCAAGGATAAAAAGTACAGATCTTGAAATTATACAGATTCATAACTTCCCTTGCTCAACCCTATCTCCAGCACCATCTGTAGCCACAGCTGCCTCTGTGAATACTCCTGTGAAGCAAGCTGATCGCGTTCACTAAGCCAGCCTTTTGTCTTGCATTCTACAAAAAACTGATCAAACATTTACACACACAACTTCGCTATCCACCAAACCTCATTATGCTTTTTATTCCACCTATCAGCCAGATGTGTTTATGTGCTGGCATGCAGGAAACAGTGGTATGACCTTCTTGTTAGGGTTCTCATTCCCTGGTCAGAGGACACAAATACAGCTGATGGTGTTGAATCCGTTTGCAAAAAAGCGGCAGGTTGAGGTGATATTCCCTCCAAACGCAATCTAACATTGCAAGTCAGCTATTGCATTGCCTTACCTCCGCTGTTGGCTTCTGTGTGAATGTGCATCCTTGCTTCTTCTTGTTGGCAAGTTCCTTCGTAGCCCCTCAAACTTGAGTAGATGAACTCGGAGAGCTAAAGACGAGAACTCCGGTCTCTTTGTATTGCCTCTCAAAGACTGGGCATCCTTGCTGGCAGACTGGCGCTCTCTCCTTGAAAAGAACAGGAGAAAAGGAGTGAAAGAGGTTGATGGCAAAGCTCGTTTGGCTGACTGAGACGCGGGAGAGAGAGAAGGCTCAAGTCTTATCAAGGCTGAACTGAATTGCTCTGAGCTTGCCCACAGCAAAGCTTGCAAAGGCTGGCACACAAGTAAGTCAAGTCTGAAGCACATGCAAGCATTCAGATGAGATGCAAGGAAGTGGGTGGCTGGCTTGTCCTCTCCCTAATGGTAACCTCTATCGTGGTCGTCGTGGGCAATTCTGTCCACATAACTGCTGTTTCTGCTTTTAGTTCCTTAAGATCGTTATATTATGCACTACTGCTCAGGAGGTTGAGGAACATATATATCTTCTCTGCTCAGCTCCAGAGCTCTATTATGCTGCCGGACAATGTCCTCTACCACCTGGCTGCTCTGCTGCCACATGGACATAGTTAGCCCCTCTTCACGGTCACGGAACTGCTAGCTTAAAATTTGGCGCGAGTGAGTGAGTCTGACTGCAAATTAGAATTACTTCCTTCCACGGCCCACGCTGGTGTGGTGTTGTAAGCACGCATGATTCTCCTTAAAGGAGAAGACGGCGCTAATACCACCACAATCGCAATCAACGGTACCTGGCTACCTGCTGCAGCTGTAAAAGTGGGAGGTCGCTCGCTCACGGCACAAAAAACCGGACTTCATATGTCCGGTTTCGAATAATATTTGTAACCGGACAATTTGTAAAAAAAACGGACAGTCCGGTCAAAAACCGGACAGCTGGCAACCCTAACTACTAGCATATGATGAAATCTTGACAAACACTAAAAGCAAATAATCATTCCACACATTTTGTCAGGGTTCATACTGTAACTGCACTAACATTTTGGATTCCTTTCATTGCATGAAGTCTCTGAAAATTCAGAAGACCCTAAAGCAAAGGGGGCTCAGGTATACTAACTATCTGGTGCTGAAATGTTATTTTTTATTCATTTATCTGTAAGTATTTTCTGACTAATTGGATTAACATGGTGACAATAATAAATTAGTTGCACATAAATGGCATCAATTTGTTCTTTTTCAGACCCAGTGCTTTAAGCATTCAGCTAGCATTCCATTATTAATTACTCCAATGTCTAATGTAAATATTACATTCTAATTGTTAAATTTGTCCCCCTCTGTCCATATTTTCTGCTTATTCTATGTTTGTTTATCTTCTGTTACCTCTTCCTGCACAATAATGAAATTGTGAGCATCCTCTTCAAAGATTATGTCAACAAGCTAATTATTTTCAAGACTGTGTTTTAAAACCTGTAGTCTTTGAAACTAAAAATGTGGTCTTTCATGTTTACACATCTTGCCAAAATAATTAAAATTTCCATCATATATATATATATATATATATATATATATATATATATATATATATATATACATATATATATATATATATATATATATATATATATATATGTGTGTGTGTGTGTAGAGATACGCACATACACACACACACACACACACACACACACACACACACACACACACATATGTGATTAACTGTGGAATATTTCTTTTTATAATGCTTATAGCTGCATTTCATATATAATATATGATTATGTGAGGATACATCAGACTAATCTCAACTAAACTAAACTAAAGTCACAACCCACAATCCAGAAAAATATGTCTCCATGCAATGGCGAATTAAAGTAATGTCACCACTAAAATAATAACAATTAAAAAATCCCTCAAAAAATAATAAAGTAAATAGCTTTTTGCAGGGGAAAAGCCCCCCCCCCCCACTTTACCCATAACTTTAATATATCAATTCCACTCCACTATCACACCAACTTGAAAAGGGTAAATATCTCACTGAAACTCCAATCACTGACAAAAAAAATGAAACAGCACCAGGAATGCTACAAAACAGTACAGGACCCCTACCTACACCATCAACCATAGAAGAACACACACACACACACACACACACACACACACACACACACACACACACACACACACACACACACTTACTTTACTTTCAGACTGCAGAATAGGTGTGTACTAGGCTAATGGCGCTGGATCCTTTACAAGCCTAGTCCATAGAAGTGCCCTGGCATCATGCCACCCGTAGTTGGTTCCCAGTGCTTCTATCAAGTAGACCCAATGGAGTGATACCCGGGGTGAAATTTCTATTACCCATCCACTCATCAAGATTTCTCTTGAAGATGGACAGCGAGGTGCTCTGCTTGACATGCATGGAAAATCTATTCCAGAGCATGGACAGTCACTGGGTGAGGAACCTACCCTCCAACATGTTCTGTTGATTGTGGTAATGAGTTCGAAGTATCTGGAATGTGTGGTGTGGAGGGTTTGGGATTTCTTTAGATGTAGCATTTCTAACAGAGCTGGGACAGACATGACTTTGAAAGTCAAGCAGAGATTGCTTCTAGGTAGGCAATATGAGACAGAGAATAGCTGGAGTCTTTTGAATATGTCCATGTAGGATATGCGTTTAATGCCTAGGATCCTCTTTGTGGGGTACTTCTGTGGCCTCCCCAGCTATTGCAGATGTCTAGTGAAGTACATGCTAAATGGGACATTATACTCAATGATTGGTCTAATGAGGGAAGAATAGAGAGAGATGATGACCTTTTTCTTCCTGGATGCAAAACACTTGGTAATGAGATGTGCCACATAGAAGGACTTTCTGACCACATTGGCAATGTGGTGGTTGAAGGAGAGGTTGCTGTCAACCTGCATCTCTAGATCTCTTATAATACCTTTAGTGTTCAGTGGCTCCCATTGATGTGGTAATTTGTGGGAACTGAGTTTTTACCAAAGGGGATGACAATGCATGCTTTGGCATTTAGCTTAAGGCCACGGTTTTGACGCCAGTCGTTGGTCTCAGTGAGACCTTTCTGTAGGATGTTTGCATCACTTGGGGGGGTTAATAATGGCTCCCATCTTGCAGTTGTCTGTGAACTTGGTTAGCCAGAGTCGATTTGTGTTGGCCTGGACTTCTGAGAAGTAGAATCCGAACAGGAGTGGACCCAGGACCGAACCCTGTGGAACTCCACTTGTGACTGGCCGGCAGTCTGACTTGGAGTCCACTACTTTCACACTGTGTGTTCTATCTGTGTGCCAATTTGCAACCCACCTAGTGATATAGGGGTTGATGCCTAGTTTGGTAAGTTTATCAATAATTCCTGAGTGAGGAATGGTATCAAAGGCCTTGGCCAGATCGAGGTAGGCTGTATGCACTGCGTTACCTTCATCCACAGCCCTAGTGACTGACTCAAAGAAGTCAACCAGGTTGAACAGGCATGATGTCCCTTTCACAAAGCCAAATTGCGTGGGGTATAGAGTTTGGAGATTTCCTACATCTTTATTAATCAGATCCAAATGATGCACTCTATAGCTTTACATATCAGACTCATCAGGCTAACGGAGCGATAATTCCTGAGGTCTGTAGTCACTCCCCTTTATGGAGAGGGATGACTGTAGCAGTGTGCCATTCAGGAGGGACAAAGCCTGAAGTAAGGCTGTGACTGAAGAGGGCACATAGATGTGGTGTCAGTTCGCTTTGTAGTTCATGTAGAACACAGCCAGAGATATTATCATGTCCCATGGAAGCTGTATTCTTGGCCTTGGACAATGCAGCTTTAACATGTGCTGCTGTAATGCAGGGAGACTGGTATTCTTCTGGCATTGTGATTGGTCCATTAGGGGGAGAGAGAGAGGGGTACAGTTGGCACTGAATCTGTCAGCCAGTATGTTGGCAATATCTGTTGGCTCAGTATAGGAGGTACCATTGTGCAGTAACTCAGAGCAAATCTGGGTATTGCCGTGGAGGTTCTTGATTTAGCTATAGAAGGCTTTGTGATTGTTTTTAGTGTCTGCCACAATTCTGCCTTCATAGATGGCTTTAGAGGATTTGATGAGGGATCCCAACATTTTGTTGAGGCTAATAAGGGAGTTTTTTCAGTCTTGGGACTTCACCTATTTCTGTAACAGTTTCTTCCTTCTGTTGTAGAGTTTATTAATGGCAGGGGACCACCAGATTGGCTTTTTTTTTTTTGGAGGAGAGCATCTTGGTTCTGTTGGGTATGGCTAGTTCCATGCATTTACGTACATGTTCGTACAGTGCATTGGCATATGATTTGGCAGTCATGCTTCTATTTTCCATTGGCATGGGTGTCATGAAGTTTGCCACCTCTATTTTTAGAAGTCCAAAGTCAGCTTTGGAGAAGTTTTTCAAGGTGGTTACCTTTGTGGGGGGGGGGTGAAATGTGGGTTTCCATGGTGATTAGTTTATGGCTGGATCTGACCAGGGAGGGATTGACTATTGGTGTAGAGCAACGGTCGCCCATATTAGTAATAACCCGGTCAAGGATGTTGCTTCCTCTAGTGGTCAGAATGAGCTGGTCCAGGACATTGTAATTCATGAATTCCAGGAAGGGTTGGGCCAGTGTAGTGGTGCTTACGTAGTTTTCCCAATTGATGGAGGGGTAATTGAAGTCTCCTAGTAACAGCGTGTTGTGTTGGACCTTGATAGGGTGCTTAGGAACCTGGAGTAAGAGTCTAGGGGCATGGTTAGGGACCTATAGCAGGCTTTGACCTGGATCGCCATCTTACCCATATATCTCGTGTGTGTGTATATATATATATATATATATATATATATATATATATATATATATATATACATATATATATATATATATAGACAATAACGAAACCAGTCCCAAGGTAATATCTAGAAAACAATGCCCGTTGAAGGTGGAAGGTATCAAATCACAAACCCAAGATAAAATAACTCCGTTGGAATATAAATGATGGAAAAACACTCCGTTGGTAACAAACACACAAAGTCTTTAATTCACGTAAGCGCTTTCGCGGTAATCCGCTTCCTCAGACGTAACAGCAAAAACCATTCCTTAACAACTTAAATACGTACAGTCACCTCACTTCCTGAATGATTCAGCGAAGTTTAAAGATATATCGTGCATCATTACAAGTGTAAAGTAAAAACACAAGTATATACGATATACAAGTCACTTACATGCAGCTCTAAAAGTCAAAAACATCAAAAATAGCATTTCAACAGCTGCTAATGCATTTAAAGTGTTCTACGGTGATGGTCGCTACTAAAAAGTAGTAACAGAACACAGAATAAATAAAAACACATGGAACATGTGTACATATTCTAAAAGACTATAAGCGCTCACACTCAATCACGCATATAGGCATGGGACTGATTAAAGATGATTAAAAATATATATACAACCATGTAATACATTAGTAAAACATAAAAATCACAGTAGATAGAGCATACCAAAATACTCAACTATTACTCAGTAAATGCAGGTAAATATCATAAATATCAATGAAAGTGTAATTATATACAACATTAAAAATATACATATGCTAACTTCTAAACCTTGCTCAATCAAAGCATATGAATGTTATAAATACCCACATTTTATTTCTTTCAGACAATTCTATGGGCATCATCTTAGAGGTCTAATTCTGAGTATAGGTTTCAGAGGCACAGATTCATTTAGTCCTCTTCCCCGATATGCAGATAACCGAAGAATCCATTTAATTTCGGATTCTTCAGTAAAATTAACAATATCCCCACCTCTTATGGTGGAAGTCTGAACATACAATGTCTGAAACATAAAGACATGTCCTTCACCATTCAAAAGCACATGTTTAGCCAAAGCGCTATGCATCTCTTTCCTTGTGTAGCAATAATAGTGGTCCCTAATCCTCTCACGCAAGGTCCTGTTGGTTTTACCAACATAAAATACAAAACAGGCCTTGCAATGTGCTACATAGACTAAATTTCTTGTATTGCAGCAGGACTGGCACCTAAGTTCCCATAGTTTCCCATCATTCGGGTTTCTAAAAAACCTCGATGTGTCAATATAGATGCATTGAACACATGTTCCACATTTCTTGGTTCCAAAGCTAAGAGAAGATATGTTGCTCAAACAATTCAGTTTAGGAAAACATAATTGTTGTTTAAGATTCATTAGGTTCGTATATGTGTATCTGGGACAATTGCCAACCACGTTTCTAGTGTCGGCATCTGCTGTCATAATGTTCCAATTGTGCATAATAGTTTCTTGTATAGCTGAAATGTTCCTACCAAAAGGTAGGACCAAGGGGAGCCTCTGATCACCTAAAACACCTTTCTGTGAAGAAACCTTCTGGCTAGAGAAGTATGGACAACCCCTAGAATTCCTATCCCTGACCACACTTGTACATATATTTTCTATGCCTGTTCTATGATACCCTCTATTACAAAAATTATCCTTTAACTGCTCTAATTCTCGCTCAAATACCTTTGCATCTGAGCAGAGACGTGAGACCCTTAAAGCTTGGCCTCTCACTATGTTGTTAAAAGTTTTAGGATGGTGCATGCTACTCGTGGACAGAAAGGAAGCTCTATAACAGGGCTTTCTGTAGACCGTGGTTTTAAAAGTGCAATTGTCTCTATACACTGTAACATCTAAGTAATTGATAGTCACAGGTGAGTGTACCATCGTGAACCGCAAAAAAACATTCATATTATCGAGATGGTTCAAGAAAAGGGTGAGTGAGTCACCAGTGCCAGTCCACAGGAGAAAGAGGTCGTCCACAAATCGATTTGTTTTTTTGTCCACGAGTAGCATGCACCATCCTAAAACATTTAACAACATAGTGAGAGGCCAAGCTTTAAGGGTTTCTCGTCTCTGCTCAGATGCAAAGGTATTCGAGCGAGAATTAGAACAACTAAAAGACAATTTTTGTAATAGAGGGTATTCTAGAACAGATATAGAAAATATATGTACAAGTGTGGTTAAGGACAGGAATTCCAGAGGTCATCCATATTTCTCCAGCCGGAGTGTTTCTTCACAGAAAGGTGTTTTAAGTGATCATAGGCTCCCCCTGGTCCTTCCTTTTGGAAGGAATATTTCGGCTATACAAAAAGCTGTCATGCATAATTGGAATATTATAACTGCAGATGCCGACACTAGAAAAGTGGTTGGCAATTGTCCTAGATACACATATACGAACTTAATGAGTCTTAAACAACAACTATGTTTTCCTAAACTGAATAGTTTGAATAACACATCTCCTCTTAATTTTGGAACCAAGAAGTGTGGAACATGTGTTCAATGTATTTATATTGACACATCGAGGTTTTTTAGAAACCCAAATGATGGGAAACTATGGGAACTTAGGTGCCAGTCTTGCTGCAATACAAGAAATTTAGTTTATGTAGCACACTGCAAGGCCTGTTTTGTATTTTATGTTGGTAAAACTAACAGGACCTTGCGTGAGAGGATTAGGGACCACTATTATTGCTACACAAGGAAAGAGATGCACAGCGCTTTGGCTAAACATATGCTTTTGAATGGTGAAGGACATGTTTTTATGTTTCAGACATTGTATGTTCAGACTTCCACCATAAGAGGTGGAGATATTGTTAATTTTACTGAAGAATCCGAAATTAAATGGATTCTTCGGTTATCTGCACATCGGGGAAGAGGACTAAATGAATCTGTGCCTCTGAAACCTATACTCAGATCTAGACCTCTAAGATGATGCCCATAGAATTGTCTGAAAGAAATGAAATGTGGGTATTTATAACATTCATATGCTTTGATTGAGCAAGGTTTAGAAGTTAGCATATGTATATTTTTAATGTTGTATATAATTACACTTTCATTGATATTTATGATATTTACCTGCATTGACTGAGTAATAGCTGAGTATTTTGGTATGCTCTATTTACTGTGATTTTTATGTTTATTAATGTATTACATGGTCATATATAATTTTAATTAGTCTCATGCCTATATGCATGTTTGAGTGTGAGCGCTTATAGTCTTTTAGATATGTACGCATGTTCTATGTGTTTTTATTTATTCTGTGTTCTGTTACTACTTTTTAGTAGCGACCATCACCGTAGAACACTTTAAATGCATTAGCAGCTGTTGAAATGCTATTTTTGATGTTTTTGACTTTTAGAGCTGCATGTAAGTGACTTGTATATCGTATATACTTGTGTTTTTGCTTTACACTTGTAATGATGCACAATATATCTTTAAACTTCGCTGAATCATTCAGGAAGTGAGGTGACTGTACGTATTTAAGTTGTTAAGGAATGGTTTTTGCTGTTACGTCTGAGGAAGCGAATTACCGCGAAAGCGCTTACGTGAATTAAAGACTTTGTGTGTTTGTTACCAACGGAGTGTTTTTCCATCATTTATATTCCAACGGAGTTATTTTATCTTGGGTTTGTGATTTGATACCTTCCACCTTCAACGGGCATTGTTTTCTAGATATATATATATATATATATATATATATATATGTGTGTGTGTGTGGGGGGGGGGCACTCTTATGGAGGTTAAAGGTATGCATATATATTAAAAAGAAGTCACAAACACAGTGTCATGAAAGTAGGACTCTGCCCAAATAGAACACTTTTCTCTGCACATCTATGTAGAGGTATGGGAAAGCTAAAAGTATTTTAATATGTAACTATACATTTTTATTATGGTGCTTTTACTGATTGTTGGAAAACTGTCCATAATAGATGTGGTCACTTGGGACTAACTATGTTTTAAATCATGGGGAGCTGATTTTTGAGGTAATACTCTGAAAGGTCCACTTAGTTATTAATGCTTTACTGCTATGTTAAATATTTTTTGAAGTATTTTATAACTGTTTAAACCTGATCCCATGTTGCTATTAAGCAATCCATTCTGACTTTTCTTTTTCTTTAGTAACTATTAGTATTCTACTCTGCTGTCTGAAAACAACACAAAAATCTTTGTTGTAAAAAATTACTGTGGTGGAGATTCCATTAGAAAAACTTTGGTTCAATGCTAAATTAAGGTCCATCGTTGGACTTGCTGATGCTGAAACATTTGTTAGACCCATGTTTTATACTGTACACAAAAGATGTGAAACTGGCATACTGTGATCAGACTAACATACTGCCTAAATACCTGCAGTATTTAACATACAAGAAGTAAATATTTAAGCCCGATGCGCTGGTGAAGAATTGAAGATCTGCCTTTATATCAGAGAATAATGTTGGTTCACCACACCATTTATTGTTTTTCCACAGAAGTATAGCAGAATACAGCAGAATGACCTGTAGCATTCTAGAATCTGGAATTGAAAAGAAGGATGAAGGAGATAACATGAGCGTAATTGTTACACCAATGAGATATTTGCCATTTGCTGGTTAGTGTTGTACAGAAGCTAGTAGCATTTTTACCTGTGGTTACCTGTCACTCAGTATCCTAAACACGTTAGTGACGTGTTTTTATATTATCATCTTATGAATTGTGAAACTGGAAAATGCATTTATTAAAAAAAAAGATCACCAGCTTTCTAATATGATATAAAGAAGACAAATACTTAAAGTGTTAACTCGAATATCAAAACACCAAAAATGCCATCTGTAGGAATAAATATTCATAGGTTCAAAAAAGCTAATAAAATCCACAAAAAAAAAATGAACCATGAGGTAACACACGGCCAAAGGGCTAACTAGAATATATTTAAATGCTCTGCAGTGAACTACTAGTAGATTTTGGGATTAATCATTTAGTCGAATGGAAATTCTGTTAGTTCTGACCTCATATGTACCTCCACTAATAGAGGTTAACTTCTCAACCTGAAGTGAAGACTTTTGTCAAAGGCAATTAAAAATAATTTATTGCAAGATATCAAGAAAACAGTCCAGCTTTGTGTAAAACTGTATCTATTCTTGATACATTATCACACAAAATTCTTCCACAGCTGAAACTCAGTATTTAAGCAATAAAACTGAAAAAAGATGGTGCCCTGTTTTCTCAAGCAACTTGCACTAGTATGACCAGAATTAACATTCCTATGGTTATAAATCCAATGAAAATAGTTTGGTCTCTGGAAGAAGTAGGATTTATATTTCCTACCACACTTAATTCTTCCCCTTGAAAAATCAACCTAAAAAGAACATTTTAAAATGTTGCTGAAAATCAAGAAAGTTGTTGGCTGTAATGAGTAATAGCATACAGCAACCCAAAGTGTGCAATTCCCACCAAAGGGCCTCCAAAGTAGGAAGAGGACCTCGGAGCCAGAAACCAGCACTAGGTGACCTAGGCAACTGCCTAGGGCCCATGTTGGCTGGGGGGGGGGGGGGGGGTTCTGCCTTCAGTATAGAAACAAATAAAAAAAATCCAATAAACAAGCCCAAGCATTCTGTAAATAAAAGACCAAGTGTTTGACATCCACAAACACAGCAGAGCTTTAGGATGTGGTAGGAGATCTCTGCAAAGATCAGCAAGCCCCAGAAACCCCACCATTAGGACAAGATCCTAACCTCATCTCAAGAAGAAAACCTGAAAGATTTTTAAGTAGGTATGAGTCAGACAAACAGCTCTTTAGATTAGATGCAGTCACCAGATATATGATGCAAAAGGAGCCTTCACACCCCCACAGAATATACAAATCATTGCTGTTTCTAGTAAGTAGAATTCTTGTGTGTGTGTGTCTGTGTGTGTGTGTGTGTGTGTGTGTGTGTGTGTGTGTGTGTGTGTGTGTGTGTGTGTGTGTGTGTAAAATGCCTAGATGGAGGACCTGTCTAGTGAAGTGGCTTTGCTTTGAGTCAAACTCAAATTATTGGCAAGCAAGTGCCTTAATCCTCCAAACAACTGATGGTCTTCTTTAATTTTATTTATTTTTTGATTTTATAAAACGCCAAGGATTGCAGCCTGTCACAAAATAAATACATACATACATACATATGTACATGCATGCAGACATAGATAAATAACACACTATTAAGAAATGTCCTCAACAACTGCTCAAACTCATATGCTCTCTAATAAGATAAAAAAAAACTGTGTTAAGTTACTGGAGAATGGGGAATGAATAAATCTGCCCTGCTGATGTTGCTCTGTGTTCTGCCTGATTCAGGAGAAATAATGACAGACAACAAACAGTGGTGAGCAGCACACTTTGTTTTCTCTTTTTGCTCCCACTGCTTGTTAATCATCAGTCATACCTCTCAACTGGCCAGATTCTCACAGAATGGCCAGATTTTGCCTTGTATTAGTAGTATATTCATCACAAAATTTTGTTTTTGTAGCAAATTATTGGTAAATCATTGAGAATGGAAGTCAGAAATAATGACAGATATTTCAGTTTCAGGCTTCATACCCTTCAGAAAATCCATGTTAATGGAAATCCTGTTATTCTACCAATTTCTAAGTTTGTAAGATAAATATTTAAAAAACTGTCCCTATTTTGGTGCCTTTGTCCCTCCATTATTTATAGGTTCATAGGTAGGTACTAGGCTATCTGCCTGAAGGCATTTATAAGCCTAGCTGGAATGTGTTGGCTTTTGCCACCCCCTTAGATTAGTTCCCTGTGACTCTGTCCAGCAGAGACATTGAAATGATCCCTGGGGTAAACTTTCTGTTTCCCATCCACTCATCAAGGTTTCTCTTGAAGAGGGTTAGCGAGGAGCTCTGCCTAATGTAGATTGGAATCTTGTTCCAGAGCATGGAAAGTCTCTGAGACAGGAATCTATCCCTCCAGCATATCCTATTTATTGTTGTGGTGAGGTTTAGATCCCTGGAGTGTGTGGCTCGAGGGGATATGGTTTTCTTTAGGTGGAGCATGTCCATCAATTCTGGGTTGGACACGGCCTTGTATGTCAGGCAGAGATCACCTCTGAGTAGGCGGTATGCAACCGAGTACAGCTGGAGTTTCTTCAGTTGAGCTGCATAGGGCATCTGTTTGAGGCCAGTGATCCTCTTGGTGAGGTACTCCTGTGGTCTTTCCAGTTGTTGCAGGTGTCTTGTAAAGTACATCCCAAATGGGGCATTGTACTCTATGATGGGTTTGATGAGTGATGCATAGACGAGTCCAATGACCTCTTTCGATCTGGATGCAAGCCCTTTTGTGATTAGGTGGGCCACATAGAAGGTTTTCTAACCACTTTTGGCAATGTGATTATCAAAGGAGAGGTTACTATCTACTTGGGTCCCCAGATCCCTTATTACGTCTGCCGTATATAGGGGGCTACCACCTATGTGGTAGTTTGTGGGTACTTTATTTTTTCAAAGGGAAATCAGCCAAACCTCTGCATGTACGGCAGCTGCACAGCTCAAGAACATCAGAGGAATTCAAAAACATGGTAGAGCCAGCAAACAGTGGACAGCAATCCGTTTATTGATGGAAGATGGAAGAAAAACAAACCGATTTCGGCCGTTAGGCCTTCCTCAGTGTCTGTATTTGTTACAAAGTGCCTCAGTATAAATATATAGTGGTCTGGCACCACCTAAAGTCCATAAACAAAATTACATCAAATACAGTCATTTAAACCAGGGGAAAAAGTGCACCCAATTTTATAATCCATTTCTTTTCCATTTTATTTAATATTGCATGCCAACCTGATTTGTTCCGTCTATTTCGTTGTACGATGTAATTCACAGTAAATCTGAACTTAGCCCGGGGATGTTTTATTGTATGTTTGTAAAGTGCATTGGTTAGTTTACCAGTCCTATTATCACTAAGATGTTCTGAAATCCTAAATTTTACACAGCGGGAGGTTTGTCCCACATAAAAAGCTGAACAATTGCAGGATGCAAATAAATCACCCAATCTGATTGACAATTTGCAAAGAATTTGATCGAACAAACTTCACCAGTGTTTTTACTTGTGAATTCCTTGGTTTTGCACATGTTATTGCAATGTGTACAATGACCACATGGGAAGCATCCTAATACAGGACCCCCTTCTAAAGTAATTTGTTTGGATAAATTCTCATTTCTGTTGATATGTTTGTAATTATTAAAAAAGGATCCCATATTCCGACCCCGTCTGTAAGAAAAGAGACATCTATCATCCAGTATAGCCCTAAGTTTATTATCTGCTAACAATATGTTCCATGTTTTTGAATTACTTTGTTTTTTCCAAAGGGGATGACTATGCACTTTTTGGCATTTAGCTTGAGGCCATGGTTTTGACACCAGGTATCTGTCTCAGTGAGACCCTTTTGGAGGATGTCTGTGTCAGCCAGAGAGTCAATTATAGCCCCTAGTTTGCAGTCATCTGCGAACTTGGTCAGCCAAAGTCCTCTTGTGCTTGCCTGTACCTCTGAGAAGTATATACCGAACAGGAGGGGGTCCTAGGACTGAACCCTGGGGAATGCCACTTGTAACCGGTTTAGAGTCAGACCTAGCTCCCACAACTCTTACCATGTGGGTTCTGTCTGTGAGCCAGTTGGCAACCCATCTTGTGACGTAGGGGTTTATGTTCAGGCTGGTGAGCTTATCTATAATACCTGAGTGGGGAATGGTGTCAAAGGCCTTTGCAAGGTCTAAGTAGGCTGTGAGGAGCACCTTTCCCTTGTCTATAGCCTTGGTAACTGTCTCAAAGAAGTCCACCAGGTTTAGGAGGCATGATCTGCCCTTAACAAAGCTGAACTGGGTAGGGTCCAGTGTTTGGAGGTTTCCAATGTCTCTGTTAATAAGATCCATGATGATGCTCTCCATAGCTTTGCAGACCAAGCTAGCCAGGCTTATAGGGTGATAATTCCCGGGGTCTGTTGTGACACCACCTTTGTGGAGTGGAATAACTGTTGCTGTGCACCACTCTGTGGGCACGTAGCCTGTGGAGAGGCTGAGTTTAAACAGTATGTTTAGGTGAGGGGTAAGTTCATCTTTGAGCTCGTGTAGGACGCAGCCTGGGACACTGACCGGTCCCATTGTTGCTTTGTTTTTGGCTTTGGAGAGGGCTGTTTTAACCTGAGTGTCTGTGATTTCAGGGGCACTACATTCGTCTGGTATAGTTATGGGCCCTTTTGGGGGTGAGAGGGGGGTGAAGTTTGCACTGAACCTGTCTGCCAGGATTTTGGCTATATCAGTCGGTTCAGTGTATTTTGTGCCATTCTGCACTAACTCTGAGCAGATCTGAGAATTGCCACTTAGATTCTTGACATAGCTAAAGAATGCCTTGTGGTTATCTTTGGAGTCCATGGCAATTTTTCTTTCGAAGCTAGCCTTGGATGATTTTATGAGGGAATATAGTTTTTTGCCGATGCTGATCAGGGATGTCTTCCCTTCTTGTGATTTTACTCTTTTCTGTACTAGTTTCCTCCTCCTCCTTCTATTGTATAGCTTGTTTATGGCAGGGGTCCACCAAACTGGTTTCCTTTTCTTGGAGGAGTGAGTCTTGGACAGTGTTATCCTTTAGCATGGGGGCTTTGAAAATGGCTTTGTCCAGATTCCTTGCTGTGAGAGGTATAAACATCATCCCCATTCCAACCAACCATCGCATTCATTCGCTATCTCTGGGAAGAGGATTATAGGTTCATAGGTTCATAGGTTCATCCTAGGCTATCTGCCCTGGGGCAATTATAAGCCTAGCCCGATTCTGTATGGCTTACGCCACCCCTTGATTTGAGTATACTGTGCCCTTTTTAAGGTTTAGTTTACTGTGCCTCTGTCTAATAGTGACATGGGAGTAATCCCTGGGACAAACCTACGATCCCCCATCCACCTATCGAGATTCTTCTTGAATAGATTCAGTGAGGTGCTCTGCCTCACATGAACTGGAATTCTATTGCAGAGCGAAGGGAGCCTCTGGGTTATGAACCTGTCCCTCCAGCAAGTTCTATTTATTTCTGTGCTGAGGTTCAAGTCCCACGAGCATGTGGCTCTAAGGGATTTAGATTTACTGAGGTGGAGCATGTCCATTAATTCTGGATTTGACATAGCTTTGTATGTCGGGCATAGATTGCCTCAAAGTAGGCGGTATGCAACTGAGTAGAGCTGGAGTTTTTTTAACCGAGCAGCATATGGCATCTGTTTGAGACCCTTGATCTTCTTGGTGAGATACTTTTGGGGTCTTTCTAATTGCTGCAGGTGTCGGGTAAGGTACATCCCAAAAGGGGCATTGTATTCTATGATGGGCCTGATGAGGGATGAATAAAGTGGCACGATTACCTCTCTTGATCTAGATGTGAAACCCATCGTGATGAGGTGGGCTATGTAGAAGGTCTTTCTAACCACTTTGGCAATGTGGTTTTCAAAGGAGAGATTGCTATCAACTTGGGTCCCTAGGTCCCTAATAACTTTCTCTGTACTTAATGGGTTTCCGCCTATGTGGTAATTTGTGGGCACATTGTTTTTGCCAAAGGGTATGACTATACATTTTTTGGCATTTAGCTTTAAACCATGGTGCTGGCACCAGTTACCTGTCTCTGTGAGACCTTTTTGAAGGATGTTTGTGTCAGCTGGAGAGTCGATTATGGCGCCCAGTTTGCAGTCATCTGCGAACTTGGTGAGCCATAGTCCTCCCACGTTTGCCTGTACCTCGGAAAAGTATATACCAAACAAGAGTGGTCCCAGGACAGAACCCTGTGGGATGCCACTTGTGACCGGTTTCGAGTCTGACATGGCTCCAGCAACTCTCACTCTGTGGGTTCTGTCTTTGAGCCAGTTTGCAACCCATCTTGTGACATAGGGGTTTATATTTAATCTGGATAGCTTATCTATGATGCCCGAGTGGGGTATTGTGTCAAATGCCTTTGCAAGGTCCAGATAGGCTATGTGGACTACCTTCCCTTCATCTATGGCTTTGGTGACTGTTTCAAAGAAGTCAACCAGGTTCAAAGGGCAGGATCTGCCCTTGACAAAGCCGAACTGGGTAGGATCTAGTGTCTGTAGGTCCCCAATGTCTTTGTTTATGAGCTCCATGATGATCCTCTCCATAGCCTTGCAGACTAAGCTAGTCAGGCTTATGGGGTGATAGTTTCCAGGGTCCGTAGAGGCTCCACCTTTGTGGAGTGGGACCACTGTTGCTGTACGCCATTCTGTGGGCACATATCCTGTAGTGAGGCTGAGATTGTATAGCTGTTTTATTTGAGAGATTAGTTCCTCTTGGAGTTCATGTAGGACGCAACCTGGGATGCCATCTGGTCCCATGGAAGCAGTGTTTTTTGCTTTGGAGAGGGCAGCCTTCACCTGAGCATCAGAGATGTTTGGGAGGCAGCCCTCTGCCGGGATAGACACTTGCTCTTTTTGGGGGGGGGGTGGAGAAGTTTGCACTGAACCTGTCTGCCAGGATATTGGCGATGTCTGTGGGTTCAGTGTATTTTTTGTCGTTTAGAATCAACTCAGAACAAGTCTGGGAGTTGCATCCCAGGTTCCTAACATAACTGAAAAAAGCCTTATGATTGTCTTTGGTGTCCTGTGCAATTTTTCTCTCGAAGCTGGCCTTGGAGGATTTTATGAGGGATCGTAATTTTTTGTCTAGTACTGTTCAGAGATGCCTTCCCTATTAGGGATTTTGCTCTATCATGTAGTAGCTTCCTCCTTCTGTTGTACAGTTTATTTATGGCAGGGGTCCACCAGACTGGGCGCCTGCCTTTGGATGATTGGGACTTGGTTTTCTTTGGGATAGCATGATCCATGCATTCCTGGAGATGTCCGTAGAATGTGTTTATATAGGATTCTGCAGTTTGGGCCGTAGTTTCCACTGGCCCTGGGGCCTTGAAGGATTCCACTTCAGTTTTGAGAAGTGAGAAGTTCGCTTTTGAGAAGTTTTTCACTGTGGTTTTCTGGGCTGGGGGTGGGGTCGGGATGTGGACATCCAGTGAAATTAATTTATGGTCTGATCTTACCAATGAGGAATATACTTCTGGTGTGGAGCATAGAGTCCCCATGTTGGTAATGATCAGGTCTAGTATGTTGTCCCCTCTTGTGGGAGTGGTGACTAGTTGTTCCATAGCATTTGAGTTTATAATTTCCAGTAACCTTTGGGCTAAGGTGCTGGGGCTTGAGTAGTGCTCCCAGTCAATGTCTGAGTAGTTGAAGTCACCCAATATAATGGTGTTCGGAGATCTTCATGTTCTCCAATGTTTTCAGGAAAGCCGAGTGGGATTCCTGACTTTGAGAGGGTGGTCTGTAGGATGCTATAAACTGAAAAGCAGTCTTGCCCACTGTTAGTTGCACATGGATGGTCTCCGATACTTCGTGCAATGCCACTAACCTGGAGGTGTGGATATCCTTGATAAATATGGAAACTCCCCCTCCTTTTGTGGTTCGGTCCGGGTTTTGGGGCCGAAAAGCATGAAATTAGGTATAGCCTCGTAGTGCTGGGGTGCTCTCTGGAGCCTTGAACCAGGTTTCTGTCACTGCACAGATATCGATGTTCTCCATACTGAGGAGAGCTTCAAGTGCATGCTTCTTGAGGTTAAGACTTCTGGCGTTAAGCAGCATTACCCTTAGTTTCTTGTTCCTTGTGCTGTCTATGGGGGTGGGTTTGACTTTTGAGCCTTGCCTAAAAAAGGCACTATGGGGGTGGCAAGAGCCTTTGCCAATATCCGAAAGCCCAGTGGTGAGAGGTGCAAGCCGTCCCTAGCGAAGCAATGTGGCTTGTCGAGCATGTCATCCCAGGCTGATAGACACTGGATCCCATTTGAATGACACCAACATTTTAGCCAATTGTTAAAATTGATCATTTTGTCTTTGTACTGCGGCATCATTCTAGGTGAGGGTAAGATGCTGCTCAAGGTCAGGGTCATACTAGCCTGGGCTACATGATCAGAGAGCTCCTCTATGTCTCTTTTCATGTAGTCCAGGGAGGTACGTCTCAGGTCATTCACACCAGCATGTACAATGACTGAGTCATATTTGTATTTGTTTTGGAGTGACCTGAGTGCTTGCATTATGTGGCAGATCCTTGCACCCGACAGGCAACTCACCGTGAACTTCTTTTTATTCAGCCTGGTGAGCGGGACGTCGGTGTGTCTGACAATAGAGTCACCTATTACAAGAGTATCAGGTGTGTTATTCAGCCTTAAGGGCTGTGGCTGCTTGGCACACTGACTTTGTGGGCTATGTGTTGTGCGTGTTTTGTTTTGAGGTAGCGTTTGCTTGGAGGTCTGCTTTGGAGGTCTCTGTTGCTTTGGTAGATTTTTATTTAGAGCCTCCGAGTATGTTTTTGTGTATTTATGTATTTGGTTCGCTGATGTGGTGGGACTATGTGATACTGGAATTGTGTTGTGTGAGGTTACCTTCTCCTCCTGACTGGTTACACCAGTTTTCAGATGAGAGAGCTCAGCCTCCAGTTTGGCTAAATAGTTGCATCTCTCACATATATTTGAAACTGTTTGGAGGAGGAGAGGGTTGTCCGTGTACATGAGACAGTTGTAACATTGCCTCAAAATTCCCAGATTCACCAGCTGGACTGGAGAGGAAACCATTGACTGACCTTTGGACATGCCAGAGTAATATAGGGAAACTGAATTTAAGACGGACCAATAGAGGATAGGGTAATTGTAGAGAGTATAAGAGTAAGTAGTGCTTATGGTTTAATAGTGCTAACTTGTAGGATTACTTAATTGGACCAGTGAAGGGCCTTAGAATGAGAATATGGTGTTTAAATTGAGAGATAGAGCAGTTCTAAGGGAAAAAGTGAAGAGCAGACTTTCTGGAGCCAGGAATAGTTTAAACTCAATTAAGTGGCGCTGCCCACTGTTGCACTATGCACAAAAATGTGCAAAACCGCGCAAAAGAGGGTTTTAAGAGAGGAAGATGAAGGAGTTTGGAATTGACCCAAAATGGCCAATAAAACTACAGTTTCAAGTCAGTAACCACTCCCACAGGGGCAGGCAGGCTGCTCAATGTTTTTCACTGCCACTGATCAACAGAGAGACTTCCCTTTAGCCCAAGCAAAAAAATGGCCTCCAAGAAACTTACAAACAGTTCAAGAACAGCAAGCCTGTAACTGAACTTTTTTAAATCTCAGAAAAGTGGGAAAAAAGCAAGATTTTTTTTGTTTTTTTCAGAGATAGCAGAAGTTCACAAGGATTGACCAGAAAAGGTAATCATTTAGACTGTCATTAGAGGTGGTTTAAGTCTTTTTTTTCTTTTATGTCCTATTTCTCCACATACACTAGGTAAGCATGGAAAGGGGACCATAGAATGCACTGACCTGGTCATCCCTAATTTCCACAAGGATTGCTGCCAGCAAGCAAGCAGCCCAATCCACAGTTCTGAAGCATGTGAAGTGCCTTACAGTCAGGGTTCAATCCCCTCCATGCCACAGGCAAGCTATGTACTGTTGTAAAGAGCAATACAGTACTCACAGCTAGCCTGTTTACACGTATTGAAAATGAAACAGAAATGGAAGGGTCCATACAGACTGGACAGGATGTTCTGCAGTTGTAGCAAGTGCTGTCATATAACTGACATGGTGGTAAAACATTTACAGCTTATGCCTATCCTGCCAATACTGCTATGACAAACTCATGCAGTGAGTTCCACATGCATACACAGCTATTACACTGTGTGACACCCCTACACACCACTGGCAACATGTAAATGTGCTACATTAGTAAGACCACTTGGCACAACTGGATTTTAACATGGAGCACCTAGAAGCCATCGCTGGCCAAGTGGCTTGCTCACATTTGCACAGTATGCAAACCAAATCAAATACAGGACTACAGGATGAAGCTTGCTAACAGCTCATTGTGTTAACTCCTTTTACTGTAATGGTAGTGTATGTGAACCACACAGTAACCTGTGATGAAAGAACAGTATTGTGAAACAGCATGAAGGATAACCAGCACAACAGTGTACAGATATAAAGCCCTGACTGGCCTAGGTGATGTGGGTTCAGTTAGCACCTTTGGTGTCTGAGGCACTCACAGAACAGGACAGGTTTGCTCATCCTGGAATACAGAGGGATAAAATTCTGACTATGGCCTAGGTGACTTGGGTTCAATTAGTGGCATAGGTGTCTTGAGGCACAGCTAGGGAGGATGGGCATTCCCATCCTGGGGGAGGGAAGCAGGCACAGCCACATAAAGCTGTAGGATTTCCCCTGGGAAAGGCCAGGCAAACAACAGGGTATTGCTTCCTAAGAAGTGGTCAGGGTGGCTTGTCAACATCAGTTCCTTGCAGAATTGAGGAGCAGATTGATGTAACCTGCCTACTGCAGGTCCCACACACAGGGTGTTATATGCATATGCTCTGGGGAGAAGGTAGGGAAATTATTCAATGGCAGCAATATGATATGGACCCAAGGTATGTTGGCCTCTTTTGTCAGCCTAAGTTTTTAATGTTAGATAGCCTGGGTAGTCCAAGAAGGATAGGTCGACCCAGCAATTGAGAAGCACTGGAGTCCATTGATAATTAGCTCTGTGGGAGACAAAAACAGCTGCCAGTATGCCATAGGGGTTGTTGCATTAGAATACAGCCTCTGCTACAAGGACTGTCCTGTGTAGCAGAGACTGCCATTAGATAACCAGAGATGTGCTAAGCTTCTCACTGTTTGTCATATGGTATGGTTCTGTACAAGAAATAAGATGTTCCTTCTGTAGTAACAGGGCTACTTAGTTATAATTTTTGCAAGGTCAATTAAGCAGAAAGATCCTTAGTGGATCCATTCTGTGTGATGGTATGGACTGCTATGAAACAATACAAATACATTCTTCAATACTTTCCTCCCACTTCAGTGTTTAAGTCACTAAAGTTAATGATTAAGAACAAAACCAGTGAATTGCATTAAAGTGACAGTAGGGCACTTAACTCAATGGTATCAATGTAGAAGTGTGATGGATGAGTGCCTAAATATATATATATATATATATATATATATATATATATATATATATATATATATATATATGTGTGTGTGTGTGTGTGTGTGTGTGTGTGTGTATATATATATATATATATATATATATATATATATATATATATATATATATATATATATACTCTTGGGGAAACATACTTTCATGGAATCAATTCACTGCAATAACATTTGCTCTTGTTCTTTTTTTTAAAACAAGTTTATTGTTTTTAACATAAAAGATAAATATCATAACAATTTTATACAAGTAATTAAAGTAGAAATGGTTATAACATTCAATAAAATAACCAAAGTATTTACAAAGACATCCACTACAATCAAATCAAGTAATTAAACTAAAATAACATGTTATTGAAGTTAAGATTTTTTTTAACAAATTTTGTAAAGTATCCCATATAATATAGTAAGATGTTTTTCTAGTAGTTCTTGATTTTATTGTCATCAATTCCATATGGCACACTACAGTCATAAAATTTTTAAATTCATTAAACGAAGGAGGCGTATCTGAAATCCAATTTCTGGTTATTATTTTTCTAGCCACTGCTAGAATAGACCATAACAAGGGAAGCTTAACCTTTTTAACACTTTGAGGTACAGGAGTGTTGAATAATATAAGAGATTTAGAAATAATGAAATTATATGTAAAAAGAGCCTGCAAAAAATCATTAATTGACATCCAATATTCATTCAGTTTTATACAGTCATAAAACATATGTGCCCAATCAGCATTCATTTCTACATTACATCTTTTACATAGATTGTCTTTATTATTTATTTTATTCATCATCAAAGGTGTATAAAAGGATCTTTGTAAAAATTTCCAAGTAAAAATTCTCCAGATAATGGAAGAAGTAGTTTTATAGGCAGATTCCAATATATATTGTTTATCTTGTTGATTTGGTAATTCACCATTAATGGAAGTAAAATAATTCCAGTAGGTATCTACATTGTAAAAAGTTTCTTCTCTAATAATTTTATGTATGTATGAAAGCTTACCTTTATCAGAAACTTTATGTTGTAAATTTAATATCAAGTAATCAATCAGTGTTGGAATAGATTATTTAACTGTTATAGATATTAAATCAATTTTATTAATGAGATGTTGTCTAAAGGTCTGAACCTCTAACCAACAAGTTTCTCTCAGATCAAATTCTTGTTTTAAGAAGTCTAAACTTTTAACTTTATTATCAGATAGCAACTGATACCAGTACTTTAGATCATTTTCTGTGACTAAATGAGTTCTTTCAGAAGTGGATGACAAAAGCATACCTCGTGTATACATTATAGGGAATATAATAAAGTTCCATTCCTTATACTTAGGATGCATGAATATAAAATTACGATAACTAATAATAATGTTTAATGGATAACTAACTATATATTTTGGTGTAATAGGTGAAGTACAGAATTCTTTTAGTAACCATAGCATGGAGTTATTTACAATCATATTTTTATGTGTTAAAGAGATTTTCATGAAGTGAATACTAATTAGTTCCCAATAATCTTTCCATTTTGCAACATATGACTGATCTATTAACAAAGTAATAACTTTTATAATAGAAGAGATAGTATATAAGTTAAAGTCTGGAAAAGAAATGCCTCCTTGAGACCAGCTATTAGTATGTTTCTTTAATGCAATCCTAGGTCTATTAGGTGCCCAAAAGAAATTTAACATTAGTGTATTCAATTTCTTGATAATTATTTTTGTAGGTGGGAGTATTATTGATTGCATTAAGTATAATATCTTGGGGAATATTATCATTTTAATAATTGTAAGTCTCTCTTCCATAGTAAAAAACATATTATTCCAGATATTGAAAAGATTTTGTATATTTAGAAGACAGGTATTATAATTATTATGTATAATAGATTTGATATCCTTAGTTAATATTATACCTAAGTAAGTTATCTGACCTGAATTGGGTATATATTTACTAAAATCACTAATGAGAACATTTTTTCGTGTATATATAGGTAATATTTTAGTTTTTTCTTCATTGAATATTAAACCAGAAATATTTTTAAAATTCATCATTTTATCAAATAGGGACTGCATAGAAGAATTAGATCCTGCTGATGTAATTAGAACATCATCTGCAAAAAGTTGAATTTTAGATGATGTATTTTCATCTATTTCAAATCCCTCTATATCAGTACTGTTTCTGATCAGATTAGCCCAAGGCTCCATTATTAAAGTAAATAATAGTGGAGAGAGTGGACACCCTTGTTTTGTACCTTTTAAAATGGGTATTTTTTGTGAGACATATGTTCCTATCTTAATGTAAGCCAATGCTCCTTTATATAGATGTTCAATTAGATTTACAAATGCATCTGAGAAGTTTGTGCACTTCAGTAAGGTAAACAAGTAGTCCCAACTTACTGAATCAAATGCTGAACTTATATTGAGACTAATAAGTGTTAAATCTTTCTTTTTCCTATTTGCAAAATCAATTAATGTTAAAGTTCTTCTTATATTATCAAAAGTATTTCTATTTACAATGAAGCCTGTCTGATCTATATCTATAATGCCTGGGATGATTGTCTTCAATCTATCAGCAAAAATACTCATAAACATTTTATAATCAACATTAAGTAATGAAATGGGTCGATAAGAAGTGCATCTAGTTGGATCTTTATTGGGTTTCAAAACTGCCGAAATAAATGTGTATTGCCAAGATGGGGGAGTTATTAGCTCATTTTGGGCCAAAATAAAAACCTTATGTATTAATGAGTATGTACTTTTAGAAAGAATTTTATATATCTCTGGTATAATACCATCATTACCTGGTGCTTTGTTTGATTTAAGCTTGTTTATTTGTGTAACAACCTCTGTATATGAAATACTTTTATCCAATAGTTTAGTCTGTTGTTTATTAAGTTTTTTATTCATGTTTGTAGTTATAAATTCCTTTATTTTATCTTTAGGTTCCATGTTAATGTTATTATGATTAATTTTGTGAAAGTGATTTCTAAATTCATCTAATATTTCTGGTAGACTAGAAACATTCTTCTTTTTCTTTAGAGAGAAAATTTCTTTGATATGATTTTGCTTATTCAACCTTTTTGTTTTATTCTTAAGTATATGTAAGTATTTGGGACTTATTGAGTAAGACAAAAACTTGTATTTCTCTAAAGTTATTTTAACTTTATGAGTTAAAATTTCTTTGTATTTCTCATTTAGTTCTTCAATGACTTTTTTGTCCATAATATTTTTTTTTATTATTATGCTTATAAGAGTCTAATTTACTTTGAATATCTAATAATTCTTTATCCCAAGATTTCCTTTTATTATTATACCATCTGATACTTTGTCCATATAGATATGATTTTAAAGCATCCCAGACATAAACAATGGAGACTTCAGAAGTATTATTTATGTCTAAAAAATATTGCACTTCTGAAAGTATATAATCTTTATAGTCTTTTAGTTGAGTTGGGTATGCTGGTATCCTTTTGATCTGTACATTATAAGTACTTTTTATCATGAACTCAAAAACATTTGAATTATGATCTGATATAGGACACAAAATGATTTTAGAGTTAACTAACTCTGTTACCATCTGGTTAGAAATAAAGACTCTATTTTTGAATAAGTTTTATATCTGTTAGAAAAAAAGGTGTATGGTAATGATTTTGAGTCTATCTGATTATTAATATCATTTAAATGATAAGAATTAACAAAATCCTTTAAATGTTTTGCATTAGATGTAATTTTCCTTTTTCCTATAGTAGTAGTATCTTTTTCATGTAGGATACAATTAAAGTCACCTGCTAAAATAATATCTCCTGTAGAGAATGATATGATCTTATTAAGATGGTATTTCACTGTGTTAATACCAATTCCTGGTATCCAATATACATTGATTAATGTATATGTCTTTCCATTAATTTGTATTGTAACCATACAAAATATTCCTTTATCATCTTCATAAGACTTAATAGTTTTAGGAATGGGTATACTTTTATTCCATAAAATAGCCACACCTCTTTTTTTCTGAGTGTGCTCTGAACTAACTAATACTGTATATTTATTTGTGTCTAATTTATCAATATCTTTTTTCAAGAGATGTGTTTCTTGAAGGAATACTAAGTTGGCCTTATGTAAATGAATGTATCTCATTAAGCTTGCCCTTTTACATGGATTATTCAGTCCATTAATGTTTAAAGAAATTCCTTTTAGGGAAGTCATTTGGCATTTTTAAAACATATAAAACTTATAATCAGAATAACAATTAACAAAATAAGTAGTGTTATACCTCCTCATTTAAGTGTACCATTAACTATAGCTGTATTTATTGAAACTCTTATGAGATTTTGTATAAGCTTCAATTTTGTTTGTAGTGACAATGAGCTTACAAAATGTATTGTGGATGTCAGAACTATATACAAACAACAGTAAACAGAAGAAAATAATATAAGGATTAAACCTTGCACCCAGCCTGGAGTTAAAAACTCCAACTTTGAGTAGCACATACCACTCAAGTTAACCCCCTACCCTAAGCAGCAGTACCACATCTGCCACCTTATCAATTTAATACTAGTTATTATTAACTAAAGTTAACATCTTTCAATTAGATTATCTAGTAAGACAAAGCTAAACATTAGATAAATCAGCATCATATAAACAAATAGAAACTTTTAAAAACAATTCATACTGCTATGTACATCTATTTAATATAATACATTTAGAATCAAATAACATTCAAATAAACTTGATATTAGGAACCAAGAAGAGAGAGAAATAAAAGAAGCGAGAGAGAGAGAGAAAGAGAGAGAGAGAAAGAGAGAGAAAAAAAAAGAGGGCATATCTACCTATTAATTTATTCAAAATTTGCAAAAAATAAGTTCTGATGTTCATTTAAAGTCAATAACGTAGGCTATTATGGTTCAGACATTACATATATTAAGATGTACCTATTTTCTGTCATAGAAATGCAGTTAACAGCTTCTAAAAGACTTTAAATTACTTGCATCAAAGCTTTTTTCTCATACTTATTATTGCCAGTAAAATAAAATATATATGTTCATAAAAATGGTTACAAATCATACTGCATAGCTAAGCAAATTCCCAGATATAGTTGCATTATTGTGAAGAACGCCATCTGTATTTTATATATCTGAACTGCTGCTTTAAAATATGTCACATGACAACTTCTTTTAAAATAAAATCATAATGATATTTATGCTTGTCAGTTAGATAAGTCAAATGAATTGTAGCATTGTATATGTTTAAATCATAAGTATTTACATACATTAATATGTTACAGTCAAGTAAACTGTCAAAGACATATGTATATATGTTTTACTTTCTATGCCTTCTAAAATATCACATTTGCTTACTATGGGATACTGAATCATTTAAAATCATTATAACTTTCATATTTTATAAATTATAACATGAATAAGTAAGTAATTATAAAAATTAACTCACATTTAATGTTATAGAGTTCATTTTCCATCGCAGAGTCGCATTTGCAGCAGTTCTACTTCCTGGTAGAGTGTTCTTCTTGAACCTGCGATGTGTCAGTGTGAATTCAGGGGTCAAAGTTCAAATTGACTGTATTCAGCTTCTCTGCATGAATTCTGAGTGTTGAAGCTTTTAAAACAACTTGAGGACACTATTCACGAGGTAAACCACATCCCAAATTGTCTCCCTTAACATTCTGGCGGGAATTTTGATGAATGCAAGTGACTGACATTCATTTAGCAATATAAATGAAACTAAACAGAGCAAAACCTTTGCGAAGTATTTTACAAGTTATTACAGCCTCCATGACAGTGAAACTAAGCCCACAGTTATTAATAAATAATACAATTAATTTTTTATGCCCCTATTCAATTTTTATACAAATCTTATTATTTGCCTGTATCAGTAATATCAAAAGCATGTAAATGTACTTATATAAAAGAAAAAGAGAGAGAGAGAGTAGAAAATAAAAAGAGAGTAAGAGAAAAAATAGAAAAATAAA
Source organism: Protopterus annectens (assembly GCF_019279795.1). NCBI lineage: Eukaryota > Metazoa > Chordata > Ceratodontiformes > Protopteridae > Protopterus > Protopterus annectens. Next base: position 1,937,495,183 of record NC_056733.1, on the reverse strand, counting down.
AAAAAGAAAGCTATAAAAAGTATCTACAGTGGAATATTACTTGCTGTTTATATTAATAAAGACAGATATGAAACATAATATTTACTACTATTTAGTTCTAATTATTAGTAATTAAAGCATGACAGATTATTTACAAACAAGTATAAGCAATAGAATCATGGGAAAATAATTAGCAACAGTATTTAAACAGCACATATACTTTTTTTACAAGGAATTAATAAGCTATTATTCCACTTATCATATTTACATTACACTTCTCTCCCTGCCCTCCCCCACCCCTTACTGAATGCATAATCTAAAAAGAATGTCATTATTTAAAACAAAAGAAGAAAAAAAATGTATCACATTACTAACCTTGAGTCTCTTTGTCACAAAGAGAAACAGATTGATTGATAGCTTGTTATTAGTTCCTCAGATATGTTGACTATTTATGAAACAAAAACAGTTCTTTGTACACAGAAAATAACTTTGATTAAATCTTTTTCAGAATATTTGTGGCTTTCTGAAAATGTAGTAACTGTATTTAAGAAGATTAATAGTGAAGAAAAAAGAGAGAGAGAAAAAAAAAGAAAAAACATAGAACAAGTCATTTGTTTTTTAGTCTTTTTTTCTTCTCTGAAGTCTTCCATGAAGCTTCTGTTGCCAACCTCTTTAATGAAGGACTAACCCATTCCATTTCCTCTATGTTATCCAAAATCTTATTTTTTTTTGATAAACAGCAATGCAGAGTCTAAGTCTTCAAAAATTCTGGGGCCATCAGGAAGAAAGATTTTTAGTTTGGCAGGAAACAGAAGGTAGGTTTTAAACTGTGCTTTCTTAAGCTCTCTTATTAATAGCAGAAAAACTTTTCTTTTAGTTATTACCAAGGAAGAATAGTCATTGCCAAAACGCACAGTTGCCTCATTAATTTTAACAGGTGCTTTAGCCCAAGCAGATTTAAGTACCATCTCTTTATCAAAAGATGATAGAAATCTAACTATAACTGATCTATGATACTTTTTGTTAGAGTTAGAATTAGATATGGATCTATGGGCTCTTTCGATACCAAAAGAAAGTGATTCTGGCAAGTCTAAAGTTTTAGGGAGCCATGTATTTAAAAAAGAAGTAACATTGTTACCTTCAATATTTTCTGGCAGTCCAAAAATCCTAATGTTATTGCGCCTAGATCTATTTTCCAGGTCATCAAGTTTAGTTTGTAGATGTGTGTTCTGTTTCAGCAAAAACTCAATGTTGATTTCTTCTTCTTGGATTCTATTCTCCATGTCATTTACAGTCTCTTCTATGCCTGTAATCTGAGTCTTCTGTTGTTGCAAGTCTATATGTAACAAGTCTATTTGTTTTGTTGTTTTTTCTATGAAGGTATCAATTTTAGTATCCAGTTTATCCATTTTGGCAGTAAGTTGCTGGATTGTAGATATCAGAGACTGAAGTTCTTTCTTGATGCTGGAATCTTGAGAATTTGTCTTACTGGAACTCATTTCAAACAGAGGAGCTGACAAAAAAAAATTTCCAAGGTGTTTTCTGACAGGAATATTATTAAAATTCTCTTTCTTTTTTAGATATTATTTAAGAAATAGATATTCCAAACGTATTTAGAAAGAAAATTACTTCATAAATTAATTTTTAAAGTAATTATTTCCTGTCAGTGCTGTGAAATTGGTGGAGCTGAAGAAATCTGCTGCTAGCCTGTGTTCATCCTTGGCCACGCCCCCCCATTTGCTCTTGTTCTGAGGTGTATCAACATAGTTATTTTTAAATCTTGAAGGTATAGTAAATGATGATTATGGGTGAGACAAGTTCCTAAAGAAAAAAATATTTTCCAGAATCCAAGTCATGGCCGTTCAGAATCACCATATAGCTGAAACACCTGATGTTCATAAGGGTCATTTGCATATATCCCAAGTCTCTCTGATACAAGAGGTTTGAGAGGTCACTCAGTGGAAGTTCTAGCTTGGCTGAAGTTTTCATTTAGTTTTTACTGATTGTTTTTTCTGTGTGACCTTCTCACTCTTTGTTTTAGTTTGCTAGCTGGGATATTTTGCAGTCATCCTAATGCTAATTGACATCAGCTGGGTATAACAGCCCTGTGTTTCTTAATTTTACTGAGACACTCTGCTTGTGCAGTGCTAAGTTTTTATTGGCCTGAAACTGTCCATTCAAATGACTTAAAAAATACGTCATGGGCATTCAGGATTGCCATATAGTTGAAACACCTGATGTTCATAAAGGTCATTTGTATATCCCATGTGCCTCTGATACAAGAGGTTTTAGGTGTCATTCAGTGGAAGTTCTAGCTTCGCTGGAGTTTCCATTTAGTTTTTACTGATTGTTTTTTCACTGTGACCTTCTCACACTTTGTTTTGGAATCCATGTCAATCACAAGTTTTTCAAATGACACAAACCTAGAGCATTCACAGTAGTTTTAGGATTAATAGCTGAAAAAATAAACTTAAATAACATTGAAAAACAATGATACAAATCCAAACATTTAATATCACAGGGGCAGTACCTGCATACATTTGACTTTTTAATTAATTATTCTCCAAACACATATGAATGTTGATTTATTTTAAACTGCTCTATTCAAAAATCTGGAAATGAAATTATAAAACATTTGTGCAGAATTTCTCTCTGGAGAACAAAACTTATCAGACCTTTGATAAAATGTGCATATAAAAGAACAAGATTTATATTACTTTATACAGTAGCAAGTTGCAAATTTTCTCATAGGTTGCAGTGCAGTAGAGCATGCGTAAACACAGAAACAAGTTTTTCACACACCCTCTCTCTCTCTCATTTGCTTGTTCAAAACAAATATATTTAAATAACCCATCAACATAAACATTTTTTTTTAATTTGCAACATTACATATATCATCAAAACATTTAATGGAACATTTCTCATCTACCAGTCTGTTAATGAATGCATAAATTTGGGGACAGCTTACATGTCTGATCTCTGACCACTTAATGTTATGTCTCATTTTGGGCAATAAATAAACCATGTTGAATCCTTTGCTGTGGTTAATCACTTTGTTAAAGTCAGCTCACCATGACCTCAAAGACTTTAACATACTAGGCCTCTCTCTAGCAACACTTGTTTCTTTATGTACTGTCATACATAACCCACTTTGATAAACATTCTCTGAATTCATTTGCTAAATGTTGCCAGTTTGATCCAAATAAAGTTACAAGTCAGACTTCAAAAAGTGTATGATTGCTTCATTTAGTACAGCACATACTATTACAACAAAGCAATTGACAGTCTGCTAAGAATTCATTTTCTATTTATGCACTTAGTGAAATATGATTATTTAATTCAGCAATAAGATTTTATTTACCTTAATTTCTAAGGTGTGTGTGTGTGTGTGTGTGTGTGTGTGTGTGTGTGTGTGTATGATAATTCAACATTGCTTGAATTCCTTCCTCTAGTACTTTTGTGGTTTATCACTGTAGTATCAGTGCCCACTTGCATTTGTTTACAGAAGATAAGGGGATTGTGAGTTCTATCTCCACAAGTGGTACTTGGGTTCATTATCCAGAACTACACTGCAGACTAGCATGATGGGAGTATTGTTCTTCTGGGGTGCCAGCCTATGGCTTATATATTAAACAGAGGTTTATTTTATCGGAAATGGTGGTAATTCAGGTATATATTAAAGACATCATGACATTTGTCAATAAGTTGCAACAAGAAGTTTATTAAAACTGTCCTTCAGTATTCAGCACAGCAGAAAATAGTTATCCACAGTGTCTCAAATGCTAACATAAACAATATATTTATTAAAATAAAATATTTTTACCTTTGATGTCTACCTTTCATACTGTATTAAAGCATTATTTTTTTCAGAGCTGATCCATCACCAACTTACACATACAGTCAATACTAGATGTTATTTTCAATGCTTTATTTACTTGCAGTGAATGATGTTTCCTCAGTGAAGGTCATTGTAACATTAGATCATAACACAGAGGATTATGATGGCATCTTTAATGATAACCTATTTATTAAATGTTTGAGAAATGGATGTCAAGAATTTCTTCAGAAATTAATATTGTGGATTTTGGTTAGTGGGAAAATTTAGAAAAATGAATAGATAAATATACTGAAATGTCAAATTTGTGAACATTATTAATCTGTATTGAATAATTTATTGAGTTTTATATATATATATATATATATATATATATATATATATATATATATATATATATATATATATATATATATATATATATATATATATATATATATATATATATATATATATATATATGTATATATTGTATATGTGTTAAACTCAGTAAAAAAAGCTTTGCAAAAAAATTCTTAAGAGCAAATTTTATTTATCCATTCACCCCTTTTTGATTGTGTTAGTCCCATTAGGCTAGTCGCCGCTTTTCAGGGCAGACTCAAGGTGGTATTAATACTACTGATGAACATTTGAATAAGACATTGGAGAACTTCCTCATCTCTTTTAAATGGGTGTCAAGTAATCTTTTACATCCATCTGAGTTACCACCAACTGAGTAGATGGGACCTCAGTTTAACATCTCATCTGAAGGAGAGCACACTCAGGAATGCAGTACTACTTAGTGCCACATTGCAGTGTCATCAATGTGAAGATTAATCAAATCACTTGGAGGGGGAATAGAATCCACAATCTTTTGGTCTTTCAGCGCCAAAGGCAAGTGTGCTACCTACTGAACCACACTGACATTGCAAAGTTTGAGATGTGTATCTTGACATACATTTTAAGAACATATAACAACCTGGGTTATGTCTGGGGGCACTTGATCATAACTCATTACTGTACATGGAACTTTACTTGTTCTACAAACTACCAGATACAGAGAGTGAAAATGACAGATAGAGAGCAAGAAAGATTTAAAAGAACCAAATATTTTACATTTTTAAAAGCTTTGGTGCTACCATTGAAATTATTTTAGCTGTTCTTAATATACTAATGTACTATAAGATAGAAAGAAAAATCAGAAAAGGAAACTATAACAGCACAAACTGGTTTGCAACTTTGAAAGCTGTAACATACTTAGATTTTCATCACCTTAAAATGGCCAACAATTAAATATATCTAAATTTATAACAGCTTTAAAAGCTGAAATACATTTCACTGTGTCATACACAATAAAGTTGTGGTAGCCTAAAGTCTTTTATAATATTTTAAAGCTGTTTTAGCTTCCTACTTCTGTCAGCAGCAATTCTCATCCCTGTGAAGGACAGCATTGGTCTAGCACCATTGAAGGTACTGACACAGGTTCCATGAGGGTCTCATACATGGCACATACTCTCGTTTGTTTTTCTCTCCATTGAAAAATAGCTGCTCATTCTGCTATGTTTTAGAGAAGAGCATCTGCATTTTATTCACAGTGGTGTCATTTTCTGCCTGTTGGTGAAAACATTGAGAAAGTCATTGCTCACATCTTCTCCTTTAAGGGGTATGTTTTTCTTTTGAAGTCTATGATTAAGAATCCTTGTAATAGACAAATAGCTCTAAAAGGCTTTCACATGTATTGTCTTTTCGTTAAGAGTCTGACCATGACACAGAAAATTGTGAACCGTGTTTATAATTAAATAAAGTCGCTAGACCACTATCTTTATATATAAACGAAAAGAGATTGGTGAAATATTTAAAAAATAATGAATTTCGCAAACCTAGGAGTTGTCTAAACAAAGTGGAGATGAAAATAAAGAAATCTATTAACAACAAAATTGAAAAGAGGAAGATCAAAAAAGCAGAAAAAAGTACTTCACAGACTTATTTGGAAAAAAGGGCTTTAGCTTTCATATGTCTCATGAACTACTATACTTCAGGGTTAAAGGGTAGAACAATGATTAAGGTGTTTACCTCACAGGCACAAGGTATAGGGTCCGATTCTCACATTTGAAAGGAAACTGACTAGGCTTAAAATGTCTGCAAGGGCAGCTAGCGTAGTACTTAGCTATGAACCTTTGCAACTATCATGGAACCACCCAAATGAGACTCACAAGTGATAGTTCAAATGCTATTAAGAATAATGACAGCACCAACACTGGCCCAGTTTTGAGAAAGGCTAAAATTATTCTACAAGTGTGGGACATTCAATAAAAGGACTCAGGAGTTTACTTTAGTAGACAGTCCCACGGGTCCCTAAGTTTCCATAACAATGACGGAGGGCTTATTGGTAATATAAAAGTATTACCCCACTACAGTTATGCCACTTGCTTTTGACAATAGTTTGTCTAAAAATATTTTAAAATTAATAAAAAATAATGTTCAAAACTGAGTGCAACAAATGCTTCCTATTTCAGTGCTCATACAGTATAATCCTGGACATTAGCATAAACTATGTGAAGTCTTCCCTTTGTCAGGCTTAGACAGTAACCTCCTGCGGGGCAGTGATAGATTCAGTTCCAATGAAAGGCATCTTAGATCAGAAGAAAGAATTAAGAGATACAGGATCTAACAAAATGTCTTTCTGTACAACTAGCAATCACAGTAAGGCAACATCACATTGCTTTGGAGTACATGATGTCATGTATTCTTCTGGCACCCAATCAAGACTTTACACAGAAAAAAATACAGGTGATCCTGAAAAATACAAGAAGTCAGTCAAAGGATTCTAAGGTAATGATTCAGCTACAATGCTCAGCAAAGAAGGTAGCAAAATATTCCCATCTTGGCAAAGAAAAATACAGCATGAGGAAATAGACTTCTTGTATTATGGTTAGAGGACACATTTCAGTGGGCACAACAAGAAAATGGTTTTCAAATCACTTTGACAGCTTTTTACAAAAAAAAAAAAAAAAAAACCCTTCCTTCTAGGGTTGTTGCAGATCAGTTCAGACAGCACAATGGTAATATTGTACACTAACAAGAAAGGGGCAACCAAGTCTTATCACCTATGTAAGGAAGTGCTGCAAATTTGGGACTGGGCTATTCAGCATGAAGATTTTATTTATTCAATCACAGGTAGGTACTAGACTATTGGCCCTAGGGCATATATAAGCCTAGCCAAAAAGGTACCTTGGCTTTTGCCACCCAAGAAAATTGTTTTCCTGTGCCCATGTCAAGAGCCACAGAAGTGATTCCTGGGGTGAATTTCATATTTCCCATCCAATCATCAAGATTTTTCTTGAAGAGTGCTAATGAGGAGCTCTGTTTTACATAGATAGGTAGTCTGTTCCAGAGTATGGGAAGTCTCTGGGACAGGAATCTATCCCTCCAGCATGTTCTATTTATTGTGGCGACAATGTTCAGGTCCCTACAGTGAGTAGCTCGGAGGCACTGGGATTTTTTTAAGTGGAGCATGTCCAACAGCTCTGGGTTTGACATAGCTTTGCATGTTAGACAGAGATTGCCTCTGAGTAGGTGATATGCGACGGAGTAAAGCTGGAGTTTTTTGAGACTGTCTGTGTAGGGCATCTGTTTGAGGCCAGTAATCCTCTTTGTGAGGTATTTCTGTGGCCTCTCCAGTTGTTGTAGATGTCTTGTGAGGTACATACCAAAAGGGGCGCTGTACTCTATAATGGATCTAATGAGTAATGAGTAGAGGGGAACAATGACCTCTTTTTTTCTGGATGAGAAACCTTTTGTGATGAGGTGTGCCATGTAGAAGGATTTCCTGACTACTGTGGTGGTGTGATTATCAAAGGAGAGACTACTGTTCACCTGTGTCCCAAGGTCTCTTATCATACTTTCGGTGTTAAGTAGACTACCACCTATGTGGTAGTTCAATGGTACAGAGTTTTTTCCAAAGGGGATGACTATGCACTTTTTGGCATTGAGCTTCAGTGTACATCATAAGTCAGCAAAATATCCTGGCAAATTTCCTCAGCAATAAAAGTAAATAATGGAATGCTTAAAACTCCCAAAATAATGTGATGACATAACTATGATACACACAACCAACTAGGTAATATTAATGTGCATAGTTAACTGGTGATAAGCAATTTCATAGTGTGTAACTGTATCAGACCAAATCAGACTGCTAAAAGAAATACTTTAGTATAGGAGTATTTAGATTACATCAAAATTAACAGTTAGTGTATTAAAGCTATCTTCTTAAGAAGAGGTGGAAAGCTAATGCTTTAATTTTGACCTGGGTATTTATTAGCTTCAATTAGAATTTGAAAAAGATCAGTTTAATTTCTGCATTACAATTAATATTTCCTCTTCAGTCTAATGGAGTTATAAACTCTTGTTACATTAAACAGTTAACAGCATGCTTATATAATAATATTCAATGTTGTTTTTTAATTGCATATGTATATTAATATATTCTGTTTCATTTTATAGTGTTTCCCATGTAAAAGCCCTAACAACTCTATAATGCAGCTAATAACCTATGTTGCATAGTAAAAACTGCACATGCCAAACATCATAATGTTGAGTAATACTAGAATGAAAAAGGTGTTTGTTTTATAAGTAAAACTGCAATAATTCCACAGACTACAGCAAAATGTACACTTCCCACTGATTTTCTTAAAAAAAAAAAAAACAGCTTTGGACAAAAATGGTTCTAGAAAGTTTGCAGTTGTTGTTCAAAAACGTCTCAACCTGAAGAAAATAAAAGACAGATTAATCAAGTTACTGTTGTGTTAAAAAAATAAATAAAAAGTGTCTCCCCTTTTCTCTCTCTGGAAAAGTTAACATGATGAAATGTTGAGGACAATATATGTTGTGGAGGTAGGTTGAAAGCTACTAAAACTGATGTTTTAGAAGCAGAAATAATCATTTGAAAAGGACCCTTTATACATGGGGCTTAACAAATAGAAAATAAACAATTGCTCTCACTGCTGTTACTGATAAATAGTCTTATACACCTTGGAAACAACCATATATGTCAAGGGCTTTAATGTTAACTCAGTGACTGGCGCTTCAGAGAATTTTAGTGTCTAAATTCAAGGAATGGGGCTTCCAACAAGGATTTCCTGAATCACTACAAAGAATTGCAAATCCTACTAAAACCAGCAGTGCACTCCACCAGTTAAAATGTATAACAGCAGATCTAATGGGGAGTGAGTCATCCAACTTTGCTGCCCAACTAAAAAATGAATTTAGATGAAGGAGTTTCATTCATTAGGCAAAAAGATGATAGAGGAATGGATTAAAATAATTAAGTTTTTAATCATGAGCAATTAAAAATACTGTCTTTCCTCTCATGATTTACAGGTTAAATCCCTTACACACACACACACGCATACATATATACATATTCCAATAATAGCTCTGACATTGCTGTTTTTTATACCTTTATTCTCCAGTGTTAAACATAGTAAGTCACTCAACTTGCTGTAACTCATTTCCTCACTTCTATATTTCATCTGTTTATTAAGACTTTGGGAACCCTGTCACAGATATTATTAGTACTAGTCATTTCATATTATCTCAACTGTTTTTTCAGTTTATACTTTCCCTACTACATTGTGGCTTTAAAAAAGCATCATCTGATTAATATCTAGAAGCAAAATAAAAGTACTTAAAGATGGTAACCACTTAAAAACATAATCGCATTCAAACAACCAAAGAGGTACCTGAGATTTAACGGTATCTTTGTCATTAAATTGTAACCACATGAACACAGCTCTCTGAAAAATGAAGAAAAGTGCAGAGTTTTGACAAAATAAAGCTGTATTGTGATAAATCACTCCCTGCAAATGTATATGTGAAGATACAGCAGAACAACTCCACTACTTTCAACAATTACCTATGTGTTCTGTGCATGTGCATCTTAAAGAGAGGAAAACACTTAGGAAATAATTTTTTCTTGAATTTGCAGCTCATGTCCTAGTGATGTCTGTTAGGGAACATATGAGCTGATAAATGAATCATGATTTAATAGAATGGGATTAATGTAACTGCCATTCTCAAATCTAATTTGTACATTTTCTGTAAAAAAAATATTTCTTGAAGAAAGATTTGAGTATACATGTTTCACTGGAATCTAGATGCATGGTAACATTACATGCTCCATTATCAAAATAAATATATTTTCTGAGTCCCTTCTACAGAAATAAAGTTCTATTTTATTCTCTGGGGGCTTGACTAGATTGCATTTTTCACGAGAGAAAAACATCAGTATGTCTACTTCCCACAATTAACTTTCTAAGTCTCCACCTAAAACTTTAGACTCTACAACTCTTAGTAATGGAAAGCAAAACCTATAGCCCCTCCTTGTCTAGCTATAAATGTTCAAACAATGCATTAGCACCCATACAAGCTTAAGTTTCTGGGAACTGTTATGTCATTAAGGTTACAGAAACTAGTAACTAAGGGTGCAATATTTTAGTATTGCAGACTGCAGGTTGTTGAAGTCTGAAAGAATATGTCTAACATTTCCCCACATTCTTGAGTTTGGATAAATGTCTGCAGTTAAAGTACTCTCACAGAAATAACAGGCACCTTATTATTGTGTTGACTTTTATAAATACACAAGCATTTTGTCAAGGTACTGCTGTTTGATAGTAGATAACACCTGCCAGTTCCCCCACAAGGCTCTTTTAAGCCTTTCCCTAATCTGCTTTTCTTCAGTTGTAGCCTCATTTAGGGGTCATTCTTGTTGACTGGTACTTAGCATTTCCAAAGAAATTTACACATTCAAGAGTCTGGAATAAAAAGGTTAGTCTTTGGAGATACTGGGTGAAAAGATCAGTTTACCATGTGTGATCTGTATAGAAGTGTTTTCATTTTTTTATAATGAGATTTTATAATGGGTGTTGGCAAAATTGTGGGAAATATTTTCCAGCAAGACTTGGCTATTTCCAAACAGAAAGTATCACTTAGATCTTGAATTAGTGTAAATCCTAAATCCGGCTCTTATTATTGACAAACAAAGAACATTATTTACTTATACTCCTGAATTTCTTTTCAAATAGTGTCTGAGCACTGGGTTGTCTAGACTGCATCACATTTAAGAAATAAAACATATTGTGAAAAAAAGTAATACCTCCTGAGACGTATTCCCGCGGGTAACAACACTTGTATAAAAAATTATATTAATTCAGTTGGGGGAAACACTCTTAAAATAAACAAAGAAAATACAATTATCTACAAACCAATCCACAAATCACTTTTTTCTACATATTTGGTGCACAACATTTATTTTAAGTAAGTTCTTTTATGAACATTATGTTAACACCTAGCAATTCAGGTGACGTAGTCAATGTTTACATCACTTAAATATTCATAACTAATTTTTGCAAATACCTAAACAATTACTTCACCTTTAGTAACTTATACAAAGCCAGGTGATGACAAGTCTTCTGTAAAAGTTACCTCTTACCATCTATATGTAGTCAAACTTAGTTACATTATTTGACCCAACAGATTTAATAGCATACTGTTGTAAGATTTAGAACCTGCAGTAGTGGCAATCTGATCTGATGGCAAACCTCCCACCTGGGAAGGGGTCCAGCTCTGGTAGCTTCATTTATTTTGTCTTTTAGAAAGCACAGGAAGGCATTCGTTTGTGTAAGTAATTACTTACTTGGTTGGATATTGATATACATGAATATAATCATGTAACTGCATCTTATTACATGAAAGTAATAATTATTGTTGACGTGATTATAGTAACACTAAAGTGTAAGCTCCACATTAAAGCAGAAAAGCCACGCATTAGGTTATACATGTCTAGATCTTACCTCAGATCGTGAATGGGGTCCAGTGCTGCAATTATAAAGAAGACATGGCTGATGCTGCTGAATACAAGGGTTTGAATTATTTGCACTTGGGAAGTCAATTGTAATAAAATCGTCTTTCAGTGTTTGAGGTACGGACATTCTGTAGGTGTCTACCTTATAGAAAGAACCGCTGCTACGTACTTCCACATAAGCCCGAACACCCTCGTGACCATGAGGTGTTACAAAGTTACTGATTTGCTGGCCTCTACAAGATGTAGCCTTCTTCCAAGCGCAGCATAAATTAATCCGGGGACCAACGTCTGAAGTGTTGTAGCAACAACGTAGGACAACAGTTACAGAAACGATTACAAAGAACAAGAAGATGATGGATAGTAAGCAGATGATCAAATATACATTGAGGTCTGAGATACCTTCTTGGCTGCTAAACTGCCTGTTAACATTTGGAAGAACTTCTGGATCATTGTCTGCTAGGACCAAGTGCAGAACAGTTGTGGTTGACAGTGCTGGTTGCCCATTGTCTTTAACCATGATCACTAGAGTGTGAGCTGATGAGTCATTAATTAGAAATTGCCTTGTAGTTCGTATTTCTCCGGTGTACTTAGATATAGTGAAGAGTTCAAGTGCATCTGATTTAAGAAGCTGGTAAGAAAGCAAAGCATTATGACCCACGTCAGCATCAACTGCTGATATTTTCGCTACCAAGTATCCTGCAGTTGAAGATCTAGGTATTCTGTTAGCTACTTCAGAGCCTTTCATTGCGGATGGTTGCAGTATTTCTGGAGCATTGTCATTTACATCTACTACGTAGACATTTATAGTGGCTGTTCCGGTTAGCTGTGGGACACCAGCATCTCTGACTTGTATCTCAAACTTGTATTCTCTCATTTTCTCATAATCCAAAGAAGTCAACGCAAATATGGCACCATCCTCTGACCCCACTGAGAAATATGTGGACAAGAGTTCAGCCTTTAGTTGGTTTCCAATAAAGGAGTAAGAAATCTGAGCATTCTGGCCTAAATCGAGATCTTCGGCAGTTACTCTACCGATTATGGACCCTGGAACATTATTTTCAGTGACATATACCTCGTAAAAGGTTTTAGAAAACCTGGGTGGGTTATCATTGACATCGTCCACTTTGATATCCACCGTTTTATAAGCTGATCGGACTGGATACCCCTGATCGCTGGCCCATATTGATACTTTATACTCTGGTACCAGCTCTCGATCCAAAAGATCACTAGTTACAAGACTGTAGTAATTATTTCGGGAGGGCTTCAGCTGGAATGGAAGATTATCAGAAACCCTACAGCTAACACGACCATTAGCACCAGCGTCTTTATCTCCAACATTAATAATGGCGACTACAGTACCTAAAGGCGCATCCTCCGGGACTGAATGTGATGCAGACTTTACAGTAATTTGTGGGCTGTTGTCATTTACATCGACAATCTCTACTGATACTGTGCAGTGGACAGCCTCGGAATACGGTCCTTTGTCCATGGCACGAATATACAGTTCATATATGCTGGCATCTTCGAAATCCACTGAACCGTTCAATGTGATTGCACCACTAAAAGTGTCTAAGCTAAAAGTCGCTTGCGCCTTCAGAGCGGTTCTGGCACTGAAAGTATAAATGATTTCAGCATTTGTACCTTCATCTAAATCAGTGGCATTTAATTTAATGACTAAACTCCCTTTGGGAGCATTTTCTTCCAGGGTTACAACATACTGGCTCTGGCTGAATACAGGAGGATTGTCATTGGCATCTAACACGTTAACTATAATCTTAGCCACAGCAGAATGCTGTTGGTGCCCCCCATCATAAGCTGTCATTGTTAGCAGGTGCGTTTTATCCTGCTCCCTGTCAAGTGCTCTTTCTAGTAGAAGTTCTGGGAACACGATATTATCTTTAGGGTTAGGATATTTCAGAGTAAAATATTTGTTAGGGCTAAGCTGATAAACACTGACGGAATTCGTTCCAATATCTGGGTCATAGGCTCGCTCAATTGGAAAACGGGCCCCAGGCACAACATTCTCCGAAATATTGATTATTACTTTATTTTCATCAAATGCTGGTGCATTATCATTAATGTCTACTATATTGATTTCCACATGATAAAGTTCAATTGGGTTCTCTAACATTACTTCAATATTCATAAGGCATACAGGGTTTACGCTGCAAAGCTGCTCTCGATCTATTCGGTCTTTTATCAGTAGTTTACCATTCACTGGGTTTACATCAAAATGCTGACTTTGGGTAGAAGAAACGATATGAATATTTCTATGAGGTAGACTTTTAATATCTAATGATATATCGGTAGCGACATTACCTACGTAAGTGCCAGGTTCTTTCTCTTCCAGCACGGTATAACGGATCTGCCCCAAAACAGAAGTCAAGCCAAGAATAGACATACAAGCTACTTGCATCAGATTCTCCATTTCCACAGAAAGATGTGAAATACTGTGCGAATAAAATCGAAACGTGTGCTCACAAAAACGGAAAACAGTTCAGCATCCTATCAGTACAACATTTTCATCCGCTGGTATGTGATCCATGTTGGCAGGTCAGCCTTGTCTTGGTGTTTTTTTTTTGTTTGTTTGTTTTTTTTTTTTTTTTTTTTCACTGGAGAGGCCTCAGTATAATGCTCAATGGAGCAACAGCGCCACCTTATGGTATGAATATTTATTTACGCAAAGCTATGCCTAAAAATAAAGCTGATGGATGCATGCTGTAATAGTTTGGTTTCTTATTGCCGGGGTGCATACCGTGCATGCCATAAGATAGAGTCAATACTTTGGAAAATAAACGCGTTCCCCCATGTTGTAATTGTTCTTACCATCTGGTTTCCTCTCTCTGTCTGTCAAGAGAAGAAATATTGCAGCAATGTAACTGCATTATCAACAGCACAATGTATGTCTGTTTCTAAATGTTATTATTCCTAATAATAAATATGATAGCTAAGCTATAACTTCATGCAAGTACACCTTAAAGCGCATTAAAAGGTACACAAACAACCAACTGCATGCATTATCTGTTGCATATTTTAAGTTAAAATGCTGATTAAGTGGCATACCATCTAGCATATGCATATCTATTTATCTGAGAGTATTACAGTCAGTATTCACAAATGTGTAGGATATTTCCGCATCATTCATGGCACTGCTTATTTCAAAGATTTCGTAGATAATCCAAGACCACTAAGTCCTATATAACATTCACCTCCTGTCAGTCCTCTACCTAATACTGCACCTCCTTTTTCCACAAAGAATTTACCAGTCAGTCCTTGAGTAAATGTGTGGCTACCCATCCAGTCATCAAAGTTTTATTTCAAGGAAATAGTGGGCTGCTGCTCTTAATATGCAGGGGGAGGTTTATACCAGGGGTTTGGTAAACACATGATTTTAAATCTATCTCTTCACTATGTTTTATTTATTGTTGGTGATGGTTTAAGTGTCTATTTTTAGCATTGTGGCGATATTGAACTTATACAGATACAGGAGGTTCAGGGTCTCTAATGTCTCTGTGAGACAGAGATCTTCCCCAAAAAGTCTATAAGACACTGAACACAGAGGTAGAGCTTCCAGCCTATCTTGTTGATTCACAGACTTCGGGCGTGTAATCTTTATATTTAGGAACATTTTGGGATCTTTAGAATTGCTTAATATATTAATCGACACACATACCAAAGGGTTGCCATGGTGGTGCAGCAGTTAGAGTTGTCGCCTTATAGCAAGAGGTTCTTCAGTTCGATTCTTGCCTGGGGTGCTTTCTATGCAGAGTCTGCATGTCATCCCTGTGGTCACATGGGTTTCCTCCCACATTCCAAAGACATACAGTAGGTGGATTGGACACTCTAAATAGGCTGTAGGTGTAAGTAAGTGGTATGGATGAGCTACCATGGCAGGGCTAACCACCAAGCAGTGTAAACCTTGGTTTGAGATGATTGTCACTATTGAAAGTGACACCCCAACCCCATGGGAAAAAATAGGTTGAAGATGGATGGACACATACCAAATGGGGCCTTTCTACTCACTAATCAGTCTGATCAATGTTGAGTAGAACAAAGTGATTACCTCTTTAGACTCTGATGAATTTCCTTTGTAAAATAGCTGTGCTAAATAAACATTTCCTGACAAGCACTGTACATGATGGTTAAAACATAGGGAGTTCCTGACCCAAGTTCCTATGTCCCTGACTATATTTTAATTTTGTAGTGATATGTTGTCAATACAATATGATGAGAGGAGAGATTGTCTACCAAAAGTGATGATAGTGCATGTTTTTATATTTAGTTTAAACCCATTATTTGCATGTTATCAATTTCCTAGGGAGAGTTTATTCTGGAGGGTTTGGGTTGTCAGATGATTAATTAATAACAACCCCTAGTTTGCAGTCACCTGGAAACTTTGTTAGACTGTGCTCTTCACTCACTGCTTGGAAATCTGAGAAGTAGATGTCAATTAGGAGACATCTCGGCACCAAGACCTATGGGACACTGCTGGTCGCACTCTCTAATGCAACTCTCACTGTATGGATTCTGTCTTTCAGCCAGTTTACTATCCATATTACCACCTATAGGACAATTTTTAAAATAATTAGTCTGTATGAGGCCAGCATGGGGAGCCATGTTTAAAACCTTGGCTAGATGAAGATATTATGTGTGTACTAACCATTTCAAAGAAGTTTACCAAATTTAATAGACAAGGTCTACCATTTACAAAGCCAAAGTGTTGGAGTTTAAGTCTAATAAGAATCTTGATATTATGTTTATGAAGTTGGTTCTAATATATTTCAAGGCTTTGCTTATAAGGTTTGTAAGGCCTATAGGTCTGTAAATACCTTGGTCAGTTGTAAGGCCACCCTTATGAAGGTCAATCACCACTGCAGTGTTCAACTCATTAGGGACAACACCAGTAGTTAAACTTATCTTAAACAATTTAAGGAGTGTATCTGCAAGGACATGTTTAATATTCGAGCAACAATGCCTTCCAGGGTATGTGTTAATGTGTAATTAATGCCTACCCAGAGGTGTTATGAGGCCCAACGCTGCAGGTGGATGGCCTCTACACCCTTGAAATGGCATTAATTACACACTAACACACACACTGGAGGGCATTATTGCACTTAGGGAAAGGCTCTCTGTAAAATTGCTGTGTTTTACTTACTTATATATAGATTTTTTTATTACTACATTTTTTTAGTATATTTTTGATGTAAAATAGTTTCTCTGCCTAATGTTTCAAACTTGCTGTAGTATATGTTAATGGTATTGGAGGAAGCATTCTACATCCAAAATATAACATTTAAAATAATAATCAGATATTTACTTTATTATTTGGTCCCTTACTCCTAAAACATTTGGTTGGTAGTCATTGGAGATTGAAATTACTAAATAATGATATACATTTGAGTTTCAGGCTTTTATTTCCTTCAGAAAACTCATGCTAACCTAAATCCTTTACTTAAGCAACTTTGTAATTTTATTAAGACCGATAATTAAACTCTGTTTCTATTTTAGAGCCTTTGTTCCCCCTTTATTTCCTTTATTTTATGCTTTATCTAGATTTCTTCAGATGAAAGGTCCAGAAGTATGCAAACCTGTTTACTGCTGTTGCTACCAGTAGTCATCTCTCTCACTCACTCACTCACTCACTCACTCACTCACTCACTCACTCACTCACTCACTCACTCTCATTCACTCCCTCACACTCATTCATTCACTCACTCACTCTCATTCACTCCCTCACTCTCATTCATTCACTCACACTCACTCACTCACTCACTCACTCACTCACTCACTCACTCACTCACTCACTCACTCACTCACGCACACCGCTGCTTCAGAAAAATGCATGCTAATGAAAACTTTGTTATTCTAGTAACTTTCTAAGTTTATTAGAGCAATACTTAAAATCTGTCCATATTTTTAGCTTTTTGTTTCCTCATTATTTGTGGCTCTGTGCAGATTTCTTGTGCCAAGAGTTATGGCAGAGAGGTATGCAAAGCTCTTATGTGATGCTGCCAGGGATCACTCGATCGCTTTCCCTCTTCACTTTCTCTCTCATACACAGACACACACACACACATATGCACACACGCACACACACATGCACGTGCTTTTAATTTTATACTCACTAAACTGCAGAAGTGCTGCTTAACGAATGTAAAATTGTAGCTCAACTGATCTCTCTCTCACACTCATACATGCATACACTTTCACACACAGACATAAATAAATGCACACACATTTTTTTATTTTACTTTACTTTTTTTACATTTTACAGCCACTAAATAGCAGAAGTGCTGTTTAACAAGCGTAAAATAATGGTGGACGTTCCGTTTTCTCAGTCCTAACTCCATGGTGGCTTGATATGCTGCCATGAAGGAGTGGACTTGTTTGTCAGCAGGCATTGCTTGTACATTAATACCCTGCGGAAGAACACTTGTTCTTCAGTCAGGGTATTGATGTACAGTAAGCCTATTCTCTAATATTGATTAAGCAACCAGGTATATTGTTTGGTCACATGGAGGAAATATTTTTGTTTTTGGTTAGCACCTTCATTAAATGATCTTTAAAATTAATTGGGAAAGTAACAGATTTAGACATTTTAGGGCCTTGAAAAGAAATCTCAGAGGTAAATTTGATAGTAAGGATATTGACAATATCTATTGTCTCAGGGTATAAGACATCATTACGGTTATGTTCAGCAGTGTAGGGTATATTTCTTCATTTTCAGACAGAGCTAAAGAAGGACTTATAATTATCAATGGCTTCAGAAGTCAGCCTAAGATCATGGGATCTGATATTATGCCTGAGAAGTAGGGTTTTGGATCTACTAAGCACTTGGTGGTAGACAACCACAATAGTTTGCTTTTTGAATTTCGCATGACACTTGGTTCTGGTAGGGACTGGAAGCTCTATGCATTTTTCTAAATGGTATAAAATTCCTTAGTGAATCTTGCTGTTATATCACTGTTGAGGGCGATGCAGTCATACGCGAACTTTGATATTTTGTCAAAGGGTAAGTTGAGGTTGGCATGTCTGTAGTCCATAAATTCAGTAAGGTTTGGTGTAGGGGCTTTTGGGAGTTTAAATAAAAAGGTATGTTTCTTTTATTATAAAGTGTAGTACATTTACAATTTGGCCAATTTATCTAAAATCTAATCATCACTATTTTTTAAACTCCCCTCCAGCCTATAATTATCACACAATACTCCCCCTAACTTTCAGCTGCTTAGGGAATATTGTTTAACTTCTAAATCCTTATCCTCACAACACATCATCGTCAAACATCTCTGATTATCTCCCGTGCCCTCCTCTTTAACATTTAAATACTATAACCTTTTTTTACAAACTTAGTGGATTTACTATAAATAACTGAATCTAGTTTAGTTAGTTTTGCAGACTTAAACCTTTTAAAATGTTGGGCAGTCATGGCTCAAAACAGCAACATTTCAAAGGTCAAAAATAAGAAAACTTGTTTTTTTTTTCCTGCCAAACAGCCCCAAGAGAGAGATAGTGTGTGTGTGTGTGTGTGTGTGTGTGTGTGTGTGTGTGTGTGTGTGTGTGTGTGTGTGTGTGTGTGTATTCTCCCACCTCTTTAACTCTGAAATAAATTAACTAAACTAACCAGCAATTTTCCAATTATGATATTCAGAGCCATGTTTAATGGAGGTTGACAAACAACAGGTTTCCCAAACTCCTCTGTTTAGAATTCTGACCAAATCCCCTTATATCACTTCAAAATGTTCTTGCACTAACTTATACTACCAGTGTTCACCTCTGCCTACCATTATTTCTACTTTCTTCCAGCTTTTTCCAAGCCATAAGTTAATCCATCCCTCTCTGAGTGTCCCACATAGCCGCTGATCTTTCAGCCAACTTTTTCCTTGTTTTCTGGAAAACAATCACATGTTCTTTCACAATTTTTTGCTATTATTGTGAATCATAATCCTGAATGAAATCTAGTTATATATTATCACTAAACACATTTCTGCCCCAACATCATGAAGTGTGAATGTTTCTTCTTTCAATAATGCCAATGAAAAAATTATTCACATCTAACCAAGCTTTCTGTAGTATTTGACATGTCTAAAAGACATGTTGCCAGTCTGCTGTAATTTCTTTTAATACTGCCAGCAGCACAAGTTATATATATATATATATATTCTGTGTATATACTTTCATGTAAATATTTTCCAGTATATACTATTACATATTAAAGACAGTACTATCCATATCAACTTTACATTTTATATTCTTTTAAGTCAGCTAAATAATTTGTTTCTAAGAAATCCCAGCAATTATTTTTTAATGTTATTGTTGTTTAAATTTTGTTTATACTTTTAGGACAGACTTCTCTTTTAAGTATATCAAATATACACACAATAAGCTCTGGGGTTTCCTTTTCCTCTCCTTCTGATCTGACTAGTACTTTACCATTTAAAACTTCCTTCGCATTACTAAATAGAATTTATTCTGGACTGCTGAAATAAAATTTTTTCATATAGCTGTTTGTATTTGCAATTGTGCTTATAACAATCTACCCAATAAATTAATTTATTGCTTTTTAATATCACATTATTGGTTATATTTGTGCTATCAATATAAACCTTTATATTGGCTATTGAAAATATTATGAATATCCATTTAAAAAATTTTAAATAATTTTAGTTCTTTTAAGTATAAGCGGTATCTAACTTGATTTACTTTTCACTGTAACTTCCATCTAAACAACATTTCAGATATCACATTTTATGAGTAACTATTTCTAAACAATCAAAACTCTCATTCTCTCTTGATGAGCAACAAAGGTTTTTATGAATCAACTTCCATTGACCTTGTATGTTTTATCTCTCCAGGATGATATGGTTTTAAATAAAGTGGCCATTACATTAGTGTTTATATCTGGTAATTTCAAGCCTTGCTCCCTAGTTATCTGACTCATAAAAGCTAATCGTGCCTTAGCTGGATACCACAAACATGATGCAATGGTTTTACTTGTTATATCTATTAACTTCTTATCTGTGACTGGTGATACAGTCTACAAGACATGAAAACAGGTGAGTAATGTTATCATTTTTATCAAGGTTAATCTTTCTTCAAATGAAAAATATATATTATTCCATTTTTAACAAGATTAGTAACCTTTTTTATAAAATCCTTCAAGATTATTTTTATAATACATTTTATATCAGTCAGGATTTTGATTCCTAGATATTTTATCTCTGTTTTGTTCCAATTAAACATATGCTGCATTTTTAGGCTAGTGTTGATCTTATGATATAAAAGTATAATTTCTGTTTTACTCTCATTAATTTCTGAGACTTCCTGAAAAAGTTTAGTAAAATTATTTACTGCTTTTATCAAATTGTTTGTCATTATAGTTAAAACATTCATCATCAGTAAATAACTTAAATTTAAATTGATATTTTTCAGAAAAGAAAATTTGAATCCTATTTCTTGATGTTTCGGACTGGATTTGCGAATGATTCTATAGCTAATGTAAGCATTAAAGGTAGCAATGGACAACCTTGTTTAGTTCCTTTTTTGTCTATATAACATGTGAGAGCAAAGACCATATCTAACAAAAAGGTTGTGATCAAGTATCCAGTCATAATGTTGTTCAGTGTTCAAGACATGGATGTTAGGAAATTCAACTCAAAAGGTGTTGCATGTCTTTTGATGAAATATTTGCTTCTCAGTCTATAATCTTTATGTCATAGACAAGTCTGCCACTGTTCAATATGCTTTGTTTTTCCAGCATAACAAATTATACCCTCCATTGTCACAAAAAAAAACAGGTGGAAGCTTTACAATATTATCATCCTACAAAGCAAACAAATCTTCATCTTCCAACACCAATTTGAATTCCCAAATTATCCGTGACTTTATTCAACAGTTCTAATGCTGAGCATTTCTCTTTCCTACTAACTGAATAAAATATAGGGGCAACATAAAACATCTTTAATGTCACAGTGGCTGAGGGTGTCAAGAGTTTTAAGTTTTCTGCTATACTGCTTTTCTACTCTTCAATGTACATTGCAAACATTATGTATAGCAAGGTTGTTAACTAATTTCAGAAAATGCCTTAACACGTACTTTCTAGGGTCCAGGTTCCTGTTCAGCAACATATCAAATGCACACAACACTCATTCTCTAGGATAAATGGGCACTAATATATCTACCCTGCCTGCTGAAAATCCTAGTCCTTCTTGCCTACCAAAGTGCATTACAGCATTGTCCATTCCATAGACACTTGCAAAGACTCATCTGCCACTCACCCATGGTCTAGGCCTTAAAACACATCCTTTCTGTCACATTTTACTGCTATATAGGAACCAACTTGGAAACAATATGTTCCTCCATCAATGACCTCTCCAGTGCAACAGGAAAAATAACAGCCACTGCACTTTGTTCTCCACCCAAAGCACTCAGTACATCTGTCTGCTTTATACCTGGTGCCATTTTAGTAGATTTTTCCATGACTATTGACCACTAAATATCCAATATGAAGTCCTCTTTCTTCATATTACTCACTTAGAAGAAGACATATTCTATTTTGCCAGGAATCCCAAATGTCAGTTCAGTCCACACCGCCTCCTGACATCTTGGAAATGCAGCACAGCTCATAGACAGAGTCCTGCTGTCTCTGCATCAAGATCAGCAGTTAAGTTTTCCAAGTCTCCCACACAGTGTCTCTGGTAGTATGACTATCCCTTGTGCGTGCCAAGAAAAGTTCAGTTTGCTCAGTGGGCTTTACCATGTAACTAAAATGCAAGAATACATACATATATTCTACAAAACAAGAGCTAGATAAGTATGAGCTTGAAGTAAAAATCTATAACAATTAATCAGGTACTGTCTTAGATATGGTATACCAAGTCTCCCCCAGAATAGTAATATTCAGTTTCATTTTTCTTCCATTTTCCTGCAAAAAGCTGAACTTCATTGACAGTCCTGTAATAGAGGCAACCGGCCAAGACAAATATAAAGGAGGAAAGTAAGATCCAAGAAGAAGATGAATCAAAAGAACATAAAAGTATGAAAAGTAAATGAAGAAAAAAGGGGGGTGGCATTACAAAGCAAAAGTACCCATGAGTGCATTTAAAGAGCAAGTTTTACTAAGAGTCAGGTGTGTAGAAAAATAAACTGTTGTGGTAATGTGAAGGGTATAATCATAGCAAAGTCAGAAAATGCAATAATCTTGACATTCAGCCACTGTGACATTAAATGTGTTGCTTTACTGTTGCCCCTATATTTTAATCGGTTACTAACAAAGTAATTAGTATCTAAGTAATCTCAAAATTATTTTATTTAGAGAAATAGGTCTGCTTAAAAACATATATGGGCAGGATTCATGAAGGCTTGCAGGGAGTCTAAGAGTAGTGTAAGACTCCATGCAGCCCTCGCGATCCAGGAACAGCCCGTAATTCCGTGTAAGAGACCAGCTAAAACGTCTCTTACATGGAGTGGGCGTGGATATGCTAATCACCTCACTTGCAGCCGAAAGGCATGCAAATGAGGTAGATTAGTGATCCACGAAGCCCAAACCAGCCCGTGTAAGAGCCGTTTTAGCTGCAGAAATGTACTCAGTTGACAACTGAGTACGTTTCTGCAAATAACACAATGGAGCCATATCGGCTCCAAATAAAGGGTGCATATGTGTCAGGCAGCATGCCAATGGCCAAATATGCGGCCATTGGCAAGGTACCCCGATGCAAATATGAGAAATAAATGTTTTTGTTCGGCGATCGCCGATGTTTAAACACAGCGCAGCCCCGCGCAAACAGGCTGCGCTATATAAAATATAAAAATGAAGGTTATAAACCCACAAATGTGGGTTTTATGCAATACATGGATTTATAATGCAGGGACCAGCAGACCAAAAACAACATGGCCACCGTTTAGTGGTTGCTAAGGAGGGAAGCTGAGTCTAAGACATGTAACTAAGCATTAGTAGGCAATCTGATGTAAATGAGTGTTAGGATACTGAATTCCACTGTCACATAGCAAATGAGCACATTCTGAGTAGTGTAAGAGTTACATAAGGGGGAGGAACAGAGTAGGAGATAGGTGACATCACAGGGGGGAATGGCAGAAAGAAATGCAGTTCATTGGAGGTCAGTGTTACATGACAGATGTCAGACACATATCATGGAAAGAGGAGTGCCACAAGATAAGCATGGGAAAGTCAAGAAATGGAAGGTGTACACTGTTGCTTACACCAAAGTTTCTTGCTGGGCATGCATGCGCATGTGTGCACGCCATGAGGCGCGAGTAGGGCAGTGTGTGCGCGTGTAAGGCAGACTGAGCATGTGGGAGCCTGTTGGCAGACTTGTAAGACTGTTTGCGGCGGTGTGCGCATGTTTTATCCTGAATAAGTAGATGCTAAACTGTGTAAGCATGTGTACGCGTGTGTAAGCCACTGTGAGCGTGTTTCTGCTGATATGCGCGTTGCTCCCCCCTGAGGAAACAGAAAGGAAAAAGGAAGCAACAGAATTAGTAGGAAGCTAGCAGGGAATACTGCTGGAGCTAGCAGGTGAAAACAATTAGAAGCAGGCAATTACACAGGCAGAATAGTAGCTCAGCCAAGCACTTAAAACTCTGCAAACAGCAGTGCAGGATGTTTCTCTCAAGAGACACTGCAAGACAGGAGTAAGCTATTAGAAGTGAAAACTGAAAAAGCTGAACTCAGAGCAGAAATGCTAGGGGCTGCCATAGCTGTCATAAGGAGACATAGGCTATTTGCTGAGGGTGGTGACAATGCAAATGGTGCCAGACAACCCACAGTGAGGAGACGGAGAAGAGTGTACAGGCCCAGGGTCACCTACCACGGGTTACATGAGCTGGAGATAGTGGAGCGCTATAGAGTGGACAAAGACCTCCTGCAGCAAATTGTTGAGCTGTGCAGGCCATGCCTCACACACAGAACCAACAGAGGGGAACCCATCCCAGTGGAAACCAAGGTATGTGTTGGCCTAAGAATACTAGCAACAGGTACCTTCCAGAGACCAACTGGTGATATGATGGGGATATCACAGGCATCAGCCTCCAGGGTACTGCACCAGTTCCTGGATGCCATGTCAGCACATGTCGGTGATCATGTATAATTCCACAGTGCCCGTGAGGTATTGGCCAGCAATATGCGTCTCTTCCAGCAAATAGCGGAATACCCTGAGGTAGTGGGTGCAATAGACTGCATGCACATACGCATCAAAGCACCAGCTGGTGAGCGGGGTAGGGCCTACATAAACCACAAGGGCTTCCCCTCCATCAACTTCCAGGTCGTGTGTGATGCCCAGGGCATAATAATGAATGTGTGTGCTGGCTGCCCTGGGAGCTACCATGATTCCCATATCTGGCATTTGACACAGCTGTACCAGACATTTGCCAATGGGGACATCCCACATGGACACCTAGTGGGGGATGCAGGTTATGCACTGGAGCCGTGGCTGATGACACCCATCAGAAACACACACACACCTGAACAGGAACACCATAATGAGGCACATGCACAAACACATAATGTAATAGAGCGTGTGTTTGGGCTGCTCAAGTCACGGTTCCGGTGTCTGGACACATCTGGTGGAGCCTTGCAGTACTCACCAACTACATGTACCCAAATTGTCATGGTATGTGCTATACTACATAATATGATCTTGCGAAAACAGCTGCAGCAGGACCAGCATACGGCCGGGCCAAACAGCCCCCCACCATTGCCAAGGCCATCACAGGCAGAGCGTGACTCAGAGGAGGAACAACCTGAGCCTGCCCCAGTAGGCAGAAGGAGGCGTGCCCAGTATGCCCTGGCCTTGGCAAAGAGGCAACGCATAACACATACACTGGCTCAGTAGGAACCCTGGGAATGATACCCCTCTCTGACTCACTCATATAATAACAGGGATGCCTAAAATGACATAACCTGCTCTCAAACATGTACAGGGAATGTAGTATGTGCATCCGACAGAGGCAGCCCTGCAGCACCACCTGAGGCATGAATGCCATGTGTTAAGCAATGTAACACCATGTAGTATATGCAAACTTAATGACCCTGACTAACATCCTACCCTCACCAAGCATGATGCCACAATATGACGATGAGATGATCAATTGCAATAATTAGCTGAAGTATTGCTGTTAGTCAAAGGGGATCCAATGTGTGCCAGCCTGGGATGACATGCTGAGCATGACATGATGCTCCACCTGCTAGGGGTGGCGTGCACCTATCAGTCCTGGCCATATGAATACTGGCAAAGGCTGTTGTTACCCACAGTGTGCCTTGAATAGGTAAGGCTCAAAACACAAACCCACCTCCATAGGTATCACAAGGGATAACAACCTAGATGTAATGCTACCCAATGCCAGAAGTCTAAACAGCAAGATGCATGCAGTCTAAACTCCCCCAGTATGGAGAATGTTGATATCTGTCCTGTAACAGAAAACTGGGTCAAGGCTCACAACAGCACCCTAACACTACCAGGTTACACCTCATACTGTGCTGTACAGCCTCAAAACATGGAACAAGCTACAAAAGGAGGGTGACTAGCAATAATTGTCAAGGATAACCACACACCCATGTTGGTACCACAACAAGAAGCAGCATGGACTAGCCATGGTCAAGTAACAGTGGCTAAAACTGCCTCCCAGTTTATAGCCTGCTACAGACTACCATCCTAACACCAGGAACTGCACTTGGCCTATGTTGGAATACATGAATATATCAAGCCCTCCAAACCACATTATATTGCGTGACTGAAAATACCCAAACATAGACTGGGAGCATTATTCTAGCTCCAACACTGTAGGACAAAAGTGCCTAGAATCCATAAACCAAAATGCCCAGGAACAACGTACCACTCCCACAAGAGGGGTAAGCATACTGGATGTGATAATCAGCAACATGGGTACTGGATGGCAAGATGAGAAGTGTATCCCTCACTGGTAAGACCAGGCCATAGAGTAATCACACCGGATATACACATCCTGACCACAGTCCCTGGCCAGAAAACCACAGTGAAAAACATGTGTAAAGTAAAAGTTGCACTCCTCCAAACTGATGTGGAATCCATTAAAGGCCCTGTGCAGGTGCAAAATATGGGCCACACCTCAGAACCTGTTATGCAGGCATTCCATGAACACTGCCAGGAATGCATGGATTATGCAATCCCAAATAAAACCAAGACACAATGCCATACATGCAGGCATCTGGCATGGTGGACTCCAGCCATTACCAAACCATGCAAGAGAATGAGGAAGCTACTACATGATAGAGCAAACATAAAAAGGGAAGTAATCACTGATCAGTAGTATGGCAATAAAATATGTCCACTCATACAATCCACTAAGGCCAGCTACAGCAAGTTGAATCTGTGAATCTTGAGGCAATGTTACACCTGCCTCATGTGCACAGGCAACCCTCACCTCCCCCCAAGAAATACAAATATATGTGAGAGATGCAACCATTTATCCAAACCAGAGGCTGAGCTCTCTCAACTCAGTACTGTCAAAACTAGTCAGGAGGAGAAGGTAACCACACACACCACAAACCCAGTCTCACATAGACCTATCACAACTGCAAACCAAAGACATAAACACAGGAAAACATTCCCGGAGGCCCTAATTACAAACACACCACATCAACAGAGGCCTCCAAAGCAGACACCCAAGCAACCACTACCTCCAAACATAGCACATGCAACACATAGTACACAAAGCTGGTGTGCCAAACAGTCACAGGCCAGAAGGAGAAACAACATGCCTGATACAGTTGTAATAGGTGACTCCATAGTCAGACACACTGCTGTCCCACTCACCAGACTGAACAAGGGAAAGGGTACAGTAAGCTGCCTGTAGGCTGCTACAATATGCCACATAACACAGGTACGCAGGTCACCCCAAAGCAAGTAGAAATATGATGCAGTCGTCCATGCTGGCGTGAATGACCTGAGATGTACCTCCCCGGACTACATGAAAAGAGACATAGATGAGCTCTCTGATTATGTAGTTCAGGCCGGTATGACACTGACTGTGTGCAGCATCCTACCTCACCAAGAATGATGCCACAGTACAAACACAGAATGATCAACTTTAACAAGTGGCACAATTACTGGTGTCATTCCAAGGGGATCCAATGTCTGTCTGCTTGGGATGTCATGCTTGACAAGCCACGCTGCTGTGCCAGGGATGGCTTGCACCTGTTACCCCTGAGTGTCTGGATATTGGATAAGGCTCTTGCCACCTCCATAGAGCCTTTCGTAGGCAAGGCTGAAAAGACTAACCCACCTCCCTAGAAAACATAAGTGGAAAGAAACATAAGGGTAATGCTGCCCAATGCCAGACGTGTAAACCTCAACATGCATGCTCCCGAGGCCCTCCCCAGTATGGAGAACATAGATGTCCATGCAGTGACAGAAACCTGCAGCAAGGCTCCTGACAGCACACCAGCACTACCAGGTTATACCTCATATCATGAGTTATGGCCCCAAAACCTGGACCAAAACATAAAAGGAGGGGGAGTATCCATATTCAGCACAGACACCCACACATCCAGGTAACTGACAATGCACGAAGCATCAGAGACCACCCATGTGCAACTAACCATAGGCAAAACTGCTGTACAGTCTGTAGCATGATGCAGACCACACTCTCACACACAGGAACCCCACTCAGCCATCCTGAAGACACTGGACAGTATGAATGTCTCACCAAATACCAAACAAGGTACTCACAAATTACCACATAGGCGGTAATCCATTATGTATGGAAGGAGTAATCAGGGACCTAGGGACACAAGTGGACAGTAACCTGTCATGTGACACTCACATTGCCAACGTGGCTAGGAAGACTGTCTATATTGGACACCGTATCATGAAAGGATTCACATCTACGTCAACAGAGGTCATTGTGCCCCTATACTGTTCTCTTATCAGACCCATAATCTAGTACATTGCCTCATTTGGGATGTACCTTACCCAACACCTGCAGCAGTTAGAAAAACCTCAAAGGTACCTCACCAAGAGGATAAAGGGTCTCAAATATTTGTCATATGCTGCCTGGCTGTAGACACCCCAGCTGTATGCAGTCACATACTGCCTACGCAGAGGCGTTGCATGTCTGTTGTACAAGGCCATGTCCAACACAGGAGTAATGGACATGCTCCACCCCAGAAAACCCAAATCCATCGGAGCTGTGAGAGTGAGAGAAGTCAACCTCAACACATAATGAAATAGGTTGTGCTGGAGGGACAGATACATAACCCAGAGGCTCCCTACACCCTGGAACGGAATCCCACTCCATGTTAGGCAGAGCCCCTCACTGACTCTCTTCAACAGGAATCTTGCCAAGTGGATGGATGATCGTAGATGTACACTGGGGTCTTCACTGTGTCACGTCCAGACAGAGGCACAGTAAAGTAAATCATAAATGGCCATAATATTCACATAGCAAGGGGTGGCAAAAGCCACACACACTCTGGCTAGGCTTAGAAATGCCCTAGGGTGGATAGCCTAGTATGAACCTATGAACCTATGAAGATACAAATTGTACAGGACACTAAGGATAATCACAAGGCTTTCTTAACTGATGGTAGGAACCTTGTTGGGAATTCACAGATATGCTCTGAATCACTCAAATATTACAAACAACATACCAAACACACACACATATTGCCAACATCCAACCTGACAGGTGCAGTGCAACCTCCCCCCCAAAAATGCAAAATATCTATCCCAGCAGAGTGCTGGCCCCCTGACATTGCAGATGCTGAGGTAACAGCCAGCATCTACAAAGCAAAACACACAGCATCAATGGTATGAGATGGTGTCCTGGGCTGAGTCCAACATGGACTCCAAGAAGAATGGAATGCCAAATAACACTACTGCTCAATGTCAGCCTTACCACAGGATATGTACCTAAAGAGCAGTGTACAACAACAGTGGTCCTTCTCCACAAAGGTGTTGCCTGAATGGATACTGCAAACTACCACCCCAGAATGCTGACAAGCTTGGTCTGCAAAGCTATGGAAAGGATCAGCATGTACCTCAGACATAAAGATATTGGGGACCTACTGACACTGGACCCTACCCAGTGTGGCTTTCTTAAGTGCAGATCCTGCCCCTTAAACATGTTTGACTCATTTGAAACAGTCATTAAGGTCATTGATGAGGGGAATGTGGTCCACACAGCCTAGCTGGACCTTGCAAAAGGCTTCCATACAATACCCCACGTGTTCATTATAGATAAGCTCACCAGCTTAAATATAAACCCCTATGTCAGTAGAGGGGTTGCAAACCAGACCAAGGACAGAACTGACATGGTCAGAAATGCTGCAGCCATGTCAGACTACAAACCAGATACAACTGGCATCCCACAAGGCTCGGTCCTGGGACCTCCCTTGTTTGGTATATATGTCCCATAGGTACAGGCCAACATGGAAGGACTGTGTCGGAACAAGTTTGCAGAGGACTACAAACTGGCCACCATATCTGACCTTCCAGCTGACACAAGCATCCCACAAAAGGGCCACATAGAAACAGACAACTGGTGCCATAGCCATGTCAGCAAGCTAATTGCAGAAAAGTGTATAGTCAACCCCTGTGGATATACAGTAAGTGCCCACCAATTACCACATAGGTGTTAACCCATTAAGTACTTAAGATGTAATAAGAGACCTGGGGACACAAGTTGATAGATATCTTGCATTGGACAAGCATGTGGCTGTAGTGGTTACAGAAACATACCATATACCCACCTAATCATGAAGGTAGTCAGATCTAGATCAAGGGAGGTCATTGTGGCTCTGCAGTCATCCTTCATCAGCGTCACAATTGACTACAATGGCCCCTGTGGGATGTACCTCAGCAGACACCTCCATCAACTGGAAAGACCCCAAAAGTACCTCACCAGGAATATCAAAGAGCTTGAACAGATGCCATGTGTTGCCTGATTAAACAAACTGCAGCTCCACACACTGCCATACTGCCCACCCAGAGGCAAGCTGTGCCTGATGTATAAAGCCATGTCCAAGCTGGAATCAATGAACATGCTGCACCTTGTACAATCTGAATGGTAGTGAGCTATGCACATGAGAGACCTGAACCCCAGCACTGACATACATAGGACAAGCTGTACTGAATGATCCATAACACAGAAGCCACCCCCACTCTTGAGTAAACTCCCAGTACAGGTTAGCCAGAGAGTCACCCATCGACTCTCCTCAAGAGGAATCTTGATGAGTGGATGGGAGATGGTAGGTTTACCCTGGGTATCACTGTTATGTCATGGGTAGACGGAGGCACAGTATACTAACCATGACATATGTCATGGCAAACTCCAGTTACAATGTGTGTCAAAGGACAAACACACTCTCTGACTAGCATTAGAAATGGCCTAGGGCACATCGCTAGTGTTTGCCAATGTCCACCTATGTTGTGGAATACACTACCAATGTTGGACAAGCCTGGTTTAAGTAGTCCATATCTGAACATAATGCAACATGGTCATATGTGCACAACTAGCCCCTCACTATGAAAATTTAAAGCAGTGATAGGACTAAATCCCAGGATACTGTCCACCACAGTGAAGGTACTGAACCAGTACACTATATGGTACTACAGTGTTAGGTCAGTATGAAAGGATATTGACAACTGTATGCAAAGTATCCCATGCAAACCCTGCAGGCACAGTATAATCCCTGTTGTGTTCAGACACGAAGCAGTTGGCCAGTAAGTACACAACATGACACCCAACACACAACCATAAACGTGAGATATTGCTGAAGTTCACACTCATCCACAAATGTGGTGGACTGCAGAGTTCAACATATGGAAAGCTCACACTGGGCATCTCGCACACTTTGATAAATGAGACATATGTCAGACAACATGCCATGGAAAGGCTGAACTGGGCATGCTCACACACTTAGGCCATATCTCAGTTTAGCAGTTGGCCACACATATCTGGTATTTGTACGTGTTATTCCAGGAACCAACCACATTACAGCAATCTGCCCAGTGCACACAGTTAAATGACTACAGAGACATAAGTGATATAGTGGATCCCTCTCATATTCAAACATCTTCCACAGATACACAAGTTGTTCATAGAAACAGGGAATGCTATGGCAATAAAGACCTGCAAACAGTCTATCAGCAACAAATATTGTGCATCTGACAATTAAACATATGGGTGTAGAGGTCAATACTAGGCTGTTTGCCATAGGGAATGAAAGCTTAGCCAGAGTGTGCTTGGCGTCTGCATCCCCAGTACAGTAGGCTACTGTGCCACTGTAAAGTAGGTCACATAAGGCACTGTTTGAGGCTAGTGTGCTGTGCCTCCGTCAAGCAGGGACACAGTGGAGATCCCAGGGGTTGAATTTGCTATGCCACATCCATGTTGTTGGTGTGTGCTGGAAGAGGGTTGGTGAGGACCTCTAACAGTAAGTGGGCATCAATAACAGACTGAGGGGAGCCTTATCTGCAGTGTCTGGACAATTTCACTGTCAACACGTTGTTGTGATGATTATGAGGGATTGAAGTGTCATGCCAGTACTGTTCAGAGATGTCCTCCCTCTGTGGGCTACTGCTCTGCAATGTATTAGCTCACTCCATCTGTTGGACAGCCCATATATGGCTGGTGTACACCTGACAGGGTGTCCTGTTGTGGAGGAGTCATGGGTATATTTGGGATGGCATGATCAATGCAAACCTTCCACATGCTCATAGAATGCAATTGTCAAGGATTATGCAGAGTGGCCTGTATACTCCCCCAGCATGGGTCCTTTGAAGTCTTCCACCCCAGTCTTCACAAGTGCAAAGTCTGCTTTTGATAAATACACTTTGTTTGCAGTGACAACCTTGCCTGGGGGTGGGGATGGGATATGGATGTCCAGGGAAAGGTGGGTTTGGTCAGATATCAACAATGGTGGTCTACCTCTGGTGTGGAACAGTGAGTACCCATGTTGCAGATGGTCAGGTGCAATATGTATTCCCCCCTTGTGGCTGTGGTGAGTGGTCCTGCCATAGCACATGGACTTACAAATTGTAGTGGCTGTAGGGTAATGTTGTAGAGGCCTGAGTAGTTCCCACACACAATATACCTGTACCTGACGTTAACAACAGGAATGGTGTATGTGAACACCTTCATATCTTGGCACTGTTCCCAGGGAAGCAAAGTTTGTGTCCCGGATGTGGGAGGGGTGGTCTGAACTGGTTGTGTTGTGTGTTACAGGTCCTGTGGTCATGAAGCATGGTATAAAACATAACCTGCCATTGCTGATGTGCATATCTGACCCTGAAGTAGGT
This sequence comes from Protopterus annectens, assembly GCF_019279795.1. Taxonomy (NCBI): domain Eukaryota; kingdom Metazoa; phylum Chordata; order Ceratodontiformes; family Protopteridae; genus Protopterus; species Protopterus annectens. Next base: position 1,937,462,236 of record NC_056733.1, on the reverse strand, counting down.
GGCTGCAAATGCATATATATGCTATCCCCCACCTGACAGGTAGTAATAGATGTACATACCTCTGTATAAATGATAATGTTAGCACCCTATAAATACTGCAGGTGCAGAACAGATGCCCAGTAATTCGGATAGTGTGCTCTGCTAATGTGTCTCCCTCAAGTGTCATAATATAGTTAGGTAGGGGTTTGAATCCTGCAAATGCTCAATGTGTGTGTGGGTGAGTGGGGTTGGTGTGTGTGCAATTCTGTGTGAGAGAAATGTCCCTTTTGGCAACTAGGAAAACACACTACAGGATGCACATTCCCCTTTCTAAACACTGATGATGTCAGCACCCTATAAGTACAGCAGGAGAAGAGAAACCTCCCAGTAATGTGAATAGTGTACTCCACTAATGCATCCATCTTGAGTGTCATAACATAGTAAGGTAGGGGTTTGAAACCTGCAAATGCTCAGTGTGTGTGTTTGGGTGAGGGGGGTTAGTGTGTGTGCAATTCTGTGTGAGGGAAATGTCCCTTTTGGCAACTAGGAGAACACACTACAGGAAGCACATTCCCCTTTCTAAACACTGATGATGTCAGCACCCTATAAGTACAGCAGGAGAAGGGAAACCTCCCAGTAATGTGAATAGCACACTCTGCTAATGTGTCCATCTTGAGTGTCATAACCTAGTTGGGTAGGGGTTTGAATCCTGCAAATGGCAAGTGTGTGTGTTTGGATGAGGGGGTCAGTGTGTGTGCAATTCTGTGTGAGAGAAATGTCCCTTTTGGCAACTAGCAGAACACACTACAGGATGCACATTCCCCTTTCTAAACACTGATGATGTCAGCACTCTATAAGTACAGCAGGAGAAGGAAACCTCCCAGTAATATGAATAGTGCGCTCTGCTAATGCGTCTGTCTTGAGTGTCATAACATAGTTAGGTAGGGGTTTGAATCCTGCAAATGATAAGTGTGTGGGTTTGGGTGAGGGGGGTTAGTGTGTGTACAATTCTGTGTAAGAGAAATGTCCCTTTTGGCAACTAGGAAAACACACTACAGGATGCACATTCCCCTTTCTAAACACTGATGATGTCAGCACCCTATAAGTACAGCAGGAGAAGGGAAAGCTCCCAGTAATGCAAATAGCACACTCTGCTAATGCATCCATCTTGAGTTTCATAACATAGTTAGGTAGGGGTTTGAATCCTGCAAGTGTGTGTGTGGTGGTGGGGGTGGAAGTAGGGTGTGTACAATTACATGTGTGAGAGAGCTGATCCTTTTGGCAACCAGTACAACACACCAGCTGCTGCATATTCCAAAGGGTGTGTGCAATTACATGTGTGAGAGAACTGACCCTTTTGGCAACCAGTACAACACACCAGCTGCTGCATATTCCAAAGGGTGTGTGCAATTACATGTGTGAGAGAACTGACCCTTTTGGCAACCAGTACAACACACCAGCTGCTGCATATTTCAAAGGGTGTGTGCAATTACATGTGTGAGAGAACTGACCCTTTTGGCAACCAGTACAACACACCAGCTGCTGCATATTCCAAAGGGTGTGTGCAATTACATGTGTGAGAGAACTGACCCTTTTGGCAACCAGTACAACACACCAGCTGCTGCATATTCCAATCTCTACACAGAGATGATGTCAGCACCCTACAAGTACAGCAGAAGAGGGCAAATCTCCCAGTAATGCAAATAGCACGCTCTGCTACTGCGTCTCTCACTACTGTCATAGCACAGTTAGTTATGGCTTTGAATTCCACACATGCCACGTGTGTTTTTGTCACACAGAATGCCCATGTGTGTGGGTTGCTCACAATAATGCAGTGACTACATGCTAGGAACCTTTCATCTAGGGTGTTGTAGCTACAGTAATTCATCAGCATTCAGTAATACGTCAGCATTCCTGGTGACGGTATGATGCCAACCAAGGTCAGGGTCATACCAGCCTGTGCCACATGCTCAGAGAGCCCTTCTATGTTCCCTATCATGTAGTCCAGGGAGGTACATCACAGGTCAGCCATAGTTGCATGGACAATGACTGAGTCATATGTGTCCATGCCTCTGACTGACCTGTATGCTTGTGTTATGTGGTGGACCATAGTGCCCCACGGGCATATCACTGTGACCTTCACCTTGTCCAGCCTGGTGAGCGGGACCTCACTGTACCGGACAATAAAGGTACCTAACACAACTGTAGCAGGTGTGTTGTCTAGCCGTACAAGCTGTGACTGTTTGGCACACAGGATTTGTGTGCTATGTGTTGCACGTGCTGTGTTCCGGCTTAACGTATGCCTGTGTGCCAGCTGCAGAGGTGTCTGCTGCTCAGGCAAGATGCTATTCTGAGGCTCCATGAATGCCCTGGTGTGTTCATGTGTTTGGATTGCTGTCAGTGTAGGTCTACATCAGACTGGTATTGTAGTCACTGTAGTATTTCATGCCACCTGACAGGTTATGCCAGTACTGGGTTCAAAGTGCTTAGTCCCCAGTTTGGCTATGTGGTTGCATCTCATACATGTGTTGTACATCCATGTGTAGGGGAGAGGGTTGACTGCGTACATGTGGCAGCTGTGACATTGCCACATGACTCACATATTCCACAACTGTACCATAGAGGTGACTGACAAGTGACCAGCCTGGTGAGCGGGACCTCACTGTACTGGACAATAAAGGTACCTAACACAACTGTAGCAGGTGTGTTGTCTAGCCGTACAGGCTGTGACTGTTTGGCACACAGGATTTGTGTGCTATGTGTTGCACGTGCTGTGTTCCGGCTTAACGTATGCCTGTGTGTGCCAGCTGCAGAGGTGTCTGCTGCTCAGGCAGGATGCTATTCTGAGGCTCCACAAATGCCCCGGTGTGTTCATGTGTTTGGATTGCTGTCAGTGTAGGTCTACATCAGACTGGTATTGTAGTCACTGTAGTATTTCATGCCACCTGACAGGTTATGCCAGTACTGGGTTCAGAGTGCTTAGTCCCCAGTTTGGCTATGTGGTTGCATCTCATACATGTGTTGTACGTCCATGTGTAGGTGAGAGGGTTGACTGTGTACATGTGGCAGCTGTGACATTGCCACATGATTCACATATTCCACAACTGTACCATAGAGGTGACTGACAAGTGACCTTTGCACATGCTACCATAGTATTGTGATTGCCATGGTGATTAACAGCACATAGGGCCAATGGGGAACAAGGTACAGAAGGTGAGTATGTGAGGGTGCAGTGCCTGTGATTAGTTAGCACTGGCATATATGATTGCTCACGTGGTCAAATGCCAGGTAAGTCATATGCAATGTGTCACAGGCAACGTACATGCGAACAGGACAAACAGTGACATTCTGTCAAGTGAGACATGGACATACATATAGTAAGCTATGCAGATGTCACTAGGAGTCCACAGAAGTTCTGTAAATCTGCATTGCAGGTGGGATCAGTGTTCCAGGGTAACTGCAAGCAAACATGCATGCAAACAAAGCTACAGTAAGCAGGGCTGCATGTAGTCCATTGTACAACAAACAAGCTGTACCACTTCCAGTAGGTAACAGTGCAAATATGCAGGCACTATACACATGTACATGGAAATACACAGGTCAGATGGCCAGGGTCCAGTCTCAGCGCACAAGTGTACAGACCATGTACGGTCAGGATGTACAATAACCGGATGGAAACCCAGGTGCTCATACCTGCAGTAATACACATGTCAAATAACAGACACCGAGCCTTCACTCACTGGTTCCATACTTAGTAGGATGTATGCTACCTGTCCTGCCACCACAGTATCCCTGACATTTATGGGGACTCTCCCTCCTGTGAAAGTTAGTTTTGTGTGTTGGGGCTGTCTAGCATGGTATGAGATGTGAGCTTGCAGTGCTAGGGTGCTCCTGTGTGTCCTGTACCAGTCGTGTACTACTGCACACATATCAACATCCTCAAACATCCGCATTGCAGAGTCCAGTGTGGGCAACATGCCACATGCAGTTTACATGTCCATCATTGCGTATCAATACTTTCATTACCTTATCCCCTGTGCTACCTATGTATGTAGCCTTCTGTTGACATCCTTACCACCAGTATGCCAACATGTGCAGATGATACTTTATGGTACTTACCATGGGTGTAGAAAACAGTACAAGACAATCATACCCTTACTGCATCAGGCATGCTGGGATATACCCACAATTATATCAGCACACAGTACTGTTAACAACATGATACTATTACTACACGTCTATGTAGTCACCCTGTGCATCAGCAACATGTTAACCTGTACCTGCACTGATGTTACAGATTGCAGGAGGTGGCACAGTTTCATCATATGCACTGGGTGTGAACTTGGTATGCCTGAGTCTGCCACTGATACCACCAATTGACATGTATGTGTATGTGTGTTGGTGAGGGACAGCAGTACAAGGTGGGGCAATGTTGATGCAGTGTGTGCGTGTATGCGGTAGCCCTAGGTGTTGTCAATTCACAGTTCCACCTCATGGCTGCCATATACCGGTGTTTGTGGACAGCCACAGACTGCACCTGCCAGGTCATACAGATCAGTGTCTCTGGCCACGGACATGGTACCTGTGCCTTGCAGGGGTGCTACGGACCATATCCGGTACCAATCCAGACTGGGTACTGTCATCAGAAGCAGGTGTTCATTGACTGGACACAGATCCCTGTTGGGCCTGTCCAGAGCCATGTGCACGTGGTCTCCTGGGGCAGTCTGATGACAGCACAGACCCAGCATTGCTGGGGCTGCTGCTGGCACTATGGGGGCGGCCGTGGCCCTGTTGTCGTCCGCAACGACTGCCAGCTGCTGCCGTTGTTGGCATACGCCCACGTCGACGCCTCAACCATCCACCATTGCCCTGGCTCATGGACATGTAGTTGTGGAACTGATCTAATATGTCCCCACAACGTCTGTCTATGACATCGGTGAAATTACGGATGGCAGCCGCAATGTCACGCATACTGTCAGTCATGGCTGTGTGACATGCTGTCAGCTCCCACAGACCCTGTCTGGTGTACCATTCCATACGTGACTGTGCCTGCATGACAGCCCGAAACATAGCTGAGGTTGTAAGACCTCTGTGGGCACATCTGACAGGGGCAGTACGCCCACGGATGCTCCCACGAGAACCCTGGACATCTGTCTGTGTGGTACCATCTCAGGGCCATGCCCATGGCTGCTGTGTGGGGAAGCATGTGCCACAGATACCACATTACCCTGGTCAATGCCCACTGTATCCTGTCCATCACCTAGGGACATTGGTGACAAAGGGTGTATTGGCAGGATGACTGTGCGCATTGATGGGGTTGACAGCTGTGTACTGTCAATTGGCTGACCAATGACGGACCCTGGCACACCTTCCTGTGCCATTACACAGATGTCATCATTATCAGTACCCGTGGCACCTGATTCAGGTTCCCTGCTGCATGACACCAGAGCAGCACCAGAACCTGTGGGAGGGAAACAGGAAACACAGTTTACAATGTCTACACAATGTTACCAGTGATGCACAGGTGCACACATGCACACGTGCACACGTGCACACATGCACACATGCACAGGTGCACACATGCACACATGCACACAGTTGCACACTTGCACACAGTTGCACACTTGCACACAGTTGCACACTTGCACACTACTCAGTATGCGAGATATCAACACACAGACACACCTGCATGCATACACAGAGCACTACTAAGTGAGCCTAATATTACTATTACTAGTTTCATACTTTCATAGTATAGTACTAGGCTTTCTGCCCTGGGGCATTTGTAAGCCTAGCCATAGTGATGTGGCTTTTGCCACCCCATGAAATGGTACAAAAATGTACAGAATAAATCTAGAATACTGTGCCTCTGTCTAGTAGTGACACAATGAAGGTCCCCTTATATAATAGGATTAGTTTACTGTGCCCCTGTCTAGCTGTGACACAGATGTGACCCCTGGGGTAAACTTTTGATCTCCCATCCACTCATCAAGACTTCTCTTGAAGAGAGTCAGCGAGGGGCTCCGCCTAATACGAACTGGGATCCTGTTCCAAAGCATGGGAAGCCTCTGGGTTATGAATCTATCCCTCCAGCATGTCCTATTCATACTTGTGCCGAGGTTTAAGTCTTTAGCTCTTGTGGTCCTGATGGATTTGGAATTTTTGAGGTGGAGCATGTCCATCAGATCCTGATTGGACATGGCCTTGTACGTCAGGAAGAGATCACCTCTGAGCAGGCGGTATGCTACTGAATAGAGCTGAAGTTTCTTTAGTCTGGCGGAATAAGACATATGTTGGAGACCCTTGATCCTTTTGGTGAGATACTTTTGTGGTCTCTCCAGCTGTTGGAAGTGCCGGGTGAGGTACATACCAAATGGGGCATTGTACTCAATCATGGGTCTGATGAGGGAGGAATATAGTGGTACAATGACATCCTTGGATCTGGATGTGAATCCCTTCATGATGAGGTGTGCAAGGTAGAATGTTTTTCTAACCACTTTGGCAACGTGGGTGTCAAATGAGAGGTCGCTGTCTACTTGGGTCCCTAGGTCTCTGATTACTTTTTCCATACTCAGTGGGTTGCTGTCTATGTGATAATTTGTGGGTACTTTGTTTTTTCCAAAAGGGATGACTATACATTTTTTGGCATTTAGTTTAAGGCCGTGACTACTGCACCAGTTGTCCGTTTCAGTGAGGCCTTTTTGTAGGATGTGTGTGTCTGCTGGTGTATCGACTATGGCACCTAGTTTGCAGTCATCTGCAAACTTTGTCAGCCAGCCCTCCCATGTTTGCTTTAACATCTGAGAAATAAATGCCGAACAAGAGGGGTCCCAGGACAGATCCCTGTGGGACACCACTTGTGACTGGCTTTGAGTCTGACATTGCTCCAGCGATTTTAACTTTATGGGTTCTGTCCTTTAGCCAGTTTGCAACCCATCTAGTGACATAAGGGTTTACTTTTAAGCTGTTTAGCTTATCTATGATGCCTGAGTGGGGTATTGTGTCGAAGGCCTTAGCCAAGTCCAGGTATGCTGTATGGACTGCTTTGCCTTCATCAATGGCTCTAGTGACTGTTTCGAAAAAGTCAACCAGGTTTAAAAGGCAGGATCTGCCCTTTACAAAGCCGAACTGGGTGGGGTCAAGTGTCTGTAGGTCCCCTATGTCTCTGTTTATGAGTTCCATAATGATTCTTTCCATAGCTTTGCAGACCAGGCTAGTTAAGCTTATGGGGCGGTAGTTTCAGGGTCTGTAGAGGCACCCCTTGTGGAGTGGGACCACTGTTGCTGCACGCCAGTGTTCAGGTACATATCCTGAAGTAAGGCTAAGGTTAAATAGCATTTTATGTGTGGGTTTAGCTCCTCTTGGAGTTCACGTAACACGCACCCGAGATACCATCAGGTCCCATTGATGCTGTGTTTTTGCTTTGTTTAGGCGGTTCTCACTTGGACATCTGAGATGACAGGAGATTACATTCAGCTGGGATAAGTATTTCTTCTTTTGGGGTGAAGGAGGCGAAATTTGCACTGAACCTGTCAGCCAGAATGTTAGCAATATCTGTGGGTTCAGTGTATTTTTTGTTGTTGTGAACCAACTCTGAGCATATCTGAGGGTTTCTGCCCAGGTTTCTAACATAGCTGAAGAAGGCTTTGTGGTTATCTTTAGTGTCCTTAGCGATTTTTCTCTCAAAGTTTGCCTTGGATGTTTTTATGAGAGAACGTAGTTTTCTGCTAATGTTGATCAGAGATGTCTTCCCTTCATGGGATTTCGCTCTGACGTGCAGTAGCTTCCTTCTTTTGTTATACAATTTGTTTATGGCTGAGGTCCACCATACAGGACGCTTACATTTGGTGGAGAGGGACTTGGATTTGTTTGGGATTGCATGATCCATGCATTCCTGGAGATGTCCATAGAAAGCATTTGTGAAGGATTAGGCATTGTGGGATGTGGTATCCACTGGCACAGTGGGCTTAAAGGATACCATCTCAGTCTTAAGAAGAGTGAAGTCTGCTTTTGAGAAGTTTTTCACTGTGGTCTTTTGTGCTGGGGGTGGAGGTGGGATATGTATATTCAGGGTGATTAGTTTGTGGTCAGATCTCACTAGTGAGGGGTATACTTCCGGTGTGGAGCATTTTGTCCCATGTTTGTGATGATCAGGTCTAGTATATTATCTCCCCTAGTGGGAGAGGTGACTAGTTGTTCCAGTGCATTTGAATTTATGAATTCCAGGAACCTTTGGGCTAGGGTATTAGGGCTAGAATAATGTACCCAATCTATGTTTGGGTAGTTGAAGTCTCCCAGTATGATGGTATTTTGTGATACATTCATATCCTCCAATGTCTTCAGGAAGGCTGAGTGGTGTTCTTGAGATTGGGAGGGTGGTCTGTAACATGCTACCAGTTGTATAGCAGTTTTGCCTATGGTTAGTTGCACCTGTATGGTCTCTGATGCTTCATGTGTTGCTACTAACCTGGAGGTGTGGGTGTCCTTTACGAATATAGACACTCCTCCTCACTTTGTGGTTCGGCCCGGGTTTTGGGGCCAAAAAGCATGATACGAGGTATAGCCTGGTAGCGCTGGGGTGCTCTCAGGAGCCTTGAACCAGGTTTCAGTTACTGCACAGACGTCGATGTTCTCCATGCTGAGGAGTGCATCAAGTGCCTGCATCTTGAGATTTAGACTTCTGGCGTTGAGCAGCATTACCCTTAGTTTTTTTCCATTTTTGTTTTCTAAGGAGGTGGGTTTGTCTTTTGAGTTTTGCCTAAAAAGGCACTATGGGGGTGGCAAGAGCCTTAGCCAATATCCGGAAGCCCAGTGGTGACAGGTGTAAGCCATCCCTTGCGAAGCAGCGTGGCTTGTCCAACATATCATCCCAGGCAGACAGACATTGGATTCCCTTAGAATGACACCAGTACTCGAGCCAATTGTTAAAGCTGATCATCTTGTCTTTGTATTGTGGTATCATTCTTGGTGAGGGCAAGATGCTGCTCAGGGTCAGGGTCATACCAGCCTGGGCTACATAATCGGAGAGCTCCTCTATGTCTCTTTTCATGTAGTCCAGGGAGGTACGTCTCAGGTCATTCACACCAGCATGGACAATGACGGAGTCATATTTGTACTTGCTTTGGAGTGACCTGAGTGCATGTGTTATGTGGCGGATCCTAGCCCCCGATAGACAGCTCACAGTCACCTTCTCCTTGTTCAGCCTGGTCAGTGGAACATCAGTGTGTCTGACTATGGAGTCACCTATTACTAGTGTATCAGGCAAGGTGTTTGGCCTTAAGGGCTGCGATTGGTCGACACACTGATTTATTGAAGTATGTGTTGCATGTATTTTGTTTTGAGGTGGTGGATTTTTGGATGTCTGCTTTGGGAGCCTTTGTTGTTTTGGTAAGTTTTTTATTAGAGCCTCCGAGTATGTCTTTGTGTTTTTATGTGTTTGGTTTGCAGTTGTAGTAGGTCTGTGTGGGACTGGGATTGTTGTGTGTGTGGTTGCCATCTCCTCCGGTCTGGTCATGCCAGCCCTGGGTTGAGAGAGTTCAGCCTCCAGTTTGGCTATATAGTTGCATCTCTCACATGTATTTGTGTTTGTTGGGAGGAGGAGAGGGTTGTCTGTGTACATGAGACAATTGTAGCATTGTCTCAAGATGCCCAGATTGACCAGCTGAACTGGAGACGACGCCAGTAATCTACCACTCGACATGCTAGAACAGTATAAGGGAGTGGTATACCTTTAAGGGAAGTGGGTATTCACAGGGGTGATAAGTAGATGTAGTGCTTTACTTAGTACGAGAGTGCTTACTTAGTAGAGAAGTATTGAGAACAAGTGCTAGGCTTACAATACAGTGAGTAGTCTGGTTATACTAAGAGTAGAGCTTCCTTAAGGGAAAATTTGAAGAGCAGACTTGCCGGAGCCAGAAAAAGTTTAACCTTGTTTAATCTGCGCACAACCGCGCAAAGCCGTGCAAACGCAGATTTTAAACAGTGAACTACAAAAGAGCTAGAAATGGTCCCAAACAACCAATTACTACAGCTTCTTGTGCTGAGGTCACTTCCCCCAAGGACAGGTAGGCTGATCAAGGCTCCCCACTCCCACTGGTGAGCAAAGAAACTTCCTTCTATCCAAGTAAGGTAATGGACAACACAGGAACTACACTACAGCCCAGAATACAGCAATGCCTGTAAACTGGTCTAAACTAGTCGAGGAAGGCGGGAAAACAAGGATTATTTTTTGTTTTTTCGGTAGAAACACACAGAAAATGTAGAGACAGTGATAAATTAGTTACACAGGCTAGCACACTTTAGTGGGCAGCCTCCACAGTTAAATTAAACAAACAAACAAGCAAACTTTCGATCAAATTCGACTAAAATGTAACTTTAAGTGCAGATTTTAAAATAATGCAGCAATCAGTTAAAAAACAGTTCAGGCTAGTTCAAGGTAAGCTACAGAAGCTATTTCAAGTGAAAAAAAAACAAAGATACTTAAATCCAGAAGGTAGTCGCTTTTTTGAGTTCCTTGCTGCTAGGACCACTCTGTAAACCCACATGGAGCTTGTCTGAGCAGACTATTAAAGGTATTGTTAATACACACTCACCAGCATGGATAGGCTGCATTGCTGTTACACCGGAGGGACCTGCAGAAGTGAGGAAATTAATGTCAGTGGGCACAACTGTGCCATTGTTACTGAGTATGATACAGGTCAGTAGTACAACAGTTGCCTTTCACAGGTCAGCTGCTGATATTGAGAATATCACACTTGCACATTAAATACTATGATGACAGCTACAAACCAAGGACACACCTCACACATGCATTAACTACCAGTGTACACAACAGTCAACTATACATATGGCATATTACCTGCACGCTCGTAGTCTTGGTGCTGTGTGGCTCCAGCCTCCATCATAATGCAGGTCTGCTGCTGTTGTTGTTGTTGGCGGGCTGAAGCCACAACACTTATGAGTAGTCCCTCCCATCTGGTGAGTGGGGGATGTGTAGCCACCCCACCACCTGTGGCAACCTGATGCCTGTGGATATCCGACGCACGCTGACGGACATTTCTGATTAAATCACTGCAGTGATGTCGTACCTGCTCATATGTCCTATTATGCGTGCCTATGTCATTTACCCGATGGACCAGGTCTTGCCACAGTGCAGCCCTCTCCTGCTGATTCTGGCTGGTGCGGGAAAAGAGTATTGCATAATCCCGCACCAGGCTCTAGTGTATTTCCTCATCCTCAGCTGCAGAGTATGCTGGATTGCGCTGGTGAGCCATGGTCCTGAAAAAGGAAATAAAATGATATCAGCAAAATATGTCAGCAGAATTTGGCACACATACTACACATGCTACTTGACTGTTGTGATACAACATATCTCACATATATAGCATCTGTCTGTCTATTGGTGGATACACATGTAAATGGCCAGGTATCAGTGCTTAGCCAACAACTGTGCAACAGTACCTGGCACACTCCATACGACATACTACCAAACCCCAGCAGTCAGAACACTGATTCAGGTCCAAAGCACCTCCTCACTCTGTGGGTTTGTATCGAGGTACTGTATGGGGTACATCATCAACTACTGTGATCTGACCACAAACTAATTGCCCTGGATATACATATCCCACCTCCACTACCAGCACAAAACGACTACAGTGAATAACATTTCAAATGCAAACTTTACACTTCGTAACACTGAGATGGTATCCTTTAAGCCCACTGGGCCAGTGGAAGACACAACCCACAATGCTGACTCCTTCACAAATGATTTCTACGGACATCTCCGAGAATGCATGGATCATGCAATCCCATATAAGACCAAGACACTCTCCACAAAGGGAAAGCATCCTGTCTGGTGGACCCCAGCCGTAGACAGATTGTATAACAAAAGATGGAAGCTACTGCAAGACAGAGCATAATTCCATAAAGGGAAGGCATGTCTGATCAGCACTAGTAAAGAGCTATGTTCTCTCATACAAACATCTATGGGCAACTTTGAGAGGGAAATCACCGGGGACACTACAGATAACCACAAGGCCTTCTTCAGTTATGTTAGAAACCTGGTCAGAAACCCTCCAATATGCTCATAGTTAGTACACAACAACAAATAATTCACTGAACCCACAGATATTGGCAACATTGTGGCAGACAGGTTCAGTGCAAGTTTCCTCCTCTCCTCCAAACTAAGACATACTTATCCCAGCTGAATGTAACCTCCCTGTCATCACAGATGTCCAGGTGAGAGCCGCCCTCAGAAAAGCAGAAAACACAGCATCAATGGGACCTGATGGTATCCCCGGTTGCATGCTACATGAACTCCAAGAGGAGCTAAACACACATATAGAAGTGCTATGTAACACTAGCCTGACTACAGGATATGTACCTGTACACTGGCGTACAGCAGCAGTGGTTCCACTCCACGAAAGAGGCACCTCTACATATCAATACAATACAACACAATCCATACAATACAATACAATATACTATTGCCCCTGGGACTACAGCAGCATACTGTTCTGCTACCCTGACCATTGTGACACATGTGATGTGATGGTACCTGCTCCTGTCAAACAGTTACACAGGGTGACTCATATGGCATATTACCTATCTGACTAACATTCAGCAGGGGTGTGTGTGACATGTACTCATGAGGAGTCTTGCTTCTTAACGCTGTGTGGTTTATTGCAGGGTATGTCTTATCTGTGGGTAGGAACCTGTACCTCCACCATGTGCTCTCTACTGTGGTGTCAAGGATGACACACAGCAGTCATTTAGGTTGTGGATGGTGTGAGGTGTTACTATGGTTGTTGGATATCTGTCATGGGTGTGACTTAAGTATGTAAATCCAGGAGTGGTAACCTCTATGTGGGTAGTATGTGTGTACACTGTGGTGTTGTCAGTCACTGTGCATTGGTAATGTGTTTGAGTGCATTGTCACAGTGTTGTACATGTCACTGTGTCCTTCTCCATATCTGTAGCTGTCATGTGAGGTACATACCGTGGCAGCCATTGTGTGGTGTGGAGGGGTACACTGACCTACATGTCCATAGCTGACACACCATGTCTGCTGACACATACCATGTGCAGGTATTCCAGGAATAGTGTGCCACTGTAACTATCATTGGGGGGACTGTTGTACACATTTATGACCCTGTTCACCCCTGACACATGCAGTGGTGGGCAGCCAATCACATTTCTGGTGGTTACTGGTGTAGGTGATTTGAAATGGGGTATGGTACTCCAGTTTCGACACTGGTGTTCACTCCATGCCTTTGTCACCAGGCACCTGTTGCAATGCATCTGTACACATGTGCCTCACTCAGAATATATATACATCTCTCTCTCTCTATATATATATATATATATATTTATATATGTATATATATATATATATATATATATATATATATATATATATATATGTATATATATATATATATATATATATATATATATATATATATATATATATATATATATATATATATATGTCTGTATACATATACACATATATATATCTCGATGTACAAATATTGCTATAGATATGGAGAGAGGGGGGGGAGTGTGACAGAGAGGGAGTGAGAGTGACAGAGGGGGTGGGACAGGGAGAGTGTGAGATCGTCATATACAGTCATATCTGTAGATAGATCTGTCTGTCTATGTATATGTATCTACATATATCTATATCTGTATGTGTGTATTACATATATATGTTTCTACATATTCTATCTATCTACATCTGTCTATGTATTCCTACATCCCTCTCTATGTATATATACATATATGCATATTATATATATATATATATATATATATATATATATATATATATATATGTATATATATATATATATATATATATATATATATATATATATATATATATATACATACATACATATATTGACATACATACGTATCCATATGATAGATAGGTATATCAACATGTTTGTTTACAAAACTGTATACACACACTAACATACTGCTAAACATACATAACTGTGAAACCTACTTTGTACATTGCACTACAACCTACATTCAACCTACATTGATATGTGCACATAGATGCCCTCACATACATATGTATGTACAGCCTTCACTGATAGTTGCTGTATGTCCCCTGCCCTATGCACATCTTCATATACATATGGATACAGACCAATGACACATATGGAGGGTTCACAGTATGTAGACTTTTAAAGTATTACTTTACATTACCTGTGTTTGTCACAGCTGCTTGCATTGCCGTTTGGTTTGGTGTCCTGCTGCTGCTCCAGTTGGCAGATGTCAGCTTTCTAGTCGGTTTTGATGAGTGTTTTTGTTTGTGTATGTTTTTTTCTCTCTCTCTCTCTCTCCCTACCTCCAGAGGGTGCAATGAAAGTATTGCATGTGTGGACTGGGAGTACAGCATGCTTTTGTAGGTATCTGCATATGTCCATGTGATGGCCTCTGCACCAATTGTTAGCCAGCATTTGCTAATTGCATGCAGCCAGTTGTGTACTGATTGCAGTTCTCACTGTGATTCCAGGACAGTGCTATAAAAAGGTATGTGAGATAGGCGTAGCCCTTTCAGAGTTTAAGGGCAGGGACCATGCTGGTATGCTGTGGACACTGTTCTGTGAGTGTAAAGGTTAGTATCTCATATTTCTGGCTGTGTTGTAGATTAACATTTCTCCATTCATTTCTCCAGTTTCCTGTACTAAGTGTGTATGTACACTGACACCTAAGACTACTACTACTGTTAATGTGGGTGTGTGTGCTTTCCTGTGGGACATGTGGTGTAACTGGTATATAGCAGTGGCTCTTGCACTTTGTTGCTATGGCTTCAATATTTGCCCTTTACATTCACTACTTGTATGCCTGCTAGGTGTCTTGACTGTAGTGTGTTGCTGTGGCTTTCCTATTTTCCATGTACATTCACACCTTGGACTGCTTGCTATATCTGCTAGGGTGTTACTGCATGCAGTGTGGTCTGGCCATGGTGTGGGCCTTGACATCTATTAGGGTATTTGAGTATGCTGCTGAGTAGGCCCCAGAGACTCTCAGGTGCATCTTTTATCTGCCTCATGGAATGGTACATATCAGTGGGGTACACCCATTAAATTGCCTGGTATTCTGCAGTTGTGACTGTGGGTTAGCATGAACATATGTATTACTACACTATTTCCGAAGTGCAAGTGGTGCATACTTCCAGTACTTCATAGTTACCATTGCATGTGTTGTAACACCTTTCTGCCTACTGTTTGTACATTTCACAGGGAGTCTGTGGGGCATCCCTGTAACTCAGTCACTGTTGCTATGTCTAGACTCTTAACTATTCAGATATGGCAGTATCAGACCTCTCAAGTGTACAGATATTTGCAGGATGTCCACATTTTTGCCTCATATTTTGGTCCATATCTCATAAACAGCTTTTTCTGGCAAATCACTCTGGGCTCAAGTCAGACTATAGTGACAAACATTTCAGTTTCAGACTTCATACCCTTCCAAACATCCAACATAATGCAAAACCTGTTACTCTCTCAACTAAGTTTGTTGGAGCAATATTTGGAATGTGTCCCTGTTTTTGGGCCTTTGCTCCACATTTTTTATTACTTAGTCCGGATGTGTTGCTGTAAGAGGTTGTGGGGTATGGGCAGTGATTATCCTGCTGTGAGTATGTGTGTGGCTTGCAAGGTGCTACAGTGACATTATTACCTACTAGCTACCAACCAGCATGGCTGTTTCTGTTCACACACTACTATTATAGAAATCCACTACATTTGACAGTAAATATACATGGCATGCTTTGTGTACTACACATCCTATATTCCATTTACATTCATTCCTACTATTACATGATATATTTATTGTAGCACAATGTTCTTATATAACAGTCATGGCTTAGTGGTAAGTTATGCAGACTACTGTTTCCAAGGTCCTGGGTTCGGGACTGACAGTGGGATTTTATTTTGCTTTTGAGCAGACTACAGGCCTTGTCATTCAGAGTGACTAAGGCACTTTTAAGCAGTTGTAACTGGGTTAGCACTGGTTTGCGCAGAGCTCACGCATGCGCACTGGTGTTCAGCTCCGCGCACACCCACTTACAACTGCTTAAAAGTGCTTACTCTTGCGCACACCCGCGCTAATTTCTTTGAAAGAAATGAAAATGGGGAGACAGGAAAGTGGTGAAAAAGGGGTCACAAAGAGGGTAAGACAGCAGGGAAACAAGTTCGGGTTTTGCAGGAGGGGTGTAGGTAAGGCCCATAACTGCCCATTTCTTCATCAGCAACAGCTGTGCATATGTTTGTAATTTGATGTGACATTTGAAAACTTCCACCCCTGAGAGAGGTGTAAGGACAACAATAATACTTGTTGTACAGCCAATTGTAATTGACAGTTTCCATGTCCAGCAGACATGTGTGCGAAATGGGCAGCTATGTATGGGGCATAATTTTTTTGTGGGTACAGAGTGCCCTTTTTTTTTTTCAGGTGAGAGTGGTATGTCAGGTACAGGAAGTCGGTATAGCTGGGGAGGTAGGTTGGGTAGGTTAACAGACAAGACAAACAAGACGCATACAGGGGCAGTGTATGACACATGTGGGGGGTTACATAATTGACGGGGACAGATGTTTGGATATCTAGAGCCCATGAGCCCACAGATGGCAACAGTGGAACTGATATCCCCACCCATGGGCAGTTGCCACTGTGCCTTCACTGCCCAGGACGGGGCTGTGCTGGGGGCTGTGTAGGCCAGGCAGCAGGCACACCCGTTAGTTGTGGCACCCGTGCCTCAAGCTGGCGTAGGGGCCCAAGAACAGTGTCCCGGATCTCCCTACGCACCACAGTCTGGACATTACGGAGGGTGAGTGGATGTTCTCCTCTGGCCACACTTGCAGAGGGGGGACGAGCCCCATCCCCTGCAGCGCTTCCACCCACAGGTGGCACAGGGCCACCGGAGGAGGGTCCGGCCTGGGCACTACTGCCAGGTGCACTCGCCAGCTGAGGAGGGAGAGGTGGGTCCGCTAGAACCCGCCTTCCCTGTCGTCCTATGTTTTGCATTATGTCATGACAGTTTGGGTTAGTAACGTACAATACCATTCACAATTAGTTGTAACAGCATGCATTAGTATTCCCATTAACCAAACACCCAGTTATTCAAACCATTGAACAGCAAGCATAACACATGCATATTTTGAACAGCAATACACAGTCCAACAACATGCAGGGTGGATTGAAGTGCAACAGGCCATCAGGTTTGGATGTATGAACAGGGCAGATGCATCAACGTACATGCAAATATGTATGAACCAACAGGACAAATGTCCAGGGGTGTTAATTGTGATTGCACATACCAATTTCACGTGGAATGGATTATATGTGGTTATTGGGTAGGGTGAAGAAAATTTAATTAACTTCAAATACCAATACATATGCTGTACATTTCTAATAGCTGCAGATATATACACACTACAGTTCTGCCTACAGTTTCCTATGTGATAACCACTTCAAGTCGGTGATAGGAATGTTACTGCTACATCAATATACATTTTCATTTTTATTCATACACATTCATATCTGGCTCTGTTCAGCTACATCATCCTGCTACATTTGCTTTATATAGCTATAGACAACTGTGGATGTTTGGTATTTCAGACAACCATACTATCTGCATATTGCAGACTGAGAGCAACATATCCAGATTTTGGGATACACATTCCAGCTGCAGTACCATTTTCAACACATGCTACTGTTTGGTTCTGCCTGTCACATTCATTTCATTCTGTACTGACTGCAGTATACTTTATTCAGGAGTTATTACTACTTTATTGGTGGATTCATAACTCTTTCTCACACTCTCTCACTTGTTTTATTTTTACAATTCAGGATGGTACTTAATTCTAGGCTTTATTGACATGTTTTACCTGTAGTTATAACAATCCTTTCCAACAGTCTCACTTCTGTCATGTTTCTGTATTTCAACAGGGATATATTTCACACATGTGTATTACTCAGCTTCTGCAGCTGTACTTTTCAGCCTGCTGCAGGTTATGTACTATTATATTACAGGTGGGAGATCTTTATTTCAGACTTGTTTCATTTTTATGTTTGGATTACAGGCTGCATCACACTTTTGTAATCAAGCAATACTTGCAAACCCTCTTACACTGTTACTTGCACATTTTATTAATTAGTGACTACACTGCACTCTTTTGCTAACTGTCATACTTATATATTTATTTACAGTTACAGGGAGAGAATTACTGACCTGCCTGGTGGCACAACCATGCCAGCTTATCGGCATAGGCTCTACGGTTCGCAGAACGGACACCTGCAGCTGTAATATAAATAAAGTAATATTGGAATACACATCTCCATAATATCAGCTAGGTTAATTTCTTACATAAATAATTACATGTAACTTACTCAGTAGCGGGGCATTGGGCATTTGCCGAGCCTCCTGGATCCAACGGTTCAGTTGGTCCTGCTTCCATCTCTTCAGGTCCGCATGGTGGTGACGGACCTGCTCACCAGTCCTTGGTATCCCTGTGGCACTGGTGAGATCATGAGCCAACCGGTCTCACGCCTCAGCCCTATATGCTCCCCACAGGACCTGGCCCTGCATGAGTTGGGCCTCATGATTGTGGACAAGGAGCCAAACCATATATTTGGACTCCTCAATGCCCCACCTCTGTGCTCGGAAGCAACTACCCTCACCTACACCTGACATTCTGGCTGCAAGTTGGTTCTACAATCGGTTATGCTGTGTATTCCCACCTATGGGGCTTATATATGCCGTTTTTCCCGCACTTATCTGTGATTGGCCATTTTGGAATTGTATCAGCTTCACAAAACCTGCTTTGTCACACTCCTCTTTCTATTCATTCCTATATATATGCTATTACTGCATTTCTAAGTGCAACTGTCATGGCTTAGTGGTTCAGTATCTTGACTATGGTGCATGGTATCCTGGGTTCGAACCTGGCCACTGTTTTTTATATTTTATGACTGTTTACACAGGCTAGGAGGTGTGTCTGTGTAAAGGCAGTTTTGTTACAGCTTGCTCACCGTTGCCCGTTGGTTAGCTTGTTGGCGCTGTGCGCAGCTTTGCGCAAACGGGTTACACTGGTTTATGCGTCATTTGGCTGTCAGCATGCATATTACGCTCAGCTCAGCTATGGGCACACAGTTTCAGCGTATTAAACCACTGCTCACCTATGGGCACTCATTTTACACCTGTTAAACCACTACTCACTTACGGGCACTGATTTTATACCTGTTAAAACACTGCTCACCTACAGGCAGATGTACTCAACTTGTTAGACTGTAGCTCAGCTATAGGCACATCTGACATTTTTTTTTTATTATCTCACATTTCTTCAAAATACATGGCCCATTTCATTACATTTTACATAAAATATAATTTTATATGTGTACATATATGTCAGGGACTTGTTTCGTGCTTATTTCACTAAAAATAAAAATTGATGTTGTGGGGGCTCGAACCATGACTGCCTGCTCTTCAGCCAACGTCTCTACCGCTATGCTATTGCTTCTTGGCTTACTTTGCATATTTAGTTTTTATATGCTTTTCCACTGACTGCTAACTGTGGCTAAGCTACGGGCACGCCCGCGCAAACGAGCACACTCATGGGCAAACATCTTTACAATTTAAAAAAAAATTATAAGATGTTCATTTCTACATTTTATGTTCGTAGATTGTGGGGGCATGTGTTGTGTTGTGTTTATTCACATTTACACGGGCTCTGTCGTGGGGGTTTACTTTCGGGACTTTTACTCTTCTGGGGGCGTGTCCATTTGCAGGGCTCGGCCTACGGACACGCCCCCTACTGTCTTCCACGGACCGTGTTAGCCTTAGGTGTGATTCAGCATGCCCTCATGCATATGCATGACATGCTGACGTCACACCGTTTAACTGCAGCCTCCGTGTAAGCCTTGTAACTCTTACATGGAGGCTTCGTGAATCCTGCCCATATACATGGTGCAATTTAATCAAGAAATAAGTTATTTTATAACTCAAGCTACGGCTATTGTACTTCCCCCCCAATTAAGCAGGGACTTAAATTAAAAGCCTTTGAAGCTAGGATGCAAACTAAAATTCAAGAAAAACATTATATTATTTATTTATTTATTAATATGCTTTTGTTTACCAGGAAAGTCTGCCTGGGAACTGAAATGCCAATTTTCACTGGAGGCCTGGGGAGAAAAACTCCAAAACAAGAATAGAAATACATTTTTGACAATTCAAAATAAACATTAACAAACCCCCGGATTTACGAAGCCCTTTATTGCAAGCAGGATTAGTCTAAGAGCTATTTTCGGTAATATGGCCAAAGTGCGATCCAAGAACGAGCTCCCGGGACGTGCACATGAGCTCTTAGACTAATCCTGCGCGGACTGAGCTCCTGTATGCAAATTACCCTCATTTGCAGGTGAAAACCATGCAAATGAGGGTAATTTGTGATTCAGGAAGCCAGCAGCTGTCAGTGCAGGATGAGTGCAGTCTGCAGAAACTACAAAACAGAGCTATGACAGCTCCAAATAAAGGCTGTATATTATTGAGGATGCATGCCAATGGCCAAGTAGAAGGCCACTGGCATTGCAAAATGTTTAAAAAAATAAAAAAACAACTTTTATTTATTTTTTCACCGATCTCGCCTGTTTAAGCATAGGGCAGCGGCGTACAAATGTGATCGGGGGAAAATAAGAAAATAAACCTAAAATAAGCATTCTAACTAAAAGCAGTATTTTGCCATGCAAGTCAATGACAGGCAGAAGACAACCTGGCCAGTGAGTAATGGTTGCTAAGGGGGAAGGCTCAGTGTGGGACATGCAACTATGCATTAGCAGGCAATCCTATACAAATGAGGGGAAGAATAGAGAATCCCAGATTCCCTGTCAGTGCAAGCCTACACCCAAGAGTGTAGGACTAGGAAAACTATGAGTGTAAGCCCTAGACATAGCTGACATCAGAAGGGGGTGTGTCAGGCATGCTGTAAACTAATTGGAACACTGTGGCTCATGTTTGCCCTTAGCTAAGCTAAGCTAAGGCAGGGGGTGTGTCTAGGGCTGTCCTATCTTACACCAAGAAAATCATGGTGTACACAGGTAGAACAAGCCAAAATCCTGTAAAACGTGCTTACAGCACATACATGTGTTTGCGCAATGCGCACACGGGCTTAAACAGGAAGGCAATAGGAGGGGAAAACAGCAGTAGGAAGGTAATCAAGGAGAACTAGCTCAGCTGACAGGTGAAATGTATCAGAATCAGCCAATTACACAGGCAGCAGACCAGACCAGCCCAGCACACCACTATAAACTATGCAAACACCTTTCCCCCTTGTTTTTCCCCAAAACTCTGCACCACCGGTGTATACGAACAGGCAAATATTACGAAATGAAAGCAAGAGAAAAAATGTTAGGGGCTGCTTTTGCTATCATAAACCAGCATGTGCAAGAGGCTGAGAGTGGTGAGGATGTGAATGCTGCTGAGCAACCCACAGTGAGGAGACGGAGAAGAGTGTATAGACCCAGGGTGACCTACCAAGGGCTACATGAGCTGGAGATAGTGGAGCACTATAGGGTAGACAGGGACCTCCTACAGCAAATTGTTGAGCTGTGCCGGCCATGCCTCACACACAGAACTAACAGAGGGGAACCCATCCCAGTGGATACCAAGGTATGTGTAGGCCTAAGAATATACTAGCTACAGGTACCTTCTAAAGGCCAAATAGGGATATGATGGAGATTTCACAGGCATCAGCATCCAGGGTACTCCACCAGTTCCTGGATGCTATGTCAGCACATGTCGGTGAGCATGCATATTTCCCCATCACCCATGAGGCGTTGGCCAGCAATATGCGTCTCTTCCACCAAATAGCAGAATACCCTGAGGTAGTGGGTGCAATAGACTGCATGCACATATGCATCAAAGCACCACCTGGTGAGCATGGTAGGGTCTACATCAACAGCAAGGGCTTCCCCTCCATCAACTGCTAGGTCGTGTGCGATGCCCAGGGCATAATAATGAATGTGTGTGCTGGCTGCCCTGGAAGCTATCACAATTCCCACATCTGGCATCTGATGCAGCTGTACCAGACATTTGCCAGTGGGGACATCCCACACGGTCACCTAGTGGGGGATGCTGGATACGCACTGGAGCCATGGCTGATGACACCTATCAGAAATGCACACACACCCGAACAAGAACTCCATAATGAGGCATGCGCACAAACACGAATCATAATAGAGCATGTGTTTGGGATGCTCAAGTCAAGGTTCCGGTGCCTGAACACATCTGGTGGAGCCTTGCAGTACTCACCAACTACATGTACCCAAATTGTCCTTGTACGTGCCATGCTACACAATATGATCCTGTGGAAACAGCTGCAGCAGGAACAGCATGGGGCAGGGCCACACAGCTCCCCACCATTGCCAAGGCCTGCACAGGAAAGAGAGACTCATAGGAGGAACAACCAGAGCCTGCCCCAGTAGGCAGAAGGAGGCATGCCCAGTATGCCCTGGCCTTGGCAAAGAGGCACTGCATAGCACATGCACTGACACAGGAGGGACCCACAGAATGACACCTCTTTCTGACTCACACATACAGTAAAAGGGATGCCAAACATGACACTACCTGTGCTCAACCATGTATAGGAAGTGTACTATGTGCATCAGACATAGGAAGTCCTGCAGCACTACCCTCAGTACTGGGACACCCACAAGGTAAGTGACACACACATGCCAGTTGGGGGGCTCACATACCTAACAACAGTTACAGCCAGCAGGATAGGTGTAGACAAACACAAACAAATGCTGTACTATGGCCTCTGAATGAGCCTTATGGGTAACCCCTCCCCCAAGCCTACTCAGACAGACTACAGCAGGCTAGGCAGTTGGATGTAAGTTGTGAAGGCTAGGAAGTCAGAAACCAATATGTAGGTAATTAAAGCTAAGAGCTGTTGTACATTGGTTATGCCTCTAGCCAGCACGATAGGTAAGACTACAGACTGAAATGAAGTACCCGACATACCAGTACAGTCCTATCAAATGTGTACAAGTATCAGGTGTGCCTCCCATCCTACGTACACTTATAGTAACAGTCAGGTGTGCCCCCCCCACTCCTGTGTAGAAATGTAGAAATAGTCAGGTGTGCCCTCCCCCCATCCTACATAGAAATATCATAACAGTCAGGTGTGGCCCTCCCCAAACCTGTGTAGAAATGTAGAAACAGTCAGGTGCCCCCCCCACTATGCAGAAATTTAGCAACAGTCAATGCCAAATGACCGATGGATACCCTGCAGACACAGCATGCTACCTGTCGGTGTACAACACAAAGGTCAGCACCACAGTACAAACTACCTAGACTTGATCCATACATGCAATACAGATGGCCATACTGGGCATGCTCACACACTTAAAAACATGAAGGCCATTTCTGCAAACACCAGTAGACCAGACATATCTGGAAGTCGCAGTTCTTAGTGCAGACACATGTCAGTATGCACCACTCCTGCCTTGCACACACAGTGGATAGGAATACAGACATATATGTAAGGACAACACACTATAATAAGCCAAATGTAGACGGACATAGATGTGTGGAAGAGGGTGACCGTGACAAGGAGTCATCTGGGCCTGTCCCACCCAGCACACAGTAAAGGGCCCCAAACACATGCGGTGCAGATGTCACTCACTGCAGATGCTAGCCACCAGTATCTGTCAGCATGACAGACTATGTGGTGCAGTATCTGTTAGCATGACAGACTATGTGGTGCACGTGCCAGCTGTGCAACATGATTGTATAAGGAAGTAGTCATCTAGTAGCTGTATACATGTACTTGTGACATATGATCCCGTGTGTGCCCGCATGTGGCATGTCAACCCCTACGTGAATGGGTTATTGCCCATGCACACACTGCCCTCCCCATAGCAGTATTATGACAAGCCTGCTGAGGTCATTCAATGTGAAATACACCTTTGGGAGAGCTGTAGCTCAGTAATCTCCATGGCACGTCCCATAACTGCATACTTCTGCAGTGATAAACAATTAGGTAGTAGTTCTAACCCCAGACTTGGCAATTGTGTGAGTGTGTGTGTGTGTGTGTGTGTGTGTATCTGTCTTTGACTGAATAGAGAGCAATGCTTTTTAGGCTACTCACACTCCATACAATTCATATACTCAACTTTGGCAAGGCTGCTGATGTCACTCACCTAGAAATACACCTCTGGGAAAGTCATAGCCCAGTAATAGCTGTAGTGCGTCCTGTAACTGCGCACTGCTGTGGTATGATAAAGTAGTTAGGTAGGTGTTCTAACCCCAGACCTGGCAAGTGTGTGTGTGTGTGTGTGTGTGTGTGTGTGTGTGTGTGTCTGACTGAGTAGAGAGCAAAGCTTTTTAGGCTACTTACACCGTACAATTTATATACTCAACTTTGGCAAGGCTGCTGATGTCACTCTCCCAGAAATACACCTCCGGGAAAATCATGACCCAGTAATCTCTGTAGCGTGTCATGTAACTGTGTACTGCTGTAGTGTGATAAAGTAGTTAGGTAGGTGTTCTAACCCCAGACTTAATAACTGTGAATGTGTGTGTGTGCATGTGTGTCTGACTGAGTAGAGAGCAATGCTTTTTAGGCTACTCACACTACATACAATTCATATACTCAACTTTGGCAAGGATGCTGATGTCATTCACCTAGAAATACACCTCTGGGAAAGTTATAACCAGGTATTCTCTGTAGTGTGTCCTGTAACTGCATACTGCTCTAGTGTGATAAAGTAATTAGGTAGGTGTTCTAACCCCACACTTGGCAACTGTGATTGCGTACTTCTGCATAGAGAACTATGCGTTTTAGGCTACTCACACTCCATACAATTCATATACTTAACTTTGGCAAGGCTGCTGATGTCACTCACTTAGACATACACCTCTGGGAATGGTGTAGCCCAGTAATCTCTGTAGCGCGTCCTGTAACTGCATACTGCTGTAGTGTGATAATGTAGTTAGGTCAATATTCCAACCCCCAGACTTGGCAACTGTGTGTGTGTGAATCTGTGTGTCTCTGACTGAGTACAGAACAATGCTTTTTAGGGTACTCACACTCCTTAGAATTCATATACTCAACTTTGGCAAGGTTGCTGATATCACCCACCTAGAAATACACCTCTGGGTAGGTTGTAGCTTAGTAATCTCTGTAGTGTGTCCTGTAACTGCGTACTGCTGTAGTGTGATTTAGAACTGTGGTAGGATTCCATCTCCACCCATGGCAGTTCTGGATGTTTTGTGTGTGTTTCAATGTCTGTGTATGGAGCAATGCATTTTGGGCTACTCACTCGCAGTACATTTCAAATGCCCTAGTTTGGTAATCCTGCCGATGTCAGTCATTGTGAAATACATTTGGGGAAGGATTTCTCTAGTAATCCCTGTGGTGCATCCTATAACAGCTCCATGCTGTAATATGATATAGATCTCAGTCAGGGGTTTTATACCCACACATGTCCGTTGTGGATGTTTTGTGTGTTTCTTACTGTCTGTGTAGGGAGCAATGCATTTTAGGCTAGTCACTCGCAGTACAGTTGAAATGCCATACTTTGGTAAACCTGCCGATGTCATTCAGTGTGAAATACACCTTTGAGGAAGGCTGTTTCTAGTGATCCCTGTGGTGCATCCTATAACAGCTCCATGCTATAGTGTGATATAGACCTCGATCAGTGGTTCTATACCCACACGTGTCAGTTGTAGATGTTTTGTGAGTGTCTCACTGTCTTTGTAGGGAACACAATGCATTTTAGGCTAGTCACTCGCAGTGCAGTTGAAATGCCCTACTTTGATAAACTTGCTGATGTCATTCAGTGTGAAATACACCTTTGGGGAAAGATGTCTCTAGGAATATCCATGGCGTGTACCATAACTGCATAGGGCTATAGCGTAATAAACTAGTTAGGTAGGGGTTCTACTCCCAGACATGACAGGTGTGTGTTTGTAACTCATATCCTGTGTAGAGGTGGTTGTGAGTGTGTGGGCAATGTGGAGGGGGTTTTGCTTATTTCTTTTATGTTGGCCCTACTATATATCACAATGTCAACCATACAGGGATAACACTTGTAAATCAGCTTAGAGGCTGGGGTGCAAAGCCATACCCATACATGTGACATCAAAGCCAGCCAATCACAGTTAGCAACCCCACTACTACCCAGTTTGTAACTATGCAGTGACAGCAGTGGGCTACAGAGGGCATGTCACCCTGCCCATCTGTCTAATATGCATGTACATGCAGACAGTGCACCTCCACCATGTTCCCCAATGGACACCTGCACCACCTGTGGCACTTTCATATGTGACTCACAACAGACATGCCATGCCTGACAACATGCCCTGTATGGACAGATGACACTGACATCAGGGAATGCTGTTAGCATGCTATCAATGTAGGTGCAGGGTAAACCTGCTGCCCATTACCAATTCCTGCCACAGGTCGGCAAGACTGGCACATCTGATGATAATCTGTGTTCACAACATGGGCCAGACACCCCAGGTACAGTTCCACATGTCAGTGTACATGCATGTGGGAGGTGTGCACATCCCAGACACCATCCATGTCATGGACTAAGGAACACATACATGGCAAGTGATGCACAGTATTGGCCACACACAATAGTCACCCAGGTGACTGGATGGGGGATGCAATACCCACCTGTGTGGGCAAATGCAGAAACTACAGGCCTGAGCCACAATGCAGACCATTATCATGTGGCCTGATGCCAAGGTATACCCATCGCCTACCTTGTGCAGCCTGCTGGCACAGTTGACCACCACACACCCGTGCAGACATGCACCCATGCATGTCAGAACTTCCACCCTATGTGTTTGTGGGTGTGTTGTATAGTGCGTATGTCCACATCCACACTGACTACACCCCCCCAAGGCATACTGAAGTATGCTGTCTGGTGTCTGACACCTCCTCATACTCTTTGCCCATACGACCTCCGTATGACCTGTGTGGTGCATGTGATACCTGCACATTGATGTGTTGTGGCAATCCCACTAGTGATGAGTTGCACTCCTGGCCCTGCCAAGTGTGTCAATGTGTGTGCATCCCTGTGTGAGTGTGCCTGTGTTGACACTGGCACCTGTTCATGCAGACAGGCCCGTGTACGTCACCTACTGTATATCTATTGTATCCCTGCTGCAGATGTCACTCACCCTCACATATATGTTCTGAGTGCTCCACATCAGGTAACCCATGTGGTGCATCCAGTAATTGCATCGAATTGTGATAACACTACATAGTTGTTTGGGGTTGGATACCCTGTGTTGGTAGGTGTGTGACACAAACATGCTTCAGTTTTACTCTTCCACCCTTCCCTGACATGTATTTGCCTCTATCTGACTCCCACATTCTCTCTCTGGTGGATGTGGAGACCCACACCTGCTTTGCTTAGGCAGCAGCATGTGTATTTTAAGTGATGCTCATGATCAGCGGATGGCCTCTGCATGAATTGCAGCCCTCCTCTAGCTGATTGCATGTGGAATAGCTATGGTAACATTCCCATAGCCAATTGCATGGAAACATACTCCAATACCTAGGAGCATCATGGTGGTGTTGGCCCTTTTCAGTCACTGAGAGCAGGAACTAGATCTTTTGTTTGGCAAACAGCATCTCAGATGGATTGGGGATTTACCTCTAACAACATACACTGTGGAAAGAGGGCAACAAAAAGGAGGGGGGGTGCCTGACCTGACTACAGACTGTAAGTGCTGCTATACTGCATTTGGAGTAATGTTGGTTTAACAGTGTTTGTCTGGATATGCCTGTTGTATATGTCGCAATATCTGCCATGTCAGTTCCATGTATATGAGGAATCCCCATCTGCAGGGACATCTGCAGGCTGGGGAGTGTTGTGCCTTTGGTTTCATATGTTAGCCACGGTGCATCTATTTGTGGAATGCAGAAGGTAGTGTGTGGATTGCAGTCTGTAGATGGTGAAGGCCGTGACAGTTACTGACTTCATATCCCTCATAGGACATATGTAGCAACAAACCCCATTACAATGGAAAATGTATGAGGTTATCACAGCAACATGTCTATACTGGCCCTGTGTATGTGCTGTCAGCCACATCTCTGTCAACCTTTGTACATATGTCATGCAAGAAGTGGTGCATATGTGCTGTACACCATAAATACTATCATCATATCTGATAACAAGCCATACAGTGACTAAGTGACTAAGGGATTATGTGCATACCTCTGGACTGTACAGTGTGTGTGTCTGAAGTTCCACATATATTGGCCAATATCTCTGCTGCATTCCACATGGCCATTACATGCTAGCAGTGGTACATTACAATGATTTCCTTAGGATGTCTGTCAGTAGCCAATGGCACACATGTCATAAGCAGATGTGACCTTCCACACACACCATGTCTGTGAAGACAATCCCAATGACAGTAGCAATAGTCTAGTAATATACCTGTTATACATACCTGACATCCCCTTGCACTACGACATTGGGACTATAGGGGCTGGGGTAGGGCTACACTCATTGTCCAGGACATATGGTGGAAATATATGTACATATACTTATCCAGATCTATATATAGATATATATATATATATATATATATATATATATATATATATATGTGTATATATATATATATATATATATATATATATATATATATGATTACACATGTGTAGTACTTCCAATTACCACTGTCATGGCAACCACCCACTATGAATCCTTATATCATGTGGGTGTGGTCCCTTTACATTTCCTGTGTGATGGACATCCTTCCTGTGTGTGGGCATCAGTGTTACAGACAGCAGGTAGCAATACCACTTACAGGAGAACCTGCACACTCAAAGCAGCCACATATTTTTTAGGAGGATCAGGAACTACAGACAGAGTGTGAGTAGAGTTGTGATATGCTGTTTATAGTACTGGTGTTACAGGGTGTGTGTGTGTACATACCAGTTTACCTTGGAATGCAGTCTGTCTGCATAGCTCACTACTGTGGGCATATCCTCTTGCTGGACAGAGGTATGCCTATCATGTGTTGTCCATCCACCACACAGGTCCTGTGTCAGATATTACACTGGCAGTGTGTCTGTTACGCGCTACCAGTACAAGGCTACATCCAATTCTGTTTCTAACCTCAATTCCCTGACTAAGGGTACGTTGCAGACTATCCTGTAACACCAGCACCTTGCTTAGTGTATGGCAACACTGTTCCATATATGTGCCTGTGTCCCAGCCTCTATCCTCCATCTACATACCAAGCTTTGCACATATGTCATGCTGTTGGGGGTTGTTCTGAAGTGGGCTGTGAGTATATCACACTACCACTGCTGCCATTAGTCTACTGCTGTTGTATCCCCCACACATACAGTGGGGCCGGGGCCATATATGTGTGGGCGTCACCTACACAATACATGTGTGTCCTTATGCACTACAGAGGCCAGTGTATGTAACAGTGGTATATGGGCCTGTATTATTGAGTCTAGGTGGGGAGCACTATAAATGACCTAGGCTGTTACAAAATGTGGGAGTATCAGGAGTGAGCTGCCGCAAGGTATTTGGATGTACAGTACCATATAATTCATCTATATTTACATTACTTACATTAATTGGTGTACTGCAACCCTACTGACTCCTGCCATTCAGACTGTTCTGTTTGTCGGTGTGCTCATGATGGTGTCAGTTATGCCTTGTTATGTACCAGTTACAACCCATCTGATCACATAACATCTTTACCACCTACTGAGTTTGTACAGAGTGTAGATAGAGGCCACTGAACTACACACCTGCAGTACATACTGTTGGTTGTTTGGTATCCTGTGGCCCAGTCTGTCTTCACTAATGTACAATTTGAAGGGCGTGGCCTGGACAGCAACAGTTGTGAACCTTTCCAGTCTACTGTATTAGTGTAACTGTTTCACAGTTGCAGTACTCTGTTCATATGGTTGTCAGTGTCTGAACAGCTATATGACATGGCATATAGAACTGTAATAGTACACAATTAAAGGTTTCCCATTTCTGCAAACCTGTGTATGGCATCTTTCCTATGACCTTTCTATGGGTATATGTTGCAGGCAACGATTGACATTTGTATGGGTGGCCCATACAGTGTTCACTTGTTCAGGTGTTCATTGTAGGCATAGTAGCTGTTCCATATTGTGTGCACCTTCTACATATGTATCATACTGTACATATATCTGCGTGTGTATGTGTAGTCACGTGTGTGTGTATGTATATATATATATATATATATATATATATATATATATATATATATATATATATATATATACACACATATGTATATCTGTATCTGCATATCTGTGTCTGTGTATCTGTATCCTGGGGATGTTGATGGCTTCCACATATTACATGTCCTATGGGAGGCAGACTGTACTTAGTAATGTATTGCAGGGTGCACATGTTTGGCTGTGGGGGGGGTGCCTATTCGTACGAAATGTATAGTGTGTGGGGCCTCTCAACCCTATTTACGGTGTATGTGAACATATGTGTATTCGTTAATCTGCCATTGCTATCTACAGATGTATGGCCATGTATACCTATATAGATATATATATCTGCTAACATATATATAACTATGTCCATATATACCTACATAGATATATATCTGTGTACACATATGTAACGTGCTGTGTATATGTAGATATATAGCTGTAGACACATATATGTGTCGATTTAGGCATATGCATGTATATATGTGTATATATTGATATATATGTATATAGTGTTAGAAATATACACACACACACACATATATATATATATATATATATATATATATATATATATATAAATTATTTTTTTTTTTTCACCTCTAATTGTGCCACTCAGCCCTCAAGCTGGCGTAGCCAGTCTCGAAACTCCAGATCAAGCTCCCTATGCACCACGGCCTGGACATGTTGATGAGTGACAGGTTCCCCACCGCGCCCGCTCCCAGGGGGGGTGAGCCCCCATCCCTTGCAGTGGTTCCACCCAAAGGTGGTGCATGGCCCATGGAGGAGGAGGTCCCAGGCTGGGCTCCAGATGTGCTGGTGTCCGGTGCCATGGCCAGCTGAGGTGGGACAGGTGGGTCCGCTGGGACTGGCCTTCCCAAATGAGCTATGTTGTAGCAGGTTTATGACAGATATGGGTTAGTAACCGTCAAAAGCATTCAGGATTAATTATAACAGCATGCATAGGTATTCCCATTAACCCCAAACACCAGATTTAACACAGTTGCAGAGCAAGCAGAACACATGTATATATGGAACAACAGTGGCCATTACAAGAGCATGCAGGTTTCATTGATGGCAACAGGCCACCAATATGGCTGTATTTTAACATGGCACATGCATAGAAACAAATGTGACTATTTATAAACCATTAGATCATATGTCCCAACAAAAGTTTGGAGTGTACACATACCATTTGAGGAGTGTCATTGGTTTATTTTGCACATATGGTAGGGATGAGAGAGAGAGTTCAATTAACAACTAATATATCCTTGTAGTTGTCATAATATTCTTAGTCACTGCAGTGATCTTTCCCTTACATGTATTATTACACTACCCAATGGCCTTGTATTGTACACTGGTATGTTTATAGATTATTATATACCTGACCTGTGTCTTACATACAGGCCTGGCAAGATGCAGGTGTTAAGGTAACATATGTTGAGAATTGCTGTCATAGACTTTGGGCGAGGTGCTAGAATGACAGGCTTGTTTTCATATACATTCTATGACTATGTAAACGTTTGACTATCAGTTATATGTCATTAATGGTTGCCTACATTTCTGAGATCATCACACTGATTTTTCAGGGGAACAGGGTACCAGGCTGGTGATATGGGCCATTTATCTGGACATGCTGGACAGACTGGAACAGTTGTGGGATATGAATATGCATACAACTTTCTATCTGAACATTGTAACAAAATCTATACAGTTGTGGGGTATGATTATGCATACAACTTACTAGCACTCCCAGGATTCAAACCCCTGCTGTGTATGATAACATTATAGTTGATATCACAGTACACTGTGCCATCAAGGAATTGATGTAAAGCTTTCTACTGTTTTCTATCTACATCTCCCTCACTTGTACAATATAACTGACCTCTTGGCACTTCCAACATTGTTATACAGAACTTCATATACATTTCATCTGCATACCACAGCGTGGGTAACACTGCTTAATACAACAGTACTATTTATAGTATGCAACAGTTCAACTACATATGAAAGAAGAGTAAACAGAAGCACTCCAGCGGTTATACCTTTATTCACAGAATATTACACATTTATTCCTACTGGTATGACACTTTCTAAGGCTCTTATATTTATTTGTTATGACAGTACATGCAGAGAAATACTAACCTGCCTCATGATGCAGCCTTTGCAACCTAGCATCATGGGCTTGCTGGTTCACAGCCCGCTCATCTGCAGCTGTCAAAGAAATACAGTGATATTTAGCCATACCTATCCATAGTATACACAAGCTAGGCAATTATTTACTACTTAGTAGAATGAGTACTTACTCAGTACTGGGGCATTTGGCATCTGGCGAGACTCCTGAATCCACTGTTCCAGTACATTCCCCCTCTGCCGCTTCAGGTCAGCATAGTGGTTCCTGACCTGCTTACCAGTTCGGGAGATACCTGTGGCACTGGTGAGGTCACAGGCAAGACTGCCCCAGGCCTCCATTCTATACTGTGTGCCCTGGTACTGGCCCTGCAGTAGTCTCTGCTCATGGTGTTTTACCAGGAGCCATACCATGAATTTTGACTCCTGGATGCCTCAGCGCTGTGCTCTAAATCAAGTGCCTTCACCCACACCAGCCATTCTGCCTGCAGTAGCAAGCTACAACCAATTATGAGAAGTATTCCCGCCTGTGGGGTTTAAATACAGTCAATTCCTTGCACCTTCCCGTGATTGGTCGGTTTTGAAAAGGCTATGCTATGGGCACACCTGCTTACATAAGGTTGGCACTGCTTAAAGAGGTATACCACTAGGCAGATTGAATTGGCTCCCCTACACATCGTTTACACTTACTAACTTAAGCTGTGCTGCGGTTAGCATTGCTTAATAGTTAATTTGCACTATATTTGCCTTTTGGCAGTGATATATTCTTCATTACAGGTTATATATGTGTCTGGTATCCGTGATTCATGTGTACATACACTGTATGGGGACCTGGGGACTTCTACACTTTATTACAATAACACCTCACATCTATGCTTACTGCAGTACTCTAGTTCACATATTTATGTTATGTAGCAGGTTATACCACTTCACACTGTACATAGATTCAGTTCACATGTTTGGTTTGATTTTCCTCTGGTGAGGATTAGTTTGCTGATACCTCATTTGTCTGTATTGCTATGATGACTTCTGTGACTATAGTGTGTAAGGTCCTGAGTTTGAGCCTAGCAGAGGCAGTTTATTTTGTTGCTGGGTAGAACATGGGCCGTTAGGTACAGAGTGATTAAGGCACTTTAAAGCAGTTGTACTCGGTTTTGCGCGACGGTAAGCACTGATAACCTCCGGTTACAGTTTCTTACACTCAGTTAGCTTCTACTTTGCTTAATCTGTGTAGGCAATGCTTACCCCCATGCAAACCCACTTAAATACGTTTACTAGTGCTTATATATGCTTACTACTGCTTACTTGTGCTTAAACCTGCTTACTAGTGCTTTATTCATCATGACACTGACAGTTCACATGTGCATTTACTGCAGTACTCCAGTTCACATTTAAATGTTATTTAGTAGGTTATACACCAGAAAGATGTAAAATATGTTCATATACAGATTTCACATAGAAAATGGTATGTGCTGTAGTGAGACTCGAACCAGGAATGCCTGTTTGTTAGGCAGATGCTCTAATCACTACACTATTGCTGTGCTGTGTCATTCGCATATATATTCCTTGTTATCCTCTTCAGCCTTTTCAGCTGCTTTAACTGTAGCTAAGCGATGGGCAAACCTGTGTACCTATGGTTAGCTGTACTCGGGGTTTTAAAAAAAATAAAGGGGTTTCCTCTTTTTGTTTTTATGTCCTGTTGCTGTTGTACACATGGGGAACTGTTGGTGGGGATATGCGGACACCTATGAGCGGTCTTGCTGATTTATTTACAGTTTCTGGTGTTCTACTTTGCAGGGGCGTGTTTATGCTGAGAGCTTTGCTCTCATTCACGCCCCTGCACTCATCCACGCTCCTTGTCAGATTAGGAGGTCAGGCAGTGCACCTTCATTAATATGCATGGTGTGCTGCCATCCTCCTCCTAAACTGCCGCTTCCATGCAGGACTAGATTGGTCCTGCACGGAAGATTAGTTAATCCGGGGGAAAGTATTTCAAAGCAAATGGTCAACAGACATTATTTGCAAAGTATATTAGATTAAGGAAATACATGTTTTTGAGACATTACTATATTAATAGAGTTATAGTATCCATAGTGGACAGAGTTAGGATCAGAAACTTCAAATTGTAGGTGGTTATTATTTGCCAGGTGATATTTTCGGGTGGATTTGAATTGTTGCAGGTTATTTAAAAGCCTAATGTGGTATGGAAGTTTGTTCAATGCCTTGGAGGTAGCAATAGATAATAGTAAGTCACCATAATAATTATTACATTTATTAGCAAAAGTTAGTTTAAGTTCTGAGGATTGTAGGGTTCTACTTGGTACATGGCATTGGATGAGATTTGACAGCAAGGATGTTTTAAGTGGATGGTGAAGTATTTTGTGTGCTGTGAGTAGCTGGGAGAGGGTAATGGGGGCAGCTGAGGAAGTTCAAGCCAGTTGAAGGTATTGAGCACAGTGCATTGATGGAAGCTGTTTAGGAGGCTGCAAACAAATTTTCTAATTTTGTTGTAGGTGCTTTCTGGTCTGTGTCTGGTGGATGAGTTGGGATTTGTGAATACTGTTGTGGCATATAAGAGGGTAGAAAGGAAAAGAGAGGAGGCAGATATTTTTTCTATGATCACTTAGCTGCTTTGCTCTGTAAAGACAGTCTAGTTTGCAGTGTGCCTTTTTGACTAGTGTCAATGTACAGATCAAAATATTTGTTATCAACAAGTACTAGTAATTTTGCACTGGTGATGTTTTCAATTTTTGTGTTGTTTGAGAAGATAATATTAAGGTCAGTGTTGTTTTCATTTATTTTTTAGGGGAGAATAAGATTAGTTTGGTTTTGTTGGGGTTTATGAGCAGCTGAGATTTATCTAGCCAGTCTTCTACAGACATGAAAGCATCTTGTGTGATGGTTTCTAAGGTGGGAAGATTTGGGGCTGAGCAAACTAAAGTTGAGGCATCAGCATATTGCGTTATGGTGGTGAGTTTTGATTCCTTGTGCATATTATTAATGAAGATACTGAAAGATATTGTCCCAAGTATGGAGTTTTGGGGGACTGCTGTGATTTGAAGGAATGTGGAATGGGAGACATTGCATTTTATTGATTGGATGCGATTGTTGAGGTAGTTGGTGAACCAGCTAGTTGAAGGAATTGCTAGACCTATAGTATTTAATCTTTGTTGAGATGTTGATGTGAGACAATGCAGAAGGCTTTTGACAAGTCTAGGAAAAGGTAGAAACAAAGTTACTAAACATTTTACTTTGATTAATGGCATCTAGAAAACAGGGCAGCTTCAGTGCTGTGATGTAGAAAGTCATGCTGGGTAGAATAAAGTAAGTAGCTATCAAGTAGAAAGGCTAGGAGTTGCTAAAGGATTGATATAGGGTGATAGTTTTACAGTTTGGTGGATGTGCCACCTTTGTGCAATGGGATTATGAAGGAAGCTTATCACAGGTCTTGGATGTAGTTTTCTGTAATTGATCTATTAATTGGGATAGATACACGGTAGCAAATGGTGTCAGCGGCTGTACTAAGGTAGTCAGATAGCAAGTTGGCAGGAGCTAGTGTTATGGAATTTCATTTTTTGAATGTACTTTTGATGGTATTTGTCTGCATGGTTGTTAGGCTTAGTTGGGGTGTGGTGCTATGGTCAGAGGGTTAGCCGGGGTGGATATAGTTTATTGTTGTTTGAGTTAAGTACTGGATATGAAATGTTTGTTGAATTTGGCTGCATGATTCCTGCTGGTTTAACATGGGAAAGGATTTGGGGTTGGTTTTCTGCATTGTTTTAGGAGGTTGTTTAAATTTTGCCAAAATCTTTTGGGTTT
This sequence comes from Protopterus annectens, assembly GCF_019279795.1. Taxonomy (NCBI): domain Eukaryota; kingdom Metazoa; phylum Chordata; order Ceratodontiformes; family Protopteridae; genus Protopterus; species Protopterus annectens. The sequence continues at coordinate 1,937,426,051 of NC_056733.1, read as the reverse complement.
TTTGTATGTTCGGTCTGGTTTGTGGAGAAGTAGTTGTTCTTACCATAATGAACTTGTATCTTTGTGTGGTTTCTGATGCACCAATATCTATTTAAGTATGATATAAATGATATAAACATGAATTCTACTCTGAATTTCCTTTCAGTCATATCTGAATTAACATAAATTGTTAACAAATCTAGATATTCTGTCACTTCCCTTCATAGCAGCTGTTACATTTTATTTTAGTTCACTTAATACACATAGTGCTATATGCCTGAGACATAACACTTCTTACAATCTTGCTTTAAAACTACAACATTAAGAAATGAGCTCACATTCAAGTTAACATATTTTGAGTACTTATTTTCAAGCCTGTGATGGTTTCTTCAAAAACTGCTTATTTAATTTTCAGTAAGAATATAGTAGTATTAAGATACATTATAAAGTATTTTCGCTCATGGAACAAACTGTTCCATGGAAAAATAGATCATCGATAAGCTAAATATAGCCCAGAATGTGTTGTTAGACCACTTTCGCATCTGTTATAACTGGAAGCTATAGTAATTCCAATAGTCATTAGTTCACGACAAGGCTTATTTTGACACAAGAACACATTTTTGCACAGTAATAATTCTGAAGATGTCACTTCGACATAGACATATTGTGTAATAATTCTATCAACAAACACATCATATTAATTAGGATCTAAATCGTTTAACATGTTACCATACATTCTCAGCTACTGTAGACCTCAGGGAGGATTTCATACTATGTTTATGTATTTGAGAAGCATAGATACATACAGACACTACTATGACAGTTGCAATGGTACCATATATTCATTTTTTACATAAACGGGGCAGTAGTTTTGTCTTTTATTCAATTAAGTCTTTTTGCAACATTTACAAGTCATTTTTATTTACTTATAATACATGTATTTTCCTCTGGAAAGCTCCTTGTCTGACTTAATTCCTAATGCATCTCAATGTTGCTATAACCTGCTTGGAAAATTACAGATTATAGGGAAAACTCAGCTGGATTCATAAAGATAAATAAAAATAAGGCACAAGCTGAGCAAGGGATCATACTGTTATGCAGGAATCATTCTTTTTTCACAAAATTCAAGCTGCTTCACAAGTGCGGCTTATGAAGCAGCTTGAATTTTGTGAAGAAAGAATGATTCCTGCATAACAGTGTGATCCCTTGCTCTGCTTGTGCCTTATTTTTATTTATCTGTGACTTTTCATTTATTTGGATCTGGATTCATAAAGGTTAACACAAAGTGTACACTATGTGTACAGTTAAGTGTAATCTTTCTGAGTGAATAGACAACACAAGCATTGTGGAAGGCCTAGTTCTTGAATTCAGAAAGTGTACTCTTTGGGGTAACCTTTATGAATCCCCCAAAACATGTTCACATATAAAAGATGCATTCATGATTACACAAACACACATGCACACACATTATATAGTAAGCTAGTATTGTACTCTCTCACATTTATAGGAATGGAACACATGATATTCAGGAACAGACCTCAAGTTTAGTTGACGTAACTTGATTGCCTGAAAAACAAAAGTCCAGTATTCTCTTATTTTGATTAAAAACTGTGTTCCTATTTTTTGTCAGCTACTAAAGGGGGTGTTATGTGATGCATGTAAGTACAGCTTCCATGCAATATTTTGTTCATTCTCTGTAAAGATAGGACATGGTCTTTCCAATTGTTCCCTCATTCATTCTGGAGAAAGGGCTCCATTCTGGGACCTCTCCTGTTCTCACTCTTCATCAACAAACTTCCACCAGACCTGCACCATTTACCGCCTCTTCTTTATTCAGATGATATGGTAATCTATAGGTCTAATATCACACATCATACAAGTGACTGCTTCAAAAGGATCTTCTTCAACTACGGAACTGGCTAAATTCCAAGGAACTACTGCTCAATGCCAAAAACTCAAAGTCCATGTTATTCAGTCCCCAGAAAAGATTATCCTATATTCCCATTCATTTCATATCTTTGACTGTGTCAACAACCCCATCAAAACCAGCACCTCCTTTAGATATTTAGGAATATGACTACCAATCATTAAACTTCCATGAGCACATATAAAATGTGAGACAAAATCAACAGTCTACTCTTCTTGGCCAAGAAAATGTGTAATTTCATCTCACAGCCAGCAAGTGCTGTTATAGGAAAAGGCATCCTTCTTGTTCAACTTGACAATGGTCTCCCCTTGTTTTCATCTGCCTCTGATAAAAACACAGTCACCCTTTAGACCCTCTCCAATAACTGGTACTGTTGTCCTAAGCAACTGATAAGAAATCCAGGCATTATTACCAATATCAGTATTATCAACTACAACTTTAGTCAGCAAATAACTGACACTTACAGAATGAGGAATTATTTCTGAGAGACATATGCAGTGAGTAGATAAAGTATAAAGTCAGTTTTGTAAGTCGCACTTGTCCACAACAGTAGATGTTCGAATTCCTCACATTGGTATTAGTCCTGAGGCTATATGGGTTATTTCCTGCCCATATTCAAAACACCTCTGACTCCCCTACCCACTCCTTCATTCTGACTGTTGACTGGGTAATCCTAAAGTTGGAAATCAGCAGTCAGAGTGAAGCTTTCTTCAGGACTTCTTGCCCATAAAAGGATAGAAGAGCATAACTTCCTGGAATAACTAATCAATATTAAAAACAGAACATATAGAGTAGAAACCAAACACAACACTACTTTGTATCCCAACTACAATTATATATAAGAGAAGGGGGATGAAGGGTGGGCGTGGCTGCTGCAGCTGTGTGGAATTCAAACATCTAGCATTATGGGTAAGTGGAACATACGCTGTTGCACTCTGGTCATCATTCAGACTGTTGCAGTAGCCTTTAGGCCATATGAGTTGGATAACAAAGCCTATCTATTCTGGGCAGAGGAAGAATATGGATCCAGGAGTCCCTGGAGAATGGTTTTAAAGCTTGACCTGGTCCAAGAAAAGGAATACAGTAAGTAATGCCTTGTAAAACTATGCACAGAGGACCATGTAGCTGTCTCTAGAATGCTTCTTGAGTTCATCCTTCTCCAGTATGCCATCAAAGAAGACAAGGCTCTAGTAGGATGAGCCGTGATACTGCCTGGAATGGATTTTCCATGATGAAAATTATAAAAAAAAAAAAAACAATAGCTGAGGACCACAAAATTGCCTGTTTACACACACAGTGCCCCATTTTTGTCCCCTAATAAGAAATAAGTAGCTGATCAGGTTTTCTAAAGGGCTTAGTTCTGTCAGGATAGCACCTGAGTTGCTAATGCATGTCCAGGGTATGCAGAATATGTTATCTCTGCTTTTTTTTTCAGTTCTGGATAGAAAACTGGAAGATTGATGTCTTGATTCAAATTAAACTCAGAAACTACTTTGGACATGAATAAGGTGTTTTTCTTAAAGATACGCTACCCCTATTGGAAATCCAAGAGGGTTCACACACCATGAGAGCTTACAACTAGATGTCAGAGCAATGATGAGTACAGTTATCCAAATCAAGAACCTAAATCAGGATCAAAAGGTGAAATTGTCAATTTCTCCATCACATAGTTGAGTTCCCTGAGAGGAGCAACCTGGTTATGGGGAGATTTCAGGTGTAAAACTCCTTTCAGAAACTGTTTCAAAATAGAGAATAAAGAGGATGATCCACTGGCAGACATGCTGAAATGGATGCAAGATGGAGGAATAAATGAGGCCAGAGGCAAGACACACATGCAAGTATTTGAACACCAGTGGTTCAAAATCCCTGATGGACCCGTTGTTATTGATTAGGTACCAGCTAAAAAATCACTTAAACCTACAAACATAGGCTTGTCTAGTAGCAGACTTTATTGCCTCTTTTAGTACTTGCTACCTAGTGAAATAAATGCCTAAAAGGTATTAAGATCTAATCATTCATGCAATCAGTTGAAGTTTATGGATATTGGGGCATATCAAGCCCCACCTGTATTGTGTGAGCAAATCCAGTTTATGAAAAAGCTTGTGGTAATTGCCCTGGGCAAATTCCATATGAAGGGAGAACCAATGCTCCCTAGCCCAAAAGGGGTGACCACAATTATTTTTGGGGTATCCTTTTGAATCTTCAGAATTATCCTCAATATCAGTAGAAAGGGTGGAAATGTATAAAGGAACATTCCCTTCCGGGGGAATAAAAAAGACTCTGTCTTTCAGGCTTGTTTGCAAGGAGCCCTGGAACAAAAGTTATTTAGTTGTCTGCTTTGAAAGGAGGCAAATGTATCTATTTGAGGAATTCCCACAGCTGGATCAATTCCTGAAAGACCTCTCACATTCAATTTCTATTCATGAGGGTCTGTCCTGGTCCTGCTCAGCTAGTCTGCCACTATGTTTTGCTCTAACAGAATGTAATATACTTGAAGGGTTAAGAAATGTTGAAGCGCTAAACTCCCAAGTCACCAATGCCAGCCTACATAGAACATACAACCATGTTTCTCCATGTTTGTTGATAAATCACATGACTGTGGTATTGTCTGTAAACACTGGATGATGTCCTGTTTACTAAAGGTGATGGAGAGACTTCAAGGCATGGATCACAGCTAACGTCTCTTTTCAATTGATGCGGTTTGATCTATCAGAAGGATTCCACAGACCTTGCACCTTTACCCCTCAGAAAACTGCTTCTCAAGCAAAATCAGATGCATCTGTAATGAGACATTGGTTTGGGGTCTAAGAAGAGAAGGGGAGACCTGAGGATATGTTGTCTCTACCAATGCAGTTGCCTTTTTATACAGCCTGAAACTGGAATTTAATACCCCAGAGAATGCAAATGTTGGGTCCATGTATTTCTTTTTTTTTTCATGTGTAACCTGGCAATAGGTATCATGTGAATCATAGAAGCCATGAAGCCTAGGATCCTGAGAAATTCTCTCTTGCAGATGTTTGAGACTGATTGGAGATAAATAACGACTTTGTTTTGTGTTAAAAATGCCTTCTGAAGAGAAGAATCTATAAGGTATCTCCGAAACACAATCCTGTGAGAGTGAGTCAAAAAGGGTTTTGCAATATTTATCTGGAAGTCCAGACTGGTCAAAAGAGACACGTGTTTAAGACTCTTGGGATCTGGATGAGGAGTCTGCAAAGATAAGCAAGTTGTTTAAATAAGGAAAGATGTGAATGTCATTTAGTCTGCAATAAGCTATGACTAGGGCTAGACATTTTTTGAATAGCCTTTGAGTTGTAGATAAATCAAAAGGGCATTGCAGAGATCAAATAATGTTACCCAGAAACAGAGAACCCCAGAAATTTCCTGAAGCCTATGGCTATGGAAATGTGGTAGTAAGCATTTTCTAAGTCTAGAGTTACCAATTAACTCGTGAGGAATGAGAAGAAACTTGTAAGGTCAACATTTTGAACTTTGGAACATTCATGTACACATTTAGAAATAAAAATCTAGTGATGGTCTCCAAGAAGCCTTTTTGATTGGTACCAGAAACATTAATTAAAGGAAGTCTTTACCCCTTTGGCTTAAGGGAGCCTTTACCCCTTTGGCTTAAAGGCACTGATTCTGTGTGTAAAGACTGAAGAATCTCATGAAAAAATGTTGTCTGGTTTAGAGGGTGAAGAGGTATTACCCTGAAAGGAAATATTTGCATGCAGAGTCATTTGTAACCTTACTGCACCCCTTTTAACACCCAAATAGTCTGAAACTGGCAATATGACAGAGCATATATTAACACATATATATATTTACAGTACCTTATATAGCTGATCTGCTATTCTATGGACTGATGCCTGGGCATAAGGATAGGTAGAGGCAGCATTCAGCAGATCTTCCAAGGCTATCAGTATAGGAGGGATGGGAGGGGAATGAGGTATATCTATTTGTAACATGACATTATATCTCTTCACTTAAGGGGGGACATCTATTCCCGTAAAAATATCTAATTTGTCCAGGCAAAGGTCTGATTAAAAGAAAATCCCTCCATATGAGTATAAGAATTAAAGTTTTGCTCTCAATTAGATGGCATGCTAGAAAGTCTACAGGAGAAGAAGCCCTGTCTCTGTAAAAATCAGAATCTTCAGACTTTGCATCCTCAGGAATAATTTTACAGAGAATGCCTTTCTGCAAAGGATTCTGCATACCAGGACTTACTTCTTGTAATGCCTGTTTATTCAAGATAAAGGAACTCATTTTTTAACAGTAATAACTTCATTAGCAGAACAATGTTTATTTTTTTAATAAGAGTTCCAGCATATAAGAGGGCAGACCCAAAGGACGGATACCTGCAAGATCTAATGGTCTTTTGCCTTGGTTACCCCACAAAGAAACTCCCAGGGTGCCTTGCAGACCCAGAGAAGATGATTCTCTCATGCCCATATTGAGCTCTGGAACAGCTAAAGAGGATATAGCTGACCCCCCATTCATGATGGCCAAAACGGACACTGCAGATTCACCCACTATCGGCTGAAGCATAGAGTGAATCTGCAGCAATGACAAGGATGAGTTAGTAAGTGATTTTTTTTTTTTAATCTCTAGATACTGTGGGAGGAAATCCAGCTGGACCAGAATAAGTATCCATGGCTTCCATGGTGTAACTGGGGAAGGAGCACCAAAGGCAGTAAGCATAGCTGGATCGAGTTGGTCGAAAGGTATGTTGTTATTGCATGTTCACAAACAGCACACTTACATTCATAACACTTTCCCAGTCCTTTAGATTACAACATCTAAAAGAACAGAATTTCCCTGTTAGTGCTGTTCAGACACTCATCCATATAGTCTAAGGACTACTGTAGAAGTGGGAATGATGAACATCAGAAGCATTGTCATTTGCACCCTCTACAAAATAGCTTAATAGCAACAATCGCACTTAGTTATGAAATACCAGCATCCATAAGATATTCAGATGTCCTCTGATTTCCATAGTCAAGGGTTGTCAAAGCATATATGATGCCATCTTCTGGACTCACAGAGATTGAAGTAGACACTGGCACATCCTGAATCTGTTTCTTTGAGCAAGAAATGCTGGAGTTCTCATTCTAATCATAGTCCACTGCTCTAACTCTGCAAATTCACACATCTGGAATGTTATTTTTCTATAAAATACACTTCATAGGAGACTTTACTAAAAACATAATGGTTGTCTAAAAATATTTGTACATTGCCATTTACGTCCATAATTTTAACTTCGATGTGGTGAACCTCCATTGGGATTTCTAATAATGCGTTGTGTTTTAAAGACACATAGAGATTGTGCCCCATATCTGCTCTTGGTCGATTTATTCTTTAAAACCCAAACACCGTCTGGATTTGCTTCCAAGTATAGTCTCTTCTCCATGAAGTTGCCACATGAACATGTCTGTATTTAAGATCTAGCGATAAATCGTTTGCTACGTAATCATTATCTTTGTAAGTCCCTAGTTTGTTTTCTTCGGGCACCAAAATCAAGGGACAGTAAATAATAAACATAGCTGTTATTTTAAGAGCAATGCCCGTAATTTCCCACAAGATGTTATCATCTTGCTTATAATTTCCTTATTAATCAGCATTTCCAGTGAATATATGTTGAGTATTTAATCAGTCTGTAGAAACACTTAAATATAACACAATTCGCTCCGAGCCTTTTATCACAGGTTGGAATTAATATTGAAATATTTGTTAATTCACTTGACAACAGCGACACCATGAGGGCTGTCCTGCAATCAGCTCAGAGGTGCTGCCTTTAAATTCTAGACAGTAATAAGTGCGGCAATTTTTACACAGGTCTACCTCATCGCAGTCAAATATGTAGGCTAAGCATTGGTGATGACTTTTGCTCTCTTGATCAGTAACCTCATCTATAAGTAACTGTGCTTATCAATTCTCTTTAGCTCCAACCCTCTGTATCAGGGGTGTAGCTAGGATTTTCAAATTTGTACTCGCAGCTCTCAAACTGCTACCCCCCTCCCCAGCCAAGCTACGGCCATTCTCGTAATTCACGGTTCGCTCTTTTAGTGTCGATGAAGAGGCATTCACTGTAATGCCTCTTCAGTAATAGAATATAAATTCACTCAAACTCGGTTCCTTGAATTGAAAATTAACCTGAAGTGTCAGTTCTTTGAAAAATGCAGCATGGTAGTTGGGGTAGAGAATTTATGCTTTTGTTTTCTGTAACTAAGGTACAGGTTTTGAGCTTGAGTAAATTACTAACCACCTGCTACCCCTAACTAGAATGTTTCATTCACACACACACCCCTACCTACCTCTTAGTGCAAGAAATATGGACAAAGCCTAAAATAAACGGACAGATATTAAATAATGCTCTTGTGAACTTAGAAAGTTGCTAGAACAGGATTTGTGCTAGTACGAGAAAGTTGCTAGAATAACAGGATTTGTGCTAGTATGAATTTTTCTAAAGGACATGAAGTCTGAAACTCAAATGTCTGTTATTTAGCAACTTCAGCCTTCAATGATTTTCTAGAAAATCACAAAATTTATGAGGAACAGACAAATAATATGGGGCAAAAATCTGGACATTCTGCAAAATTTGGACAGTTGAGAGGTATGCTACCTACCTACCTAACACACACACACCTCTCAACCTCTTAGAGCAACAAACTCAAATAAAACTGAGCAAAGGCCCAAAAATAAGGACTTTTTTTAAAAATATTGCTCTTATAAACTTAGAAAAGATAATAGAATAGTAAGTAGTAGGTCTTGCATTAGTACGAATTTTCTGAAAGTTATGAAATCTGAAACTCAAATGTCTGCCATTATTTTCTAACTTCAGTCTTTAACGATTTGCCACTAATTTGCCAGAAAACTGCAATTTTATGAAAAACTGACCAAAAATGTGATGCAAAAATATAAAATTGCCAGACAATACAGCTGGGAACCTGTCAAAGAAGGGACACCATTTTAATATGAGCACAGTTAACTTAGAGCAGCTAACAAAATTAGAGAATCTACATGCATTTCTGAAATAAAAGTAATGTATAACTCTGATCATTACAGTTATTTATAAAACTAAACCCTCCACGTTTTCTTCCAAAATTGCTATTTTGCAGAGAGATTATTAGCGGGAGAGCAACATTTTGAGCCAAAATTGGGGACAGTTGAGAGGTTTGAATATTCCTAATTCTATAAAGCGATTTATTTGCACATACCTCTCAACCTCTTAATGCAGGAAATCTGGACAAGGCCAAATATATTGGGGGAACATACAAACAGTACTAAAAATTGACCTTGTATAAACTTAAGACAGTTGATAGAATATCAAGTCTTGCTTTAGCATGCATTTTTCTAAAGATTATGACATCTGAAACTTAACGGTCATTATTTAGTGACTTCATTCCTAAATGATTTGCCAGAAAAGTTTTATTTTGCATTTTACAGCACGAACACCAATAAATATCTGCTAAACAAAGCAATGCAGTCTCACAATGAAACTAGACTTAGCATTAAAACTTCTCTGCCCTTGAAACTCACATTCATTGAGACAGCATTGAAACCCACATTCAAAGAAAATACATTTTGCCAGTGGCAGATAAAGTAACTTTGGGCTGTTTTCAAATCATAGGCCCCTTGCACATGAAACATACACATGCTCTTTGATATACCTTCCATCATAAAAGTCTACTCAAACTTCTACAGTCCACCAGTATCAGTAAATATGCACAATCTCTGAACTAGTAAAAGCCATCTACATAATTCCACATTAGAGAAATCTGTAACTAATGAAGAGGCTGCTGCTAGCAAACAACTTTATATTTCACGGTTTCATCTACAAATAATGTGCATGTTGCCCTTGAGGAATAAATTGCCTATGTTGCATTAAAAACAATGATACGCTAGTAATATTGCAATAGGGAATAGATGGCAAACTGATAACAGGTTCATAGTTGCTACTAGATGTCTTCACCAAAACAGACTACAGCATCCACCCCCCTTTACAACACAGTACAGTATCAGCAATGCATCTACCTACTGTGGGAGAAGAACCCACAGCCTTCTGCATCAAAAGCAAGTACACTACCTGTTGTGCTATTAATAGTACAAGCAGACTCAGCATAAGCAGCACTAAACTTAAGTTCCCCTGCAGCTCTCAGTTCCTTGTAAAATGTCGACACTCAGCTGTATCTCTGAACTTTGCAGCACAAGAAATTTGGAAAAAGCCAACATTTATTGGGGGGGGGGGGCAAAAGCCCAAAAAACAGGGACACATTTTAAACATTGCTTGTATAATTTTGGAAAGTTGCTAGAATAAAATGCTGCATTTTCACCATGCATGTCTTGAACCCAGAACCATATGCACTATAGTCAGTGCAACATACCACTATGCTAAATCAGCAGTTTGAAAAATAGGAAGACAAACTTAATGGCTATCATTTAGATAGCTCTCAACCTCTTAGCACAAAAACCCTGGAAAAACAAAGCCAATAATGAGGGAATGCAAGTTCAGTTCTTACTTCACACCTTAGCACAAACAACCTGGAAAAACAACAAAAACAATAATGGGAGAAATACAACTTCAGTTCTCACCATAGCTCACAACCATTAGAAAAGCAAATCTGAACAAAGTTCAGAAATGGTGGTGGTTAGGGACTTTAGGCTCTTCTTACCCTGAAGCAAAGGTGCAGGGCTTGAGCCTGAACACTTATAACCAGCAGGTGTATTATGTGGGGGCATTTTCACACACACACCAGTTCAAACTAACCTGCCATCACACACACACACACACACACACACACACACACACACACACACACACACACACACACACACACACACACACACACACACCAGTTCAAACTAACCTGCCATCACACACACACACACACACACACACACACACACACACACACACACACCAGTTCAAACTAACCTGCCATCACACACACACACACACACACACACACACACACACACACACACACACACACACACACACACACACACACACACACACACCAGTTCAAACTAACCTGCCATCACACACACACACACACACCATTTCAAACTAACCTGCCATCAAACACACACACACACCAGTTCAAACTAACCTGTCATCACACACACACACACACACACACACACACACACACACACACACACACACACACACACACACACACACACACACACACACCAGTTCAAACTAACCTGCCATCTCACACACACACACACACACACACACACACACACACACACACACACACACACACACCAGTTCAAACTAACCTGCCATCACACACACACACACACACACACACACACACACACACACACACACACGCACACACCAGTTCAAACTAACCTGCCATCACACACACACACACACACACACACACACACACACACACACACACACACACACACACACACACACACACCAGTTCAAACTAACCTGCCATCACACACACACACACACACACACACACACACACACACACACACACACACACCAGTTCAAACTAACCTGCCATCACACACACACACCAGTTTAAACTAACCTGCCATCACACACACACACACACACACACACACACACACACACACACACACACACACACACACACACACACACACACCAGTTCAAACTAACCTGCCATCACACACACACACACACCAGTTCAAACTAACCTGCCATCACACACACACACACCAGTTCAAACTAACCTGCCATCACACACACACACACACCAGTTCAAACTAACCTGCCATCACACACACACACCAGTTCAAACTAACCTGCCATCACGCACACACACCAGTTCAAACTAAACTGCCATTTGCCATCAGTTCAAACTACTAAACTGCCATCACACACACTTCAACTGCCATCTGCCATCACACTTCAAACTAAACTGCCATTTGCGATTGTGCTGGACACACACAAAATCTGCGCTTGCATGCACACACTTACTTCAATTGATTGCCTCAATGATAATCCTCTGTTCGTTGCGCTTGCTTCAATAATCCTCTGTTCGTTGCGCTTGCATTGCCTTTGTGAACGCTCTCCTCTGTTCGTTGCGCTTGCCTCAATAATCATTGCACTTGCATTGCCTTCCATTTGTGAATGCTCGTTTCCCGCTCTCAGCCAGTCAGACATGATGTGAGCTCACTTCCGACTGGCTGCTATCCTCCTTAAAGGAGCCAACACCTCCTTAAATGTACGTACGTTTTTTTTTTGTTTTTTTTTTAAAAAAGCTACCCCCCCCTTCTAAAAACGTTGTACTGAAATCAGTATAGTGCGTATGCCTCCCGTCGCCCCTGCTTGGTATCACATCATTGGCTCAGAATAAGATTTTTTTTTCCCCAAACAAAAGTAAGGGAGCTGAAAAATATCACTGTTTTAGTCAGAGAAATGATACCACTACTCCATCTGAGCTTAATCTGAGTTTAATCAAGGTCAACAAAGTAAAAAGTACTACTATTACAGTATATGCTAAAATGCCAAGTAACCTAGCAGTAAAACAAAAAGATGTAATTACAGTTACATAAACAAAAGTGTAATGGCACACTCGATTCAAGAGTACCAAAAAAACAGGCAGTGGCATTTAGAGAATACTTGGACAACGACAGTCAGTTGCAGTTCTTCCACTCTCCGCATATGTTTTCAGTCAGTGTACCTCTCAACTGTACAGATTTTTGCAGAATGTCCAGATTTTTGCCTCATATTTTTGGTCCGTTTTTCATAAAATTGTGTTTTTCTGGCAAATTACTGGCAAATCATTAAAGACTGAATTTAGAAAATAAGACAGACATTTGAGTTTCAGACTTCACACCCTTCATAAAATTCATCCTAATGCAAAACCTGTTATTCTATCACTGTTCTAAGTTTGTAAGAGCAGTATTTAAAAATTGCCCCTATTTTTGGGCCTTTCTCCCACTTTTATTAATGGCTTTGTCTAGATTTCTTACTCTAAGAGGTTGAAATGCATGGTCAGTGATGATGTTTCTTCCGGTATCACGAAGGGCACTGGTGCCCCCTAAGCTGAAACTCTGACAGTTAGGCTGGAGGACAAAAGCTCTAAACTGACATTGACCTGCTTCCTGGGAACAGGGTTTGATTTCTTACACCTTCAGTTGTCTACTATGTAACTTTGAGCAAGTCACTTAACTGGACAGTGCCCCCACCCCACGAAAAGAGGCAATTATGTCCATTTGGTTATGTGGTCAACAAATGGGTACAAAATAAATAATTAATCTAAATTGCGTAAACGTGTCAGGCCTGACAGAAAATCAATGTGTTTGCACGGTCTTCTTGCAATCGCTGCTCCCTGTCATTCAGCTTTCAGTAGAATACAATAAAATCGCTATGGCTTATGCCCTTTGAGTACTGGGATAGGCTGTAGCTTTCTAAGGACTTTTAGCAAGCTAGAGCTGTTATTGGAAAATGACTGACTCGAGAAAATGAATACAACATTTAAGTCTAGTTCCACAGCTTCCGTGTGAATCAAAATAGTTCTCCAACTGAATAGACAACTCTTTGTATATAAAGTTGTCTGCCGTATTTGTAAAATGCAGTTATTAAGAGGGTTGGATTTTTCATGGTTGGAAAAGCTAAATATATATCCTCATGAAAGACTCTACACAAGACTGAGTACTAAGAAAGGCTGCCAGTCTATCCAGATAACTGAAGAATATGGAGGCTATTGATCTTTTTTTATATATGAACCTCTAAAATTTCTCGAGATGAGTGATACTTTTTGAGTATTGTATTCAAAAATGGGTCTGATGGTACATGTGTAAAGAGGAATTACGCCTTTGGAAATTTGATGAGCCAGGTAGAAGGCTTTCTGCACTACTGAGAAGACACGATGGTCAAAAGATATGGAACTAGCAACAAGAGAACCTAAATCCCTTATGACAGTGTTTAATTGAAGGGGTGTGCCACATATTGTTTGGAAATTTTTTCTTTACCAACATGAAATATACATGTTCTCTTATTTAATTTGAGACCATTCTCTTTGTACCAGTTGGCAATATAATCTAATCCATGTTGGAAAAATGGAAAGTCAGTGGAAGACTGAATAGCAATACCAAATTTACAGTCATATGCAATTTTAGACAACCATGGGCCATTGGTTTTGTTTTGATGTTCTGAGTAATAGGTGCCAAATAAAGAATCTAATACAAAAAAACTGAGTTATACAACTGGCAATATTTTTGCTTTCAGAAGAGGCACTTGCGACTCTAACCACGTGGCCATGTTAGCTATATACCACTCAATATATAAACTTATATTTAGATTTACAAGTCTTTCAGTAATGCCTGCATGGGGAATGGTATCAAAAGCTTTAGGAAGGTCCAAATATGTTATATGTATTGCATAACTGCTATCAACTGCTTCAGTAGCTTGTTTCAAATAAATTAATGATGTTAAATAGGCAGAATCTGCCTTTGACAAAGCCAAGTTAATGAGGGTCCAGGATTAAGTGATTTTCAATGTCCAGATTAATGAAGTCTGAGATAATATGTTCCATAGCTTTACATATGAGGTAAGGGAGACTAACAGATTTGTAGTTACCAGGGTCAGTGGTTGGGCCACTCTTGTGTAATGGCATAGAATAGCTGTTTTCCAAGCTTCAGGAATGTAGTCAGTTGAGAGGCTTAAATTAAAGAAGTTAAGTAGGGGTTTAGACTGTTAATATTCTGTGCTGATAATCAACCAACAGCTTTTGAGTAGGCAAAGAGGACTTTGTCCATAACTTATAGGGGTTTCCTAGGACTATGGAATCTGTGGAATAGCTGTAACTGCAAATGGAGATAAATATGCACTAATTTTGTCAGCTTGGATATTAGCTATTTCCTGTGGGTCAGAGTCGTCAGCATTATTGTAAGAACTGATAGGACTGTAGAATAATGGGATAAACTGGAAATAACTAAAAGAAACTGGAATGAGACTGGAATGAATGCCTTTATCTTTTAATTACCCAGAACTGCACTTAACAGATGCCAGTCTCTCTTCCATGTTCCAAATCTTCTTGTACCTTTCAGAATAACAACGCTGATATACTGAAATAGTATGTAGCTTCTGCACTCATTATACTGTTCATAAATTCTTTACTCAGAATGTTTTTATGTCCATAGCTTCTTCACTCCTTTTCCTTTCCTCCTGAATAATATAATAAATATACTGGAATGCTGTATATTTGACCTGACATCTGCACTCACTGTTGAGTGTCTGTACCAAATTTCTTAGGACTGCACTGCAATGGATTTCTGCATATCAGTCCAAATTAACTAAATGTGCATGAAGTATGTCCTAATAATACCAAAACCGTGTAAATTTCTACACTCCTTTTTATCCTTGTTTCCTAAGCCTTGTACCTGTCAAACAAAATCTGTTTGTTTTCAATGTCCTGCACATTCTATTACTGCATTTTATTCTTATCAGTATTCTTGACTGATGGTTAATTTCATCAACTGGAAGTGTATCCACTGAAACTGTATGCAAAATGTGAAGGCCTACTATAGTATGGCTGCATTTCTATACTTTATGCAATGAGAATACTGTATTTTTGTCTAACAAACTACATTTAAATGATACCTGATGTTACAATTCCTCCTGAGACAGGTATCTATTTCTGTAGTTACTTTAAAATATGAAATATAAAATGAAGACACAAGCCTATCCTTACATTTTCAGGCCCATGCAAAGTCTGTTCTACTAACTGTATTTATGTATGATTTATTCTGCAACAATTGTCTCTGAAATTACTGAAATGGGATTTACTTCTGTAATTACTTTATAAATCTATTAACATGGTCTGCAAAGGATATTATAATGATCACTAGAACTAATATAAAATAATTTTTCTTTATATGGTAAATAAACTTGCAATTTTAATTTTGACCACTAGGTGCCACCTGAGCATTTATGAACTGTTTGGACCGAATTCTTTTAATTTTATGATTTAATTATAAGTGGGCAGTTCTTTAAGTTGTTATAAATGCTAAACTCTCTTTTTTACACCAATAATGTATGCATCTTGAAGCATAATTACTGTATACTGTATTAACTTGTTTATGTAAATCTTCAGCTAGAATTGTTACTAATAATCCTGTCTATTTACCTTTTTTAATTTCTATGTGCTGTAATAGATGTCTGCTTTTAAAAATTGTGTCTTAAATACCCTGTAAATATCCATGTGTTGTAATAGTAAAAGTATCTTTACTAAAAACCTATGCTTTCTGTATTTCAGATTTATACCAACACATTCCGGCTAGGCTTATAAATGCCTTAGGGCAGATAGCCTAGTACCTACCTATGAACCTATACCTTTGCATACCCTGTCAGTGTCTTTTTAACTTTCTAATGTATTAGGTAATGTGACCTGTATTCTGTAAATTTATTAACAAATGAAGTTTCATCAGTTATGCCTTGAGTATATTAAATAACTATTACTACTTATTTTTGGATAACTTATATTCTTAAGCCTGTTACAAACAATTCTGTCACTTTACCCTTAAAACTAATTATTGAATAATGTGAAGTGTGATTTCATTGCATGTTGTAAACTGTCTAGTAAGGCTGTTAGAAATGTACAACTGAGTATGAGTGTTGTATTCTGAAATCTGACTGAAATGTGCTGTGCTGAACTTATAACTATGAATGTCATAGTCTGAAACTTGAGTGAAATTTACACTAAAAGTGATACATATTTATACTGAACATCTAAAATAGCTGTGTATAAAGGTTATATAAACTAATACTAAAGAAATACCTTTTCTGCAAGTGTTATCTGTACACAGATAAAAGCATGAACTGAAATCTGGTACATGTTATATTCTGGAAACTAAATCTTCACTAAAGGAATACCTTTTTCTGCCAGTATCATTTGAACACAGATAAAAGCATAAATTAAAAACTAGTACTGTTAAACAATTGTCTGAAAACTTAAAAACATTTGCATACTTGCTTTAACTCCAATCTGCATAAATGCGCATCTGTTGTATACACATTTTAAGTCTAAAGAATACTTTCTTTAGATAACTGAAACATTTACCGTACATGTATAAAACTGAAGAAAAAAACAACAAACTTCACTTCTGGTTTTGATGGTCTTGTCTTTCTGCAGATATTTGCTTTGTTCACCACAGTTCTTGCCAAGTTTAGGCCTTAATCTGTATTGTCCCAGCCACTGCTGAGGTATTGGAAGAGCCACCTTAATGTCCAAATGTTTCCTATGCAAAATTAGGATCTCCAATCCCCACCCCCATCTCTGGTGCAAAGTTTGAGTGGCAGATAAAATATTTTTCTTGACTGAATTTACAAACATGCATTCTGAAAAACCAAACTGGAAATTATTCAAACCTCCAAAACTGATGGTGTTTTGTAGTAATATCTGCAAAGTACAAAAAGCAGTATCAGGTCCTTAAAATAACATTTGCAGCTTTAGCAAATATAAACTGATAGTATTGCTTGTTGCCATGACTTTACAGTTTTCTGCATGAAATAAACATAAACTCTTGTAAGTGTATAAGCAAACTGATAATGTACTATAGTGAAACAAACCTATGCCGCTAATAAATAAATAACTTCTCACAAGTCAGTAACTGAACTGATAATGTACTACAATGAAATGTAAAATCTAATGGAAACCTCAGTGGTACTCTTTTTCCTGTCATAACCTCAAATGAAACTAAAGTAGTAATCTGACACTGTATTCATTTTTCAGCATTTTTTGCATCTCTCCACCATTATAAAATTAATCTTAACTGTTGAATTTTATGCATTTACTCTGTGACTCTCAGGTTGTAATTTACAAAAGAATTTCTTCAGTGTGCAGGTATCTGCCACTGCTTTACATGTAGCTGCTCTTTTTGCTGATGACATTAAACTCTATTCAGTACTACTGAATGCTGCAAGGATTTATTATTAGTCTACAATTTTTAGGTCAAATAGTAAAAACTGTTAATGCATAAAACTGTCACTAATAATATTAAACTGATCTTTACTATGCTGTTTTATGACATACTGTACTGCCTTTATTTCAGCTTGCTAAGCTAGCCTGTAATCTGATAACTCAGTTATGTAAATCCATGCTTCTGGTATGCTTGGTAAACTGCAATATTTGCATAAAATATATACAATCTTCGACCATTTACATATACACATTTATTACTAGAATTGAACAGATCTGATTCTGGAACTTTACTTGTCTGTACTTTATACAAGAATGTGAAGCTTCTTCAAATACTAAAATTACATTGCATTCTTTTTCCAACATGAAATTTAAACATGTTCCTTTAAAGACACAAGGTATTTATGCTGCACTCTTTTCTTGCATGGGATCTGAACATTTGACTGTAC
Source organism: Protopterus annectens (assembly GCF_019279795.1). Lineage (NCBI taxonomy): Eukaryota > Metazoa > Chordata > Ceratodontiformes > Protopteridae > Protopterus > Protopterus annectens. Next base: position 1,937,407,770 of record NC_056733.1, on the reverse strand, counting down.
GGTCACTATTAAAATGTAACACTGAGTTTATATTCTACATTCTGTAAACTAGCAAAACGTCATTTAATATCTGTAAATGTTTTTTCTGTCTCGGTCTATTTCAAGCTATTACTTATTCATTGCAACACTTTACTACCATAATTCAAAGATCTTAACAATGTCTGTTAAAAAAAAAACAATAAATCAAAATATGTATTTGCCAGATCTGTAATCGTAAACCCTTTATTCTGTAAATTAACTTGACTGCATTTCTAGTATACTGTATGTAACCCATGTGCTTCCAGAATGGTAACTACATATAACAATTTTAAATCTAGTACTGACCTGAAACTGTTACCTGTTTTTTTTTTCTTACTGTCCCTAAAAGTAAATTGAAATTTCCTTTCCAGTCTGTCTTTGCTTTTCTGAGAACAGGATACTGTTTCTGAAAATGTAGTAACTTGACTGCCTGCCCTTCAACTGTGGCAGCTGAACTGGAATTAATTTTATTTTATCCCATGAATCTGCGTATTCCTGTCATAACCACATTTTCAAATTCTGTACATTTGCACAATTTACTGCACACAAATTCTTATTGTGTCATACATGTGCACTTGTGTACATTCTGTAGCATCCTTATTTTTTCATAAAATCTTGTTACTGAAGTATAAAACAAAATGTAATTCTGATGACATGTCCATACTTCGTACGGTACTATTACACCCAGAACTGCTCACCGCTGCAACCTTTGACCCCTCAAATCCTGACATAACTGCACTCAAGTCCTCTACTAGAGGTCTATTTGTAATTGTAATTGATGTGACTGTATTGAGTACATTATTTCATAACTTCTTTTCTGTAAGCAATGAAATATTGTCATTTCTTTCAACCTTAAACAATGACATATAAATAATCTGGTTTGGTGTGAGACTGCTACCCTTTATAGATAAGCTGTAAATCTTTTTTTATAGAACTAACAGCAACACTAACTTGAGCTATGGTATGTGTTTCTTCTTTGTTTTGCCCCAAAACACTAGTAATAACACTGACTTAAGCTATGGCATGCATTTTTTCTTTATTTTGTCTTGAAATCTGTATATCATTTATGTTGGTGTTTATTTGATCAAACTGATCAAAATCTCCAGTCTGATCCATCTTCTCCCCTCTCAGTGTAATATTTGCACTGGCTTTTGAAAACAATAAATTAGAATTTATTACATTCTCAACATCTGTATATGAAATAATGTGAACTTGAGACATTGCAAATGTTTGCTTTGTGTTTTATCTGGATATCTGCATGTTTCATACACTGTCTACATCTGTATCTGCAATACTGCAACTTAATTCTGTATTTTGAATTACATGTGCTGTAGTATTTACACTTATTTCTGAATACTGTAAACAAGACTTTGTGTCATTTAAGTCTGAAACATACTGATAAAAACGGACTCATTTTGCGAATCATGAGAAAGTGTGTCAGTTGCCTTGCTTATTACAGTCTGATTCTGTTATTTAACCTTTTGCATCTAGAAAGATTTAACATTCCTGATATAATAATGTTGAAATTTAAATAAACATTTAAACTGAACACTGAAAAGAACTGATAAAAACTAAAACTGGTGAGCAAACCAGGAAACCAAAAGAAAAACAAGTGTATTAGCGCTTTCATCCACAAATTTAATGTGTGAACTTCTTCAGAAACACTTGTATAACAACCCAATTCCTTAAATACTGATAATACAGGAAATGACCTCATAACAATAAATTGTTTGACCAAAACACAAAATAATGATAATAAATACAATTAATACTAATCTAAGTAAAACCATCAAATCAGACACACTATCGTGCAATAAAGCATAAGTATAAAAATACATGTAAAAAAAAAATATATATATATATATATATATATATATATATATATGTATATGTAAACACACTTAAATACATATGTATGTGTATAATGTAAATACATATACATATATAAAAAAATTACATGTAATAAAAATAAACTTATCTATACTTTAAAAAACATTTCAAATTGATAGTCATTGAGGCCAGGTGGCTTGTCTGCCCCCAACACAAGTTACCACATGGTCTCTCTGCACTCCAAAATGTTGTCAAAATCTCCTCCAAAATTGATAGTACTCATCTTGTCCAACACTGAAAACTCAAATTTCTTAAAATCCGTACATACTTGTGTGTGTTTGGCCAAAGAATTCAACCTGTCTTTGTTTTTTATAGCTAAATTGTGTTCATAAATTCTCCGTTTGAGAACCCTTTTGGTTTTACCTATGTGGTAGTGTTCACATGATACACAATTTGCAATATATACTACATATTCTGAATTACAATTGTAATAACCTTTGGCCCAAATTGTATAATTGATGGACTTGACATGTACACAAGTACTGTTGCTTATAAATCTACATTGCCTGCAGTTATTGCATGCATATGTACCCATTTTGATACTAACAGCTCTGATGTTGTCCAGATGTCTAGTATCATCCATTTGAAGCATATATTTGATGGTGGTGAGTTTTTTGTAGGTAAAAGTAGGTTTAACCCCTAAAATGTCAACCAAATCTTTGTTACCTAACACCACCTTCCAATTATTAATGATAATATCTTTAATAAACCACATTCCATCAACAATAGGTAAAGAAAAGGCAATACTATAGCTATTTTCAACATTTGAATGAGTGGATCTAGAACTGATACCTATGTGGTCAGACAAAAGAATAGGTTTAGCTACACCCTTCCTGAGTAAAATGACTTCCTGCTGTATGTTTTGAATCCAATCTATAGTGTAACCTCTTTGTAAAAATAAGGATTGTAAGAATCAAACTTCCCTAAAAAAATACTTCATCATCTGTAGTCAATCTACTCAGGTGAATTATTTGCCCCTTAACAACACCTTTCTTCTTATGTTCAGGATGTAAACTGTCTTTATGAAGATATTGGTTGGCAAAAACCTCCTTCCTGTGTACCTGACTAACAAATGTGTTGTTATTTCTATCCACAGTAAGTAAAACATCAAGAAAAGGAATGCTTACTCCAAATCCACTGATTTTGAAAACCAAAAACTGTGTGGTGTGGTTCAAATCATCCACTAATGCAGAAAACTCATCTGAAGTACCAGTCCATAAAAATAATAAATCGTCTATAAATCTAAAATAAGAAAGTACCTTATTAAAACTGGGGTGATTAACCAAGAATTTGAGCTCCCAATTGGCCATAACCAAATTGGCAAATGCTGGTGCCACCCTGGCCCCCATGGCCACTCCCGAGATCTGTTTATACATGTGTTTACCAAATCTAAAAAAGTTGTTATCCAGCACAATCTCCATTAGGGTACATATAGTGTTCACTTTGACAGTATCAATGTCGGTGTGACCAGACAGGTACTCCCTCAAATAATCCAACCCTTCTTCCTGCTTAATTGAAATGTACAAAGATTTTACATCAAGTGTAGCAAAACTAACAGACTCCAAAGGAATATCCAGTTTATGTAGTTCTTCCAATAAATGCCAGGAATCTCTGATGTAAAATCTTGATTTCTGCACAATGGGATTTAACAAGTGATCAAGCCAAATAGAAATGTTTTCTGTTTTAGACCGTTTAGCTGAAATGATGGGTCTAAATGGTGGATTATCTACATTGACATGTACCTTAGGAATACCAAATAAGGTGGCCAATTTTGGATGCTCAACCAGAAAAAAATCATAACTGTGATGATCTAATTCACCCTGACTAAACATATCAAACAATAAAGTATTAACCCTCTCAAAACTATTGTTAACATCAGTGGCATGAACCTTTTGATACGTTTCACTGTCTTGTAATATGTTGACCATAGAATCATTGTACTGAGACGTGTCCATAACCACAATCTTACCCCCTTTGTCAGCCTTCATTGTTCTAATATTAGGATTTTTACACAAGTCGTACAAAGCCTGCCTTTCAAACATATCCAAATTGACCTCACCTGACTGAAAATTCATCTTTCTAAACTCTTGTTCACACAGGCTCTGAAAAACTTGAAGAGTGTTGAGCAAAGGGGGATTAAAGGTACTAGCTTTCTTTGGTCCAACTGTGGAGGACGTGAGAGAAGGAACCAACACATCATGCATGATGTAACATAAATTGAGTTTTCTCAAATACAATCTAAAATCTATTAACAATTTACCAATATTAACCTTATTGTTCGGAATAAAAGAAAAACCTTTTCTCAAAACACTTGTCACATCAGTGGACAAAACAGTACTAGATAAATTCATTATGTTAATACAAAAATCCTCAACCTGTGGAACATTGTTCACTTGTATTTCCCCTGATTGGGATGTTTCCCTTTCCCTTTCCCCTTCCATCTGTTGTGGAAGTTGTTGTTCCACCTGTAAGTCTGTTTGTTCACTGTCACAGTTGACTGAAAAGGGCCCTGATTCTGTGTCTGTTTGGCACCAGCCACTGCTTGAGCATAATTAGTTGGCAACTGGTTAGATGGACATTGGTTAGAAGATTCAGAAACAATGTCCCCCTCAATGTTGTTGTTCACTATATTATGTCCAGTGTTCTTATCAGGAACCTTAGTTCCAACATGAACATCCACTGAAACAGGTGATGCTCTGTTTGAAACCTCATGGCCCCCATCATTAATGTCTAAACGTATTGCATTGCTAATACCTTGGGTGCCATTGGAAATCTCTTTCAAGTTGTCGTGCAATACATAAGCCTGTTTTGAATGGTAAGCTAAAATATCTCTTTTAAGTTTATGCTGCTTCCTGGCCACAATAGATGCCCGGTGCCTGTCAGCCTTCACCTCCACACCATTATATAGAATGACATTATCTTTAAAACAACTGAAACTTTTAATTTTTTCATCAAGTAGCTTAATATGTTCTTTAGTTGTTTCAAGTTCTTTCTCATAATGTGTGACCAGATAGCCCATCATAACCAAACCAGTATTATTGTAAAGTTCTATCAGTTGGTTACTCAAATCGTCACCGTCGGTGACACAATTCGGAAACTTTGCTGTCCTCAAACCCTGAGGCACAATTCTCCTTGAAATACACTCACCCAAGTAAGAGATTTCTAGATCTAAGGTTACGTGTCTATGCACCAATCTCTCAAGTTCATAAATACTTTTTTTGCAATTAACGTTGTCTGTATAAACATTGTCGTTACTCAACTTACTTGTTCCACAGTCCAAACCATCGGTTTGTATGTCTGCAAACGGATTTAAATGCGACTTACAAATGTAATCCCAAACACCAGCTTTACTTGCACCATTGCTGTTGAAACTGTCACTAGACACCGATGTAACCACCGTGAATGAACGGCTGGTGCTAGCTGTGACGTCACTTCCTGTCTCTCTCGCCACAGAATTTGAAATTGTAATAGGAGAGGATATTTTGTCTTTTTTACCTTTCACATCAGGTAAACAAGCTGAACCGTGTTCAGAATCACCAGAATCAGAATCGGAAACAATGCCCCTGATGTTCATGTGTTGAAAAGTATCTTTAACAATTCTGATGATCATAGAAGTAAGTTCTTCCTGGGATTTAGACATCCCACTAGTGTTGCCAACTGATCCACTGGCAGGAACTGGATACACAGATAGGTCAAGCAAACTCTCTTGACTGCTTGAATTAACACTCTCAGTCGCCATGGTGAGCTCTCCAGAAGACCAAAAGTACCACAAATAAACCGAACACTGAAAACAACTGATAAAAACTAAAACTGGTGAGCAAACCAGGAAACCAAAAGAAAAACAAGTGTAGTAGCGCTTTCATCCACAAATTTAATGTGTGAACTTCTTCAGAAACACTTGTATAACAACCCAATTCCTTAAATACTGATAATACAGGAAATGACCTCATAACAATAAATTGTTTGACCAAAACACAAAATAATGATAATAAATACAATTAATACTAATCTAAGTAAAACCATCAAATCAGACACGCTATTGTGCAATAAAGCATAAGTATAAAAATACATGTAAAAAATATATATATATATATATATATATATATATATATATATGTGTGTGTGTGTATGTAAACACACTTAAATACATATGTGTGTGTATAATGTAAATACATATACATATATAAAAAACATTGACATTGATACCGTCAAAGTGAACACTATATGTACCCTAATGGAGATTGTGCTGGATAACAACTTTTTTAGATTTGGTAAACACATGTATAAACAGATCTCGGGAGTGGCTATGGGGACCAGGGTGGCACCAGCATTTGCCAATTTGGTTATGGCCAATTGGGAGCTCAAATTCTTGGTTAATCACCCCAGTTTTAATAAGGTACTTTCTTATTTTAGATTTATAGACGATTTATTATTTTTATGGACTGGTACTTCAGATGAGTTTTCTGCGTAAGTGGATGATTTGAATCACACCACACAGTTTCTGGTTTTCAAAATCAGTGGATTTGGAGTAAGCATTCCTTTTCTTGATGTTTTACTTACTGTGGATAGAACTAACAACACATTTGTTAGTCAGGTACACAGGAAGGAGGTTTTTGCCAACCAATATCTTCATAAAGACAGTTTACATCCTGAACATATGAAGAAAGGTGTTGTTAAGGGGCAAATAATTCGCCTGAGTAGATTGACTACAGATGATGAAGTATTTTTTAGGGAAGTTCGATTCTTATGATCCTTATTTTTACATAGAGGTTACACTATAGATTGGATTCAAAACATACAGCAGGAAGTCATTTTACTCAGGAAGGGTGTAGCTAAACCTATTCTTTTGTCTGACCACATAGGTATCAGTTCTAGATCCACTCATTCAAATGTTGAAAATAGCTATAGTATTGCCTTTCCTTTACCTATTGTTGATGAAATGTGGTTTATTAAAGATATTATCATTAATAATTGGAAGGTGGTGTTAGGTAACAAAGATTTGGTTGGCATTTTAGGGGTTAAACCTACTTTTACCTACAAAAAAATCACCAACATCAAATCTATGCTTGAAATTGATGATACTAGACATCTGGACAACATCAGAGCTGTTAGTATCAAAAAGGATACATATGCATGCAATAACTGCAGGCAATGTAGATTTATAAGCAACAGTACTTGTGTACATGTCAAGTCCATCAATTACACAATTTGGGCCAAAGGTTATTACATTGTAATTCGGAATATGTAGTATATATTGCAAATTGTGTATCATGTGAACACTACTACATAGGTAAAACCAAAAGGGTTCTCAAACGGAGAATTTATGAACACAATTTAGCTATAAAAAACAAAGACAGGTTGAATTCTTTGGCCAAACATGCACAAGTATGTACGGATTTTAAGAAATTTGAGTTTTCAGTGTTGGACAAGATCAGTACTATCAATTTTGGAGGAGATTTTGACAACATTTTGGAGTGCAGAGAGACCATGTGGCAATGTGTGTTGGGGGCAGACAAGCCACCTGGCCTCAATGACTCTATCAATTTGAAATGTTTTTTAAAGTATATATGTTTATTTTTATTACATGTAATTTTTTTATATATGTATATGTATTTACATTATACACACACATATATATTTAAGTGTGTTTACATACACACACACACACACACATATATATATATATATATATATATATATATATATATATATATATATATATATATATTTTTTTTTTTTACATGTATTTTTATACTTATGCTTTATTGCACGATAGTGTGTCTGATTTGATGATTTTATTTAGATTAGTATTAATTGTATTTATTATCATTATTTTGTGTTTTGGTCAAACAACTTATTGTTATGAGGTCATTTCCTGTATTATCAGTATTTAAGGAATTGGGTTGTTATACAAGTGTTTCTGAAGAAGTTCACGCATTAAATTTGTGGATGAAAGCGCTAATACACTTGTTTTTCTTGTTTTTCTTTTGGTTTCCTGGTTTGCTCACCAGTTTTAGTTTTTAAATAAACATTTCTGGGGCACAGTTCTTTTAGACTGCTTTACCTAGTTTTTAACTTTAAACCACACATTTACAGGTGCCTTTACTATAGAAGCTTTGTTTGACATATTTATACAATTTACATTTACTGATGTATTTTTTCTGAGATTTACTGTCTGATGTGACTAGAAAATGCATCACATAGGGAAAGTTGAAGTTGCTTTAAGAAGGTGATCTAGCATCTTGCAGCTTTTTTAAACTCCCTCATGTAAAACATTTTTTGGCTCTATGATATCACACTGGAAACTTGGAAGTCTGTTTGATTTGGACATGGTGAAATTTTCTGCAATGTTGCTGTCAACTGGATAATGTCCTTGGCGAAGTTTTCTGATATGTTGATGTCAACTGGATAATGTTCTTTACACTTGTATCCTGAAGAATCTGAAGTTCTCGGAAACGTTACTGTAGAATTTCTGAAGTAGGAACACTGCTGCTCTGTAAAATACACATAGTCTGACTGCTGACAGATTTGCAAGGTTGCTATGGGGTTTTGGGACTTACTTTAACTGTGAATATTGTCCCCCCATTAATGGTGACTCGCCATTGTAAAAGAATTGATAGGACTGTAGAATACTGGAATAAACTAGAAATCACTGGAATGAATGTATTTATCTATTATTTACCCAGAACCATGCTGAAGAGATGCCAGTCTGCCCTTTACATGTCAAATTTTCTCGTACCTTTCAGAATAACAGTGTTAATATACTGAAATAGTCTATAACTTCTGTAATCATTATACTGTCAGTAAATTCTGTACTAAGAATGTTATTATATTCATAGCTTCTGCACTCATTTTCCTTTCCTCCTGAATAATATAATAAATATTCTGAAATGCTGGATATTTTTCCTGACTTCTGCATTCACTCTTGAGTGTCTGCACCAAACTTCTGAGGACTAGACTGCAATGACTTTCTGCGTATCAGTCCAAACTAACTAACTAACTAACTAACTAACTAACTAACTAACTAACTAACTAACTGTGTCTGAAGTATCTCTTAATAATACCAAAACCTTGTAAATTTCTACATGCCTCTTTAATATACATAGTGCTCTATAGATTGTTGTAAAGCAGTAATTGATCTTGTTAGGGTGATTTTGATATCTAATTGTTCAAATTTATATCCCAAGGAATCACTCTGTTGATTATGATATCACTGACAAATACTGATACTCCACTGCAATTTCCAGTACATCTAAAGAACAAGGTAGGCACTAAACCCAGGAGTAAAGGGAGATCTTCTATTATTTTGAAACTCTGCTTTCCGTAACAAAATATATGTGGATGTGTTCTATTTGTAGGAGGGCCTCAAATTTATACAATGTTTTGCCCAGACTCCTGACATTGAGTAGAATCACTCTAATATGTTGTGAACTAGAGTCCAGGCATTGACTAAAGCCTGAATATTTGCTTTGTTGCATATCATGATGGACTACAATTCTAGTGATTCCACTTACCATTAGAATACAGAGGATTATGATCGGGTCTCCAATTGTAACCTGTTTATTATGTGTCTGACATATGGATGGTAAAAGTTTACCTTGAGAGCAAAGATAGGGAGGGGAATCTTGGCATCCATGTTGAGAAACATCCCAGAAACATTGGCATTGTTAAAATTATTGCAGGCTATATACAAGGACCCCATGACTCAAATATAAACAATGTTTAGATTCGCAGAGGGGTTCTCAGTGGGAGTGAGTGTGCATCAGGATTCACCTCTGATCCCATTGCTGTTTATACTGGTGAAAGACTATATTTTCAAACAGGTTAGTGGGGAGAGATCAATAAAGTTTCTGTATGAAGATGATGTGACATTACAGGCAGACTCTGAACAAGAACTTCAGCAAAAACTAAGGGAATGGAATTCAGAACTGAAGGCACATGGGATTAAACTGAGTATAGCTAAGACAGTTGCAATGGCAGCAAATGAGGGAAATCAGAGGAAGCTTAAAATTGAGACAGAATGGAAAGCGGTGGAACAGGTTAACACTTCATGTATCTGTGAGGGTAGGTTGAGGAGAAGGGAAGTCTGAATGAGGATGCCAAAGAGACTACAGCCAACTTGCACAGAGTGTCAGGGGCAGTGTATGACAGAAGAATGCTAAAGAAGGTGAAAAGTAAAGTATACAAATCAGTACACTGTATGATACAGAAACCTGAGCAGTAAAGGCAGAGCAGTTGAGGAAACCAGAGATGATGGAGATGAAATACCAAAGATGAGTGATAAAATGCACACTATAGGACAGACAAAGAAATAAAGACATCAGAGCAGAAGCCAAAGTGGCTCTGATTGCATAGAAAGTGAAAGAGAAGAGATTACAGTATTTGGGCATATGTGCAGAAAAGCAGAAGACAATCTGTTGAAGAAGATTTGGGACAGACACAAAGAATACAAGAGGAAACATGGGTGTTCAGCAGAGGGGAATGTTCTGAATAAGAGTAGACCTGGAAAAATTGGACATGACTGTCAAAGAAGGTAGGAAAGAGGCATTGACTCAAGCGAGATGGTGACAGTTCACATGTCACCTCAAACCCATGTAGAAAATTGTAAAAAAATGGGTTTGATGATGATGATGACCCAATTGCAATTCTTTAAAGTGCATGGAGATTTAAATGCTTGTGCTGGCTTTCAAAGCAAGTAAAAGATTTGTCAGGGGCTGTTAAACAGACTGCAGGAGATATCTTTACATATTCTGTAAAAGAAGCATTTCTGTTTTAACTGACTCTAATCTTCTAAGGCAGCAGGCAGAAATAAAGTTGAAATGAAGGTATTACAAATTCTGCCATTGTCATTTGCTAGTCAGCACTGTCAGCTATTAGTATGTAGTGCCAGATGTGATCTTAAGAATGCTTAGGAGATGCTTAACGATTGTCACGCACCCTTTTAAGCATTGTTATGATCAGGTCTCACACTAGAGTAGCACTGAACTGGATTGTCTTTTCACTGCTATTGGAGTGTAATCAGGGTGGTCCATGCACTGCACATTATATATTTTGTCTTTGCATTTAATATTATATTTATACATGTTTCATTTTAAGCTTAGTGTAAAGGTTTGAATAATATTTTCAATTAGCAACAAGCGCATTTAATTGATACTACTAGTTGTACTTTTTATACTTATGATGCAAAGTGCTTAGAACACTCCAGTAAAGCTGAAGTTGAAATTAACGTCCTATCCTATGTGTATTAGAGCAATTTAAACCTGTAGAAACTCAGCTTCATAATTCAGGTAAGAACAATACTAGGCAAGTGATCATGAAGATCATAAGATGCCTAGCTATATACACCTTTAGCTAGACAGACTTAAATGTTCTCGCCTCCCTTTTCAAGCACTTAATAGTGCTCACCTCCAAAATTGTGCAGGGCTGTACATGAAAATCTTGTTTAATGTTGTGCCTATCCATCCAGTCATCAAAACTAGCTTTAAAAGTAGTCAAATCTGTACTTTGACTTGAAAGGGTAAATTATTCCGGGAACAGAGTCTTTCATAGATGAATGTTTTCACTAATGGTGGGGAAAGCTGGCACATCTGTTAGAAAATCTGCTATTCAAACAGTGCTGAAATTTTAACTTAGAAATCATGGTACAGTGGGGATGGGGGAATATACTCTTTACCCACTCTACTGTGATCTCAAAGTTGGTATATATAATTAACATGGTGCAGCCCTCCACACGGTGGTGCAGGTGGACTTAGCCTCATGCGAAAACATCTGTTAGATTTGTTTTTTGATTCTTTCTGGATAGATGTAACTTGTTTTTAGTGGTGTATAGACTGACAATTTGTGTTGTCAATATAAAGTTAAGAACATCTTACTCCATAGAATGGAAACATGCTAAGTTAGACATCTGGTCTCTCAAGTAAATCTTATTCATTTGTTGCTGTAGATTTAGGTCCCTAGTGCAGGTGTTTGTAGAGTCATGGCTTAGCAAAGAAACAGAAGGTCAAATAAGATGAGGTTTTCCGTGGCTTGAAAATCAAGAATCAGGTCACCTCAGAGCAGCTTGTAGTGTACTAAGTGAGTGTTGTGCTAATCTATCAGGATAGTTGAAGGATTTAAGTGCTTTGATTTTCTTTGTCATGTACATATTAAAGGGGCACTGTATCAAATGATGGGCATGAAAAGTGAAGAGTACAGCTGCAAGATGACTTCATTAGATCTTGAAGACATACCCTTGGAAATTAACTGAGATACATAGAAGGATTTCCTAACTATGGTGGAAACACAACAATTAAATTAAAAATATTGTCAACAAAAGTGCCCAGGTCTCTTATGACCATGTCCCCTTGAAGAGAAGTACCAGTTGAAATGTGAGGGGGCAACAGTTTTTTTTACCCAATGCTACTACACACGTTTTGTGTGTAACTTGAGACCTTTTCCAGTGCACCATGTGTGTGCATATTGCAGCCTTGAATTGCAAACAATGTTTTTGGCACCACAGGGAAAGGCAATGTTTTGTTTATTATTATCACCATTTTTTGCCAGGTCTGTCATATAATATATTTCCAGGCACCTGAAATTAACATATTTTATTAGCAGTTGTATTGTAAACAACAGCATTAACATTATTCTATAATGTAGGCAGTCTATTGTGTGTTTTATTTTCTTTTGTTTGCTCATGTTGTCACTATGCCTACACCCTAAGAATTATGTTATGCAGAGTATCAGCCAAGACTTTGCATACAGCAGCAAAACATTCTAGATAAACATAATTAAGTTATATATTTAAATGTAAAGACATTTATGTTGCAGTTTCAGTGTTACAGCATCTTACATAATCAATATTAAACTAAGGAAGTCCTTTTGCAATATCTAGTTGACAATATATTTATAGAGAGCACAGATCTCCTGTGGCTGCAATTAACACATCAACATAGTAACCTGTGTATTCCTATGTATGTATGAGTATAACTGATGCTTTTTTTGTTTGCATACTTCACATCCTGTAATGTCATGTGGGAAGGTTGCAGATCTAAGAATTTTGGAGTGGACTGTCTTTAACAGCTATATAATGATAATAATGAAAAATGTTGCTTTTTGGAACAGCAAAAGCAGTGCTGTAATACAATGTATGTATGTGGTAAGAGTTCAAGTCAAAATGCCTTGAGGTTTCTGTTTCATTTTGATCCAATGTTCTTTCAATCCATAATTCAGTATATACAGCATATGTCAGTGGTTTGTTCTTGTAAGAATGTGAATAGCTTAACCACTTGTTAAAAAAACGTGTGCAGCATGGAACATAGCAAATCTAAGGTCACATTTCTTGAGTGTGGTGAATTCTTGTGTGCCACTGGGGTCTGTTCTATATCTCCTGCCAATACTGGGAAAAAATGTATCTTTATTGCCATTAGAAAGTATAAAATCATGACTGTTAAGAACTCCACTGGTGAGGAAGAATGTATCAGTTCTCTTTTTCAGTAGATTTGGCCATAAAACTCTTTCCTGTAATCTGTGTTCTTTTGGACTGTAGGTTGCTTATCTGTCTTCTCTTTCATATAAAAAACTCTTCACATTTTGTCTTTTGTGCTAAACATTTAAAAAAAACAACATATTTGTATTGCATGTAATACACCTTGCAGTAACATCAACTGTTGTTCACTGCTGGAGATTTAGACAGTACCACCAAGTGGGCACAAGTTATTTTGCCAAAAAAGATTGAACAGTGATTTTTTTTATTTAAATAAAGTTTTTCCTTTGCACTTGATGACCATCAAGCCACTGCAGCAGTAGCTATCATCCATTCATCCCCCTTTATACGATGAGAGCATAACTGTTGCATGGTCATTATCCAGGCAACCATCAGAGGGTTTTCTGCATTATGCCCTACTATCCCCTGTATAAGTCCACAAGAAACCAAAGCTGAGCAGCAAATGTTACTGTATGACACAGTGTCACCTATTTCCATTAATGATGTTGTTTCCCATAACTCACTCACTTTAATACAGATGTCCTTGTCCATTTCCAGTATCCAGCAATAATTGTAGACAGTGTGTGTGTGTGTGTGTGTGTGTGTGTGTGTGTGTGTGTGTGTGTGTGTGTGTGTGTGTGTTTGTGTTCTAAGGCAAATACCCCAAGCTTGCAAGAGGGAGTTAATCAGAAAATAATGATGATGACAACTGGATATGTAATTTAATGGTTAACAATATAATTGGTGACTGTCTAATGACTCATATTCAAGGGTGTGTTGCGTTTGTGGCTCAGCTGTTTATCTTGAATTACATTTATGAAAAATGTGCCCTGTACAAAGGGGACAATGCCTTTTCTAACTGGTTAGCTACCCACTATAGCCATGGACATGCTAAGTGGAGACAGCTGTTATTACTAAAACAGTAATAAAGAAAGCACAGTAAATTAAATTATATTTTGCTTAACAGCAATACTCCACTCAGTGACCTAAAACATTGGTATAATCACAAGCAAGCAACATAAACTATTGATTTTCATTTGTTTAATAGGAAAGTCTGACCGGTTTGAAAAGCCCTTTTCAGTGTACTCCCAGGTAGACAAGCTCCAAAAAGGTGGCAATCAGTATATAGTATGCAGTTGAACAAATATATATACAAATATACAGTTGGACTTATAAACATTTTATTTATGTATATATGTACGTATGTATGTATGTATGTATGTATGTATTTATTAATTTATCCTTTTATTTATTTACCAGGGAAGAGCGGTGCTAAATTCTGACTAACTTCAGTCTTAGCCAGAGGATGAAATTGACCAGACACACAAACGAGATAAGACTACAATAACTCATAACTAAAAATAAAATAGTACAGAGGAAAAATAGTAATTTGGATACATATTAAATCTAATGTATTCATTCTCAATATGTACAATGTGTCAAAACGTTTGAGAAATTAGAGTAGAATAAATTAGATATGTTAAAAAAGAGAGCAAAGTATCTTAGTGGTTGAGTTAATATACAGAAGAGTTAAAGTAGACTTTAATGATATGACCTAAGGGGTAACAGGTATATTCTGCTTGTTTAATTAAATGTGATTTTAGTAGAGACTGAAACATTGAATAAGAGGATGAGTCTTTAATTTCAGGTGGGAGGAAGTCCCACAATTTAGGCCTGAAACTTGAGTAAGCATGGTCAGAGATATGTAGCTTCAAGTTTCTTAGGGTGCATATAGGGGTATGTCTTATTGGCTTTGAGGTTAAAGGAAAGAGGATATATTCATGCAGGGGTTTGAACAGTTAAGATCGTAGGACCAGGTCTGCTGTGAGCCAATTTGCCTTCTTTAGTGTTATACAGTGGTTTTCATTTCTTTAAGGGTATGTAATAAATCTATATATTTTGTTTCCTAGTGATTAAATAGTGGTGGAGTTTTAATTAGAGGCTGCTGATTTAAGTAGGAGTCTGAATTCAAGTCGAGTAAGTAAGATTCCTTTCTCTGCTGTAGACTTCAAAAATTGTGAGAGGAAAGGGAATATTTTTTTGTGCCTAGAAAAGTAGAGGATTATTTTTTATGTATATTATCAAGATGCAGATAGAAGCTGAGTGAGGGATCTAAATAGGGAGCAAAGAGACTTTCTCTAAGGGATGTTTTTTGTGATCATAAATTGTTAAAATTTTCTTGGATCTGCAGAAATTTTGTTTAATACCAAAAAGCATAGATTTAGTTTTTGATATATTTAGTATGATGATTTTAGTAGCACTGAGACGATTGAAGTTAGATTGTAGATATTGCTGTAAGGTAGCTAGAAGTGGTTGGAGAGGTGGAGGACCATGTCATCTGCATAGAGGAGGACAGGAAGGTAAAGAAGATCATGTAGAGGTTTGCTGATTTATATAGAGAACAGAACGGGACAATAACAGATCTTTGAGGTACACATTTGAGTACTGGGGAGAAGAGAGAAGTACAAAAGTATAGTTCACTGAGAAATGGCGGTTAGTCAGATAACTTTGGAACAAAGGGATGGTGTCAGGACTAATGCCTAGTTCCAAAAGGTGGATTATAAAATAGGAGTGACTGACTAAGGCAAAGGATCTGATGAGATGTGTAAAATTTGTACCAGAGAAAATGCCTTTTTCCTTTGACATATGAATTTCATCGGTTAGAGACCAGGTGGCTGTAGCTGTGCTAATCTCATAGGTTCATAGGTTCATACTAGGCTATCTGCCCTAGGGCATTTATAAGCCTAGCCAGAGTGTGTTTGACTTTCGCCACCCATTTTAAATTAATTTTGCTATGCCCTTTTTCGAGGTTAGTATACTGTGCCTCTGTCTAACCGTGACAAAGAAGTGATACCCGGGGTAAACCTACGATCTCCCATCCACTCATCAAGATTCCTCTTGAAGAGAGTCAATGAGGAATTCTGCCTAACCTGGACTGGGATTTTATTCCAGAGTGAAGGGAGCCTCTGGGTTATGAATCTGTCCCTCCAGCATGTCCTATTTATTTCAGTGCTGAGGTTCAAGTCTCTCGAGCATGTAACTCGATGGGATTTGGATTTTCTGAGGTGCAGCATGTCCATTAATTCCGGGTTGGACATGGCTTTATACATCAGGTACAGATTGCCTCTGAGCAGGTGGTATGCCACTGAGTAGAGCTGGAGTTTCTTTAACCGGGCAGCATATGGCATCTGTTTGAGCCCTTTGATCCTCTTGGTGAGGTACTTTTGGGGTCTTTCCAGTTGCTGCAGGTGTCTGGTAAGGTACATCCCAAAAGGGGCATTGTATTCAATTATGGGATTGATGAGGGATGAGTAAAGAGACATGATGACCTCCCCTGATCTAGATGTGAATCCCTTCATGATTAGGTGGGCTATATAAAATGTTTTTCTAACCACTTTGGCCACGTGGTTGTCAAATGAGAGATTGCTATCAACTTGGGTCCCCAGGTCCCTAATTACTTCTTCCGTACTTAATGGATTACCACCTATGTGGTAATTTGTGGGCACTTTGTTTTTGCCAAAGGGGATGACTATACACTTTTTGGAGTTTAGCTTGAGGCCATGGCTCTGGCACTAGTTGTCTGTTTCTATGAGGCCCTTTTGGAGGATGCTTGTGTCAGCTGGAGAGTCAATTATGGCGCCCAGTTTGCAGTCATCTGCGAACTTGGTCAGCCACAGTCCTTCCGTGTTAGCCTGTACCTCTGAGAAATATATACCGAACAAGAAAGGTCCCAGGACTGAGCCTTGTGGGATGCCACTTGTAACTGGTTTGGAGTCTGACATGGCTCCAGCAATTCTAACCATGTGGGTTCTGTCCTTGAGCCAGTTTGCAACCCATCTAGTGACATAGGGGTTTATATTTAAGCTGGTGAGCTTATCTATAATGCCCAAGTGGGGTATTGTATTGAAGGCTTTTGCGAGGTCCAGGTAGGCTGTGTGGACCACCTTCCCCTCATCAATGGCCTTGGTGACTGTTTCAAAGAAATCGACCAGGTTTAAGAGGCAGGATCTGCCCTTAACAAAACCGAACTGGGTAGGATCCAGTGTCTGTAGGTCCCCAATATCTTTATTTATGAGGTCCATAATGATCCTTTCCATAGCTTTGCAGACCAAGCTAGTCAGGCTTATGGGGCGATAGTTTCCAGGATCCGTTGAGGCACCACCTTTGTGGAGAGGGACCACTGTTGCTGTATACCACTCTTTGGGTACATATCCTGTAGTAAGGCTGAGATTGAACAGTAGTTTTATGTTTGGGTTTAGCTCTTCTTGGAGTTCATGTAGGACTCAGCCCGGGACACTGTCTGGTCCCAATGATGCTGTGTTTTTTGCTTTGGAGAGGGTGGCTCTTACCTGAGCATCTGAGATGTCAGGGAGGAAGCACTCTGCTGGGATAGATATTTGCCCTTTTGGTGGGGAGGGGGGGAGAAGTTTGCGCTGAACCTGTCAGCTAGGATGTTGGCAATGTCTGTGGGTTCGGTGTATTTTTTGTCATTTTGGACTAATTCTGAGCATATCTGGGAATTCCCACCCAGGTTCCTAACATAACTAAAGAAAGCCTTGTGATTATCCTTAGTGTCCTGTGCAATTTTTCTCTCTAAGCTGGCCTTAGACGATTTTATGAGTACCCGTAGTTTTTTGATCAGAAGTTATGTTATTTTTGTGAGAGAAAGTGAAATTTAGTAATAAATTCTGTGAGTTGAATGTAGACACTTTTTAAAATATTTTGTGCAGTGTTGGGAAGAATGGATGTATGTTGTCTGTACCTGGGGTAGCTTCCAGATATATTTGTCCAATAAAAGTATATAATGTCTTTGGATTAGATGTGCAAGATATTAAACATTGGAAGATATTGTCAGTGGAATGAGGGAGTATTTGTGGGTGTGTTTGCAGCACATTTAGGAAGCTCTCTGAAGTGCATATTGAAATCATCTGCAGACCAGCTGAAAGAAACACTTGTGGAAGTGTGTGGCGGGATAATTAAATATAGCAAAACATTTTATAATGTTCATAAGGTAAGGAGCATGACAGAATGTTGCATAAATGTAGGTGTATTATAGGACATATATCAGCATGTAACATGGTCTATAATTAATACAAATGGCAGTAGAAAAGAATAAGAAGAAGAGCATAAGACATAACAAGTTACACTTTCTTTTGTGGTTATTATACAAGATAAGTATAAAATAAAGATAACAGTAACAATTGTGCATCCAAGATTCTATATAAATCTCCCATCATTCTAGAACTTTTGGAGGTATAAAATAAAATAATATATGTACCTCAATAATAAAAAGTCAGAATTTTTTTTTGCAAACCAAAATACATAAATAAATAAATAAACAAATAAATAAATAACATGAAGTCTAGGCCAAAACAGCCTTCAAGGATTACAGATAGGGAGCTACAGAATAAAATGAAAAAATCAATTAAAATTAAGAATGACAGGATGGTAAATCAATATACAGTTTTCATTTCATTACTTTATTTAACCGTTTAGGAAATGTGTTGCAAAACAAAGCCATGTTTTCTTGTATCTTAACACATTTTAACATCCAGTTCAACTTTAGTCAGTAACTCTAATACAATATAAAATATCAGCCTTTAAGTTATCATAACTTGCATTCTGTTAAGCTAAATGTGTAGAATTTCAAATGTCGTTTTTGCATATTGTAGCAGTGTTCTTTAAACCTTATACTAAACTGTCTCTTGGTCTCACCTGTATAAGTGAAATTATCAGTGATAAACATAGGAAGAGATGGATACCCATTAACTTGCTGCTAATGATGAACAAAAATGTTTAGTGAAGCAGACACAGTCAAAAAAAAAAAAGAAATTTGTGTCTGCTCAATAGCTCAAGTTAATCCATCTTCAGACATTGACTAAAGGGACTGCTGGTTGAGAAATTTATTAAACAGCAGCCATACATAAGACAATGCAGTGATCATAAATTGGAGTTGAAGAAGACAAAAATTACTTTTCAATGTCGTAATGCTGAGGTAAATTTAGAAGAAAGACAGGCAGCAAAAAAAAAAAAAAAAAAGATTATGAATTCAAGAGTTTATGCAGCTGTGTCATTTTTTTCTTACACTCATGTACTGTAGTTGTTGTTTGTCTTTTTGGCTTTTCCCAGTTAGGGGTTGCCACAGCGGAACTCCAGTCTGCTAATGATTGGCAGTAGATTTTTTATGGTGTCGAGTTGCCAGCCCGGTGCCCAAGCTTCAGTGAAGGCATGCCCATTCACGCATGTCTTTCGGAGGCCACTCAACTGCGGGGAGGACATGCAAACTCCACACAGAAGGCCCTCCATGCGTGAATCGAACAAGGGAACCTCTTGCTGTGAGGCAACAACACTACTTATTGACATGGATATCATATTTTAGGGCGTTATTGACTGTGATGCCCAGAAGTTTTGTGTGAGTATCTGGGGATATAATTATGCCATTATTGGAACTTATAGTAAAGAATGATGATGAGGATTTGCAGGTGGGGAAAAGATGAGCAGTTTAGTTTTGTTGGGGTTTAATAGAAGCTGACAGTTTGTGAACCATTTCTCTACATCATTGACACTATTCTGGGTTAGGGTCATAAGCTCAGTTGAGGAGGAGGCGGTACATATTAAAGTAGAGTCATCCATGCATTGGATGCAGGTGGCCTTGGGAGTGATGGTGGGTAGGTCATTGATAAAGACTGAGAAGAGTAGTGGTCCTAGTATGGAGCCTTGGAAGACTCCTAGAGTAATGGGTAGACGTGTGGAAAGGGTATTTTGCCATAAAACTGCTTGTTGTCTATCAGACAGGTAAGATTGGAACCATTTAATTGAGCTACTATTCAGTGACAGTTCTTTCAGGGTATGGAGAAGCAGTTGGTGACTGATCATATAAAAGGCCTTAGAGAAGTCTAGGAAGAGAGCTGAGGTAAGTTTGTTATTGTTTCGGTTGATGTTGATAGAGTTAGAGAAGGATAGGAGGGCTGATGTGGTGCTGTGGTGTGGCCTAAAACCATGCTGAGAGTTGGCCAGTAGTTTATTTTGGGCAAGATAGTGCATTAATTGGTTGTGGACACACTTTTCCATAATTTTGGCCAATGGTGATAGTATGGCTATTGGTCGGAAGTTTGAGAGGTCTAAAGAATTCCCTCCTTTATGAAGGGGAATGACATGGGAAACCTTCCAGAGAGAGGGGATAGTGGCTTCAGTCAAGGTGTGGTTTATTGTGATCGAGACAGGTTATGCAATGGCATCTCCCCCTTTTTGTAAATATTCTGGTGGGAGGAGATCAGCTGCCAGGGTAGTGGGCTTTACTTTGTTAATTAGAGATCAAATGGTGGATGTAGATACAGGTTGGAAGGTGAAAGGGAGTGGGTTAGAGGTTGTGGAGGAGTTTTGAAAGGAGCTGATGGGGAGTAGTTGGCTAGCTAGTGATTGGATGGTTTTGGTAAAAAAATTTTAATGATGTTAGCAGTTTCCTCTGGAGTTTTAATGTCGCAAGTTGAGGGAGTGGGGGTGGAGGTTTGGCCAGGGGGGAGCAGTTTGTTTATGCCTGCCCAAAAGTTTTGAGGTTTGTTCTGGTGTTTTTGCTGAAGGTGTTAATAGAAGTTTTTTGTCTAACAGTGTGGCTTTCTTGTTATCATTCCTTAGTTGTCAGAATTATAGTAGTAGTTATAGTTACAGTTTTGTTTCCACAGCATTTTGGCCATTAACCTTGATTATTTATCAGGTAGCTTTTCCATTTGAATAGCCTTTTCAAAAGTTTCCAAATCTTAATCTGTTTACCCCTTTGGAAGAAATAGCCACAGCAGAAAGACAGAGCACCTTTTCCTGCTTTTGAGATTTCCATTGAGCTGAGACCCAAACAACAAAGGATCAGAAAGAAAATAAAAGAAAACAAAAAAGGAAAGAAAGAAAGAAACAAACAAACAAATATCCAGAAATGTGCCTTTGGCATCCTCGGTAAAGGGAACTGACTGCAGAAAGTATGCTAAGGTAGTTCCAGCCTCTATGACCATGTCTCTTCTATCTGCCATACTTTACACTACCTACACAATATGTAAGTCAATGATAAATGCCATGGCTACATAAGTTTTGAGGTGCTGTTTTCTTGGAGTCATAAAAAGTCTCAGAGCCCCTATAAATTTAGTAAACAGTCTTATCCACATGTTCTCACTGAAAATAAAGTATGCAGGTCTGATAATTAGTGCTATCATCAAGACTGAAAATGTGAAGATTCATTCTCTGATCCAGAGTTTGGACACTTTTTTCAGAAGAAGGAATGCCTGCACCTGAGGCAAGGCTTACACTTCAGTCTGGCTACAGATACAATTTAGCCAAGGAAGGATTCATTAAGCATGCTCCTAAGGATAATGGAATATTTTAGCAGATTTTCATGGTACATGAACTATTGTACTGAAATAACTCTAATTTTAATTGATTAGGTTTATAAGGGTGACCACTACATAGGGATCACCCATGGACATTGGTTTTGGTGTATAGTAGGTTTCCTGTAAGCGTTCTCAAAATTCTCCATAAATTTAGAGATATTCAGGGGTTGGGAATGGAAGATGCATCTTCCTTCTCATCTAAGTGGACAGAGTTTTAGAAATTGTCTCAAGATCCTTAAGAAGAGATTTACCTGGCTTTCATTAGTACTTCATGGGCTGACAAACAGACCTAAAACTTATTAGTAGTCAATGAAATGAAAGTCTGGGCTGATGCTGCTGGACTTGAAGTGCAGAGACCGGGCATTATAAACTGGACTGCACCTAGTAGTATAACCTGGAGGGGAATAGAGAAGCCTGATGACCCTTTGGCTTTTGAGAGGAATGTACAATTATCTCAAGTAACTGACTCATCTAGTAAATTAGTTGTAATTGTAAGAATGTGAGACAAAAACTGAAAAGCCAATGTTTGATGATACAGTGATATGGTCTTGCATCTGGTAGGGCATGAAGAGGCATGACATCTGGACTATCAATGTTGTAGTGACAAACTCTGGAATTACTTCCAGAAGAATTGATATTTGGAGAACTGTCATTAGGGCATCTGATACTGTGAAGGTTGACTTCAGGAATGTTTGTGATGTGTGTCAGCCTCCATCTTGAGGTCAGGAGAGCTGACACCAAGTGGATTACTGTCAGCTATGTCAATTACTATAATACTGAAGGAGGTACTAGGAGTAGTACATGGTCCTGCAAAAACAGATCTGAAAGTAAAAACACTGATAATACCAGAAATTTAGCTGACCTACACAGAGTAGTATGCTGTAGCTTCAACTGTGGTTATCAGATGGCTATAGCTGATTTAAGGAGATGAAGTATATTGCAAATAGGAGGAAGATGCAGACTGATATAGGTATTTAGATAATTCAAACTAGAAAAGTAGCAGTTCTAGAAAACAATTAACAAATATTCTGCTGAAGTTCTGTTGTATTATATACCAGAAAAGAACTTGAACACTAATGACTGCTTAAAGAAGGGGCCAGAATTAGGTCATCAGGAATTGCCTTCAAATGCTCAGAAGAAAAAGTTGCAAACTACTCTAATGCCTGGGCGGCATAAGATTTTTTGATCTTACAAAGAAAACTTTTCAAAGTAAGTTCAGAGGTTAGATAAAGTGAAACAAAATGCAAGAGCATGCAGGTATTATAAATCATGCTAATGGTACAAACAGCATGGATGCTTCTTTAATATTTCAAAATGACATTTACACACACAACCTATCACCAACTAGAGGATTACTAACAGTTGATTCTGTATTAGCCCCCCCCCCCCATGTTTGGGGATGAAAAGCAAAAGTACATTGATATTCCCAATGTCTCTGTGTGACTGTTTATCTCTAACAAAAACAAGCATAGGGAATATCAAATATCGGTGTGCGTGGCTGAGTGTGTGTTTTCTAAAGTGTCACATTAAGCACATCTATAACTGAATGCTATATTTACACCATTTCATGCTGAACAAGTGTACTTAATGTAGAAAGGTGTGATTCACAGCCAGTAAAAAGTATTAACCTGGCAAAAATAAACATTTAGAAATAACAAAGCAAGAAAAATGTATGCAACAAACTTATGTTACAGATACAGGAAAGTATTACACAGATTAAAAATGAAACAGTCTTCTTCTTTTGGCCTTTCCCATTAGGGTCACCACAGCAAAGCAACAGTCCACAGAACAATTGGCAGTAGAGATTTACAGTGTTGAGTTGTCAGCCCAGTGCCCAACCTTCCACAGAAGGCACACACATGCAAACACTCACACCTAGGGCCAATTTAGAGTGTTCAATCCACCTACAGCACACCTTTGGGCATGGGAGGAAACCAGGGTACCCAGAGGAAACCCATGCAACCACAGGGAAGACATGCAGATTCTGCACAGATGGCACCCCAACCAAGAATCAAACCAGAGAACCTCTTGCTGTGAGGTGGCAATGCTAACCCCTGCACCATCATGGCTGCCCTAAAAATGAAACAGTAGATAGAATTATAAAAAACAAGAAAGAGATAGTATAATATGCCAACTAGTGAACAAGAAATCAGAACACGATGTTGTGTGATTCTTTTATTATTAAGCCAGGAAACCACTATTTTCACAAAGCATTTAAAACTAAGAATATGTCTCAATAATTTAGAGCTGCTGAATATCATATAACAGTAATTTTTATTTCAAGAAATTAGAGCTACTGAATACCATCCAAGGGTCATTTTCATTTCAAGAATTTAGAGCTGCTGAATACCATACAAGGGTCATTTTCATTTCAAGATTTTAGAGCTGCTGAATACCATGCAAGGGTAATTTTCATTTCAAGAATTTAGAGCTGCCAAATACCATGGAAGGGTCATTTTCATTTCAAGAATTTAGAGCTTCTGAATACAATGCAAGGGTCATTTTCATAGGATCATGGGTATTTACTAGGCTAGAAGCCCCAGGGACCTTTTTAAGCCTAGACATGCTTCCCAAATGTATCTGATGTGTTTTAATGCCCTAGGAATATTTTAAGGGAATATGTAAGAATGGGAATGATTGATCAAGCATTTACAGGCTGTGTCTGTCTATTAGAGACATTACTGCCAGATCAGAGTTAAATGTCTGATTCCTCATTCACTGGTCAAATTTACACTTGAACTGGGTGCAGGAAGATCTCTGCTTCACATGGATGGGAAGCCACATACAGAGAAAGGATAATCTTTGAGATGCATACCTGTCCCTCTAATATGTTCTATTTATGTTGCAAATGAGGTTTAGGTTCCTAGATTGCTTAACAGGTCCATCAGAGTGGAATCAGCAGATGCTTTGTAGGACATAGATCACTTCTCGGCAATGTATAGGAGACAATGTACGGGAGTAGGTCTTTGAGGTGGTCCACATAGGACATGTTCTTTACACCCTGTATTCTTTTTGTGAGGAACTTTTGTGGATGTTCCATTTGTCACATATACCTGGTCAGGTATATATCAAAGGGGACATTGTATTCAAAGAACAGGAGCATACCAAAGGGGGCAATGTATTCAAAGATCTTTCTGAAATAAAAAGGTTTAGTACAGCAGAACAATGACATCCTTCAACCAAGATGCCAAACCCCATGGTATAAATTGCATAATGTAGAATGCCTGCCCCTCAGTTATCTATTCAACCTCTTAGGCAGTACATAGGGGCAGTCCATAAAACTTGAGATCTATACTGCATTAGGTATATCATAAATAAGGTAGTCATAGGGTTTGACGAAGCAGTATCAGTCAAAGTTATAGTATGTGATTCTAATCTGCTGTGTTCAAGATATGAGGACTGTAAACGCTGGTGGCAGGATTTGTGAAGTGTCACCACCATGCCATTACTTTAGTAGCAGCAGTGCTCTCAGAGTTAGAATGTATAAATAGAAGGGTGCCTTTATAGTGCCACATTGTTGAAGACACTACTTGCCATAATGAGCATGGTCTTTTCCTCACAGACATAAGTCAGAGTTCAGTTCTGACCTACAGCCACTGCGTGGAGTTTGCATGTTCTCCTACTCCTATGTCATCTGAGGAAGTCTGTCCCACCTCCCAAAAACATACATGGCATTCCTATTTCAAGTTCAACTTGAGAGGTATGCCTACAGAGTGCAACCAAAAATTGAATAGAGTTGGAGTAGCACAGACTCTAGATGGAAGTATTATTTAGACTAAACGTTTTAGGCATGTGCATGCTCAGTATCCTCTAAATAGGGCAACATATGCCCCATGTCAGGGCTAGCAACTCAGCAGTGTAAAAAAAAAATGACTCAAGGTGATTTGGCCATGTTGGCTAATTTCCTCAAAAAGGGGGATGGCTATATTCTGGTGCTAAGAGGGTCAAGGACTGCACCTACTCAAACCTAAGCCATGGCCGGGGGGCATGGCCAAGGATGAACACAGGATAGCAGCAGATTTCTTCAGCTCCACCAATTTCATTACACTGACAGGAATTAATTACTTAAAAAATTAATTTTTGAAGTAATTTTCTTTCTAAATACGTTTGTTTTATATAGTTCTTGAACTATATCTAAAAAAGAAAGGAAATCTTAACAATATTCCTGTCAGAAATCACTGTGGAAATTTTCCTGTCAGTTTATCAGTCTGAAATGAGTTCCAGTAAGACAAATTCTCAAGACTCCAGCATCAAGAAAGAACTTCAGTCTCTGATAATTATAATCCAGCAACTTACTGATAAAATGGATACTAAAATAGACACCTTCATAGAAAAAACTACAAAACAAATAGACCTGTTACATACAGACCTGCAACAACAGAAAAACCAGATGACAGGCATAGAAGAAGCTGTGAATGACATGGAAAATAGAATCCAAGAAGAGGAAATCAACATTGAGTTTCTGCTGAAACAAAATACACATTTACAAACAAAGCTGGATGACCTGGAAAATAGATCTAGGCACAATAACATTAGGATTTTTGGACTGCCAGAAAATATTGAAGGTAACAATATTACTTCTTTTTTAACAACTTGGTTCCCTAAAACTTTAGACTTACCAGAAGCATTCTCTTTTGGTATCGAAAGAGCACATAGATCTATAGCTAATACTAACTCTAACAAAAAATATCCTAGATCAGTTATAGTTAGATTTCTATCATCTTTTGATAAAGAGATGGTTCTTAAATCTGCTTGGGCTAAAGCTCCTGTTAAGATTAATGAGACAACTGTGCGTTTTGACAATGACTATTCTTCCATGCTAATAGCTAAAAGAAAAGTTTTTCTGCCACTAATAAGGGAGCTTAAAAAAGCACAGTTTAAAACATACCTTCTGTTTCCTGCCAAGCTTAAAATCTTCCTTCCTGATGGTCCTAAGGTTTTCGATGATTTAGACTCTGCTTTACTGTTTGTCAAAGAAAAAAGGATTTTGGATAAAATAGAAGAAATGGAATGGGCTAGTTCTTCATGAAAGAGATTGGCAACTGAAGCTTCGTGGAAGACTTCAGAGAAGAAGAAGAGACTAAAAAACAAATGATTTGTTATATGTTTTTTTCTCTCTCGTCATTTTAGTTCATTATTAATCTTTTGAATATAGTTCCTGCATTTCCAGAAAGCCACAAATATTTTGGAAAAGATTTAATCAAAGTTATTCTCTATGTGCAAAGAAATGTTTTGTTTCATAACCAGTCAAAATACCTGAAGATTTAATGGCAAGCTGTGATTCAATTTGTTTCTCTTTCTGAAAAGAAGTAAGGTTAGTAATTTGATACATTTTTATCTTTACCTTTTTTCCTTCTCCTTTTATTATTTTCTTTGTTTAAACAATGACATTCTATTTAGATTATGTAGTGGGTAAAGGGTGGGGAGGGCAGGGAGAGAACAGTAATGAAAATATCATTAATAGAATAATAACATATTTATTCCTTGTAAAAGTTTTTATAAGTTCTTCAAATGCTATTTCTAATTATACTTTCTTGATTATACTGCTTATGCCTGTTTGTAAATAATCTGTTATGCTTTAACTAATAATAATCAGAACTAAATAAGAGTAAATAATATGTTTTATTTTTAACTCTATTAATATAAACAGTAAGTAACATTCCATTGTATATACTTCTTACAGCTTTCTCTTACATTTTTTATTTCTGCCTCACTCCCTTTTATTTTCTACTGTCTTTTTCTTTTCTTTATTAATATATAGAAATGCTTTTGATTGTGTAGGCACAGTGAATAATAGGATTTGTATGAAAATTGAGTTGGGAGAAGAATGTTGAGTTTTATTGCTTGTTGGTAATTTTGGGCTTAATTTCACTTACATAGAGGCTGTAATGATCTGTGGAATACATTGTGAAGGTTTTGTCATGTTTAGATGCATTTACACTGCTAAATGAATGTTTGTCACTAGTTTTTAATAAGTTTCCCGCCAAAATGTTAAGAGAGACAATCTGAGATGTGGGCTGTCTCATGCACAGTGTTCATGAGTTACTTCAGAAGCTTCAGCTCACGGAATTCTCACAGAGAAACTGAAAGCAGTTAGTATAACCTTTGACATAGTTATCACACTGACACACCACAGATTCAGGAAAAATACTCTATTCATAAAATATGCCAGTTATAATGAGTCTAAATGATGTAGTTTCTTGTAGTAAGTAAATGTCTTATTTTAGAAGGCATAGAAAATGAAACATTTATTTAAATGTTTTTGAAAATCTACTTAACAGCAGCATAATAATCTGTGTTAAAAACTTCTGTTCCAAACATATACTTTATTATAATTCATTTAATTCATCTGATTGACAAGCATAAACAATTTTATAATTCTATTCTGGAAGAAATGTCATGTGATATATTTTAAAGCAGTAGGTTAGCATGATTGTAAAATCTGGTTACTGTGTTTGCTGTGCATTATTTTCTATAAAGCAGACAGATTTATTCTAGGGACAGCAAGTAGGATAGTGCTCAACAAGGACATAACTCAGTGAGATCAGATATATATATATATATGTGTGTGTGTGTGTGTGTGTGTGTGTGTGTATGTGTATGTGTGTATGTATGTATGTGTGTGTGTGTCTGTGTGTATGTGTGTGATGGCTTTTTTTTAATAATGCAAGTGTTTCTGAGAATTTGCATAACTATGCAATATGATTTATAATAATTTTTATGAATACAATATTTTACTCTATTGACAATAATGAGTTTAAGTAAATGCTCATATACAAACAATTCAAGATTTTTTTTGGAAGCTGTTAATAGTATTCACATGACAGAAAATAGATGCATCTTAATATATGTAATGTCTGAATCATATTAGTCAAAGTTTTTGATTTAAATGAATGTTAGAACCTAATTTTCTCTCCTCTTGATTTCTAACATCAAGATTATTTGAATGCTATTTGAATACAAGTGTTATATATTACATAGATATATATAGTAGTATGAACAGTTTAAAAAAAAAAAAAAAAAAAAGTTTATTTTAGTTTATATGATGCTGTTTTACCAAATGTGTAGTTTTGTCTTGATAGATAATTGAATTGAAAACTGTTAACCTCAGTTAAATATAACTAGTATTAAATTGATAAGGTGGTAGCTGAGGTACTGCTGCTTAGGGTAGGGGTTAACTTGAGTAGTAAATACTACTCTAAGTTGGAGTTTTCAACTCCAGGCTGGATGCAAGGTTTAATCCTTACATTATTTTCACTTGTTCATTGTTATATGTATATAGTTTTGACATCCACAATATATTTTGTATACTCATTGTCACTACAAACAAAATTGAATCCTATACAAAATCCCATAAGAGATTTAATAAATACAGCTATATTTAAAGGTACACCTAAAAGAGGAGATGTAACATTATTTATCTTGTTATTTGTTATTTCGATCATAAGATTCTTGAGTTTTAAAAATGCCAAATGACATCTTTAAAAGGAATTTCTTTAAACATTAATGGATTGAATAATCCATGTAAAAGGGCAAGCCTAATAAGATACATTAATTTACACAAGGCCAATCTAGTCTTCCTGCAAGAAACCCATCTCTTGAAAAAAGATATTGATAAACTAGCCACTAATAAGTATACAGTATTGGTTAGTTCAGAGCACACTCAGAAAAAAAGAGGAGCGGCTATTTTATGGAATAAAAGTATGCCCATTCCTAAAACCATTAAGTCTTTTCAGGATGACAAAGGAATGTTTTGTATGGTTACAATACAAATTAATGGGAAGACTTAATTAATGTATATTGGATACCTGGAATTGGTATTAATACAGTGAAACATCATATTGATAAGATCATATCATTCTCTATAGGGGATATTATTTTAGCTGGTGATTTTAATTGTATACTACATGAAAGTGATACTACCACTATAAGGAAAAGAAGAATTACATCTAATGCAAAACATTTAAATGATTTTGCTAATTCTTATCATTTGAATGATATTAATAATCAGATAGATTCAAAATCATTACCATACACCTTTTTTTCTAACAGATACAAAACTTATTCAAAAATAGATAGGGTCTTTATTTCTAACCAGATGGTAACAGATTTAATTAATTCCAAAATCATTTCATGTCCTATATCTGATCATAACTCAATTGTTTTTGAATTCATGATAAAAAATGCACATAATGTTCAGATCAAAAGGATACCAGCATACTTAACTCAGCTAAAAGACTATAAAGAATATATACTTTCAGAAGTACAACATTTTCTAGACATAAATAATACTCCTGAAGTCTCCATTGTCTATGTTTGGGATGCCTTAAAATCATATCTATATGGACAAAGTATCAGATGGTATAATAATAAAAGGAAATCTTGGGATAAGGAATTGTTAGATATTCAAAGTAAATTAGACTCTTATAAACATAATAATAAAGAAAATATTATGGACAAGAAAGTTATTGAAGAAATAATCAAACTAAATGAGAAATACAAAGAAATTTTAACTCATAAATTAAAATAACTTTAGAGAAATACAAGTTTTTGTCTTATTCAATAAGCCCCAAATACTTACATAGACTTAAAAATAAAACAAAAAGATTGAATAAACAAAACCATATCAAAGAAATCTTTTCTCTAAGGAAAAAGAAGAATGTTTCTAGTATACCAGAAATAATGGATGAATTTAGAAATCACTTTCACAAGATTAACCATAACAACATTAACATGGAACCTAGAGATAAAATAAAGGAGTTTATAACCACAAACATGAATAAAAAGCTTAATAAACAACAGATTAAACTATTGGGCAAGAGTATTTCATATACAGAAGTTATTACACAAATAAATAAACTTAAATCAAACAAAGCACCGGGTAATGATGGTATTATACCAGAGATATATAAAATCCTTTCTAAAACTACATATTCATTAATACATAAGGTTTTTATTTTGGCCCAAACTGAGTTAATAACCCCCCCATCTTGGCAATATACATTTATTTCACCAATTTTAAAACCTAATAAAGATCCAACTAGATGTTCTTCATATCGACCCATCTCATTACTTAATGTTGATTATAAAATGTTTATGAGTATTTTGCTGATAGATTGAAGACAATCATCCCCGGCATTATAGATATAGATCAGACGGGCTTCATTGTAAATAGAAATACTTTTGATAATATAAGAAGAACTTTAACATTAATTGATTTTGCAAATAGGAAAAAGAAAGATTTAACACTTATTAGTCTTGATATAGGTTCAGCATTTGATTCAGTAAGTTGGGACTATCTGTTTACCTTACTGAAATGCACAAACTTCTCTGATGCATTTGTAAATTTAATTGAGCATTTATACAAAGGAACGCTGGCTTATATTAAGGTAGGAACATATGTTTCACAAAAATACCCATTCTTAAAGGTACAAAGCAAGGATGTCCACTTTCTCCACTATTATTCACTTTAGTAATGGAGCCTTGGGCTAATTTGATTAGAAACAGTACTGACATAGAGGGTTTTGAAATAGACGAAAATACAACATCAAAAATTCAACTTTTGCAGATGATGTTCTAATTACATCAGCAGGATCTAATTCTTCTATGCAGTCTTTATTTGATAAAATGATGAATTTTAAAAGTATTTCTGGTTTAATATTCAATGAAGAAAAACTAAAATACTACCTATATATACACGAAAAAATATTCTCATTAGTGATTTTACTAAATATGTACCCAATTCAGGTCAGATAACTTATTTAGGTATAATACTATCTAAAGATATTAAATCTATTATATATAATAACTATAATACCTGTTTTCTTAATATACAAAATCTTTTTATACCTGGAATAATATGTTTTTACTATGCAGGAGAGACTTACACTTATTAAAATGATAATATTCCCCAAGATTTTATACTTAATACAATCAATAATACTTTCACCTACAAAAATAATTATCAAGAAACTGAATACACTAATGTTAAATTTCTTATGGGCACCTAATAGACCTAGGATTGCATTAAAGAAACATACTAATAGCTGGTCTCAAGGGGTATTTCTTTTCCAGACTTTAATTTATATATTATCTCTTCTATTATAAAAGTTATTACTTTATTAATAGATCAGTCATATATCGCAAAATGGAAAGATTATTGGGAGCTAATTAGTATGCACTTCATGAAAATCTCCTTAACACATAAAAATATGATTGTAAATAACTCCATGTTGTGGTTGCTAAAGGAATTTTGTACTTCACCTATTACACCTAAACATATGGTTTGTTACCCATTAAATATTATTATTAGTTATCGTAACTTTATATTCATGCACCCTAAGTATAGGGAATGGAATTTTATTGTATTCCCTATAATGTATACTCAGGGTATGCTTATGTCATTGACTTCTGAAGGAGCTCATTTAGCTATAGATAATGATCTAAAGTACTGGTATCAGCTGATATCTGATAATAAAGTTAAAAATCTAGATTTCTTAAAACAAGAATTTGATCTAAGAGAAACTTGCTGGTTAGAGGTTCAGATCTTTAGACAACATCTCATTGATAGAATAGATCTAATGTCTATAACAGTTAAAGAATCTATTCCAAAACTGATTGATTACTCGATATTAAATTTACAGCATAAAGTTTCTGATAAAGGTAAACTTTCATATATACATAAAATTATCAGACAAGAAACTTTTTACAGTGTAGATTCATACTGGAATTATTTCACCTCTATTAATGGGGACCCACCAACTCAACAAGATAAACAATATATATTGGAACCTGCTTATAGAACTACATCTTCCATTGTCTGGAGACTTTATACATGGAAATTTTTACATAGATCTTTTTATACACCTTTGATGATGAATAAAATAAATAATAAAGATAATCTATGTAAGAGATGTAATGTAGAAATTAATGCTGACTGGGCTCATATGTTTTATGACTGTATGAAGTTGAAAGAATACTGGAAGTCAATTAATGAATTTTTGCAGGCTCTTTTTACAGATAATTTCATTATTTCTAAGTCTCTTATATTATTCAACCTGTACCTCAATGTGTTAAAAAGATTAAGCTTCCCTTGTTATGGTCTATCCTAGCAGTGGCCAGGAAAATAATAACTAGAAATTGGATTTCAGATACACCTCCTTCGTTCAATGAATTTAAAAATGTTATGAATATAATGTGCCATATGGAAATAAGCACAATTAGAATGAGAACAACTAGAAAAACATCATATTATATTGTATGGGATAATTTACAAAATTTGTTAAAAAAATTCTAATTTCAATAGCACGGTATTTTAGTTTAATTAATTGATCTGATTGTAGTGGATGTCTTTGTAAATACTTTAGTTGTTTTGTTGAATATTATAATAATACCTATTTTTAATTACTTGTATAAAATTGTTATGATATTTCTCTTATATGTTAAAACAATAAACCTGTTTCGAAAAAAAAAAAAACTAAGCCATGGCCCAGTGCTAATGGCAAGTTGGATCTATGTACCCCTATCTTCTGGTGTGTGCTTGCCATAAAGTCTAGTAGCCTTGGGTCAATAAGCTACTAATGATCTGGTGTCCAGTTTCTCAGGCTGGGTTATCTGGTGTAACTCTGTTTTTTAAAGATGGACATAAACCCTACTACCAATGAAAGAATCAACCCAAAAAGTGAACTAAGGATTGCTACACTGAATATATGTTCACTGATTGGACACAGCTTGGAAGCAGATTACATGATAGTAAGGAAGAAACTGGACATCTGGTCTAGCAAGCAAGGAGATGATGCTGAAGGGCAATTCAGCAAAGTCTATTGGTTTTAGATCCAGGATCTACTACTCAGAAGGAAGACAGACTAGAAATGGTATGAGAGCTGTGTTGAGATAGAGTCTTCTGAAGACAGCATGGAATATCGTCAGAATTAGAGATAAGACTCATTGGAATCAGACTCCAGTGTAAAGAGAAGGTAGCATTCATAATAACAGCTTATTCTCTAAGCAGAGGTGTGATGTCAAAATGGTGTAGGACAAACTGAGTTAGTGTTAAGTATGAGAGATCTAATTACTCATATTGGAACAGACAGAAAAGGATATGAGAACTGCCTGGGTCCACATCGGTGAGGGTAACAGAAAACAATGAGAGGCCATTCTAGACTTCTGTCTGGCAAATTGCTTGATGATAGCCAACACATGGTTTTCCATGAGATACATTTGCAAGATCACATGCAAAGAGGTCAACATGCTACTCAGATAGACTTCCTCCTAGTAAGAATAGGGCATTGTGATAGAATCAGAGACTGGAAAGTCAATCCTCAGTGAAACTGTCAGCCTCAGGAATAAAGCACTGATGGCCACAATCAGCTACAAGCAGTGGTCAGAGAAGGCTGTAAAGGTCAACAGGCAGAAGATCTGGAAGTTGATTGGAACAAAAATAGAGGAGTTTAGGGAAACACTCAGTGTTCAAGCACTTCAGGAAAAAGAGTAAATAGGTGGAGTCAAAGAAGAAGGACAGCATCTCAATGCAGCCTGTGGGAAGATTACAGAAAAGATATGTGGTAATAACAGGTATGGAAATAAGATACATAATGACAGCTGGTGGTGGTGGAATGGTAAAGTCCAGGACGTTCTCAAAAGAAAGGAGTGCAGGAAGAAGTGGGAGTTAGAAAAGATGTAACAGGCTAAGAAAGAACTGGTTGGCTAAAAAAGCGGCTAAGAAAGCAATCACAATATCAAAGAACAAGGTGTTAGAGAAACAATACTATTTTCTGGAAAGGGACTCAGCAGATGGCACAACGAAATTCTATGAGTTTGCAAAGCAAAGACAGAAAGATAAAGAATATAGTCATCAACATTCATAAGGGATGCCAGCAACAGTCTGCTCCTTAGTCCAGAGGACATCAAAGGCAGGTGGACAGCATATTTCCCACAGCAGACTTAAACAGTTTCAGATATGACCAAAATGTTAGGTGAGCTGGAGGAATAGTGGCTTCAAATGGTATTCTCATGATATGCAGAGAATGCCAGTGAGGTAAGTTGCTATACACTGCTTTAGATTTATGTATTAAGAACAAAGGGGACATTTCCAACAGTGGACAGTACAGAGGTATCAGTCTGCTGTCACACTGCATGAAGGTACTGAAGAGGGTGATTGACACATTTTACATGCACAGTAGTAGACGTCAAGATGAGAAATGAATATTTTGGATTTAGATGAGGACGCTGATCAACTGATCTGATGTTTACAGTGATACAGATAGTGGTTTAGAAGGGTCCCTATTAAATAAATGAAAAGTGGAAATGTTGAACGGCCGAATAAACAAAAAGGCCATTCCTCAATATCGCTATTGTAAGATCACAGTACAGTGAAGGCTGGAAATTTTACCCTTTCTTCACTGTAGTGCGATCTCAGAGTTGGTATATAAATTAGCAAAGGGTGTGGGGGGCTGCGCTCCCCACAATATTCATTTCAAGGCACAGCCTTTTTGTTTATTTAGCCATTCATCATTTCCACTTTTCGTTTATTTAATAGAGAAGCAGTGTAGAAGCTGAAGATAAGGAAAGATTCCAACTGGGCATTCCTAGACTTGAAGAAAGTATATGAAAAGGTCCCAAAAAAGCTGATTTGGGCACACATGGAGAGGTTCACAGTGAGAGTGAGTATTCATCAAGGTTCAACTCTGAGCCCATTGCTGTTCATATATTATTTATTCAGTTTCTCCTGCCAGCCTGGTCAACATGGGCATACTGAGACAGTGTAGCAACTGCCTCATGTTCACTGACAAGCCCTTTTCTCCTAGCACATAATTCTTCTACTTGTGAGGAAATGCATCTATATCAGTAACCTGGAATCCATGCTCTGTCATGCCTCAGTCAGTACCCCTGACAAAGTGGAGATTGCCAGCACAAACACCACACCACCCATATCACATAGCCAAGCACAGCACACACCCACATATATAGAGGCCCTCAATAAAAACTTACCTAAATAGCAGAGACCTCCAAAACACACTCACAAACATTCCACACACAACACTAAATGCATCACAGACAGCAGACAACACACCAGTGTCTCACAAACACAGCCCATAAGGCATAACAATAAATTCATACAACCCATAAAGCACAACATTAAACCAAACATACTAGTCATTGGCGACTCAATTGTGAGACATACCAATGTCCCCCTCCCCAGGCTCGACAAGGTGAAGATCATGGTCAGTTGTCTGTCAGGTGCAAAAATCCACCACATCACACACGCACTTAAGAAATAAATCTGGAACCAAAGCAATAGGGTGCCACGTAATAAGTCCACAGTAATCACAGGAAAAATTAAATGATTTAATTAAGCGCTTTTCGTCTGTGATATTACACAGACTTCTTCAGACCAGGGTCTGAAGAAGTCTGTGTAATATCACAGACGAAAAGCGCTTAATTAAATCATTTAATTTTTCCTGTGATTACTGTGGACTTATTACGTGGCACCCTATTGCTTTGGTTCCAGATTTATTTCTTGGTTTGTGCTGTTTCAATTTACTGGTTTCATGACACACGCACTTAAGTCGCTCCACAGCAGGTACAAGTATGACTCTGTCATTGTTCATGTTGGTGTGAATGACTTGAGGCATACTTCCCTGGACTATATGAAGAGAGACATGATTGAGCTGTCAGAGTATATTTCCCAGGCAGGTATAACCCTAGCCCTAAGCAGCATTCTACCTTCACCAAGAATGATACCACAATACCAACAAAAGAAAAATTGACTTCAACAATTGGCTTAGTTTCTGGAGTCATTCCAATGGGATCTAGTATCTGTCTGCCTGGGATTACATGGTTGACAGGCCTCAATGCTTTGCCAGAAATGGCCTCCATTTGTCACCCCTGGATTCAGGATTCTGGCCAAGGCTCTTGCCTCCCCTGTTGTGCTTTTTTTTAGGCAATGTCCCACAGACAAATTTTCCAACATAAAAGATCTGTCAAAAAACAAATTGAAGGTCATGCTGCTTAACACTAGGAGCCTTAACCTGAAAATGCACTCACTGGAGGCTCTCCTAGCACTGGAAGATGCCGACATCTGTGCAGTCACAGAAACTTGGTTCAAGGCTGCAGAGAGCACCCCTGCCTTACCAGACACTACCTCATTCCATACATTCCAAACCCAAAATGAGGTCAGGAAGACTAAGGGTGGTGGAGTTTCTATTTTCATTAAAGGCAAGCACACCTCCAGACTGGTTTGCCAGCATGATGTCTTGGTGAAATTGACAATTGACAAGACACCCATTCAAGTTATAGCCAGCTATAGACCCCACTGCATGACTCAGGACACCCACTCCTCCTACCTGGACCTACTTGAATCCATCAAGGTAGCCCCCTAACACCCTGCTCCCTGGTGACTTCTACTACCCTACCATAAACTGGGTGAACTATTCCTGCTCTAATGCACTCACCTAATGATTCCTTGACTTTATCAGTTCTAATGCACTAGACCAGCTTGTTTCATCCCCCACGAGGGGAGATAGCATTCTAGACTTGGTTCTCACTAACATGGGTGAACACTGCACCACCCCCATAGTAAGTTCTTAACTGGGGAGATCAGACCATTGGTCTGTCTCATTTGAAGTGTCTATCCTGTCCAACTCCCTCCCTCAGCAGTAACCAGGCTAAAAACTTCTCAAAAACTGACTACAACCTTCTAAGGGAGGGTATCAGGAGCTTTACACCACTTCCCCCCGCAGAGGATGCAGGCAAATATGCTGAACAATATGCCAGTGCAGTATACAAGCACCTGTACAACTGCATGGACTCAGCCATATCCAACACAACTAAAACCTGCTCCTCCAGGAAACACAAACTTATGTGATGGACATCCTCTATCAACAGGCTTTACAACAAAAGGAAGAAACTGTTGTCCAAGAGTAAAAAGGCCCAAATTCCCAATTGGAAGAACTCTCTCCTTAGCCTCAACAAGCAAAATAGATCACTAGTGAAAACCTCCAAGGCCAATTATGAATCAAAACTAGCCTCCAAAACAAAGGCTAATTACAAAGCCCTTTTCAGTTACACCAGAAACCTCCATGGCAAAGCCCAGGTTTGTTCCGAATTAGTTCTTAATGGTACCACTTACACTGATCCTGTTGAGTTAGCCAACCTGGTAGCAGATAGGTTCAGTGAACACTTTACCCGCTTGTCCCCCTTAAGGCCCATTCAACATCCCCAATACTTGCGCCACACCTCACATCTCCGTAGATCAAGTGTTAAAGGCCCTATCCAAAGCAAAGAACACAGCTTCCATGGGACCTGATAGTATCCCAGGCTGTATTCTGCAACATCTCCAGCAAGATTGAGCACCCTATTCAACCATAGCCTAAGTACAGGCTTCATTCCAGCAGAGTGGAGAACTGCCATTGTCATCCATTTGCACAAAGGTGGTGCCAATACTGACCCTGGAAACTATCACCCCATTAGCTTGACAAGTCTGATCTGTAAGGCCATAGAGCATATTATTATGGACTTCATAAACAAGGACCTAGGCAATCTCCAAGCACTTGACCCCACCCAGTTCAGATTCATCAAGGATAGATCCTGTCTGTTGAATCTGGCTGTCTTTTTTGAGACTGTCACCAAGGCACTGGATGAGGGAAAGTCAGTACATACAGCTTACCTTGACTTGGCCAAAGCCTTTGACACAATCCCCCACTCTGGTATCATCAAAAAGCTAACACAACTTGGCATAAATCCCCATCTCATCAGGTGCGTGGTCAATTGACTCACTGATAGGACCCACAAGGTCAAAATAGGTGCCACCACCTCTGACAGCAAATCTGTCACTAGTGGTGTTCAGCAGAGATCTGTCCTGGGACCCCTATTGTTTGACATTGACTTCTCAGAGGTCCAGGCAAAGACAAAAGGCCTGTGGCTGACCAAGTTTGTGGATGACTGTAAGTTGGGTGCTGTCATTGACTCCCCAAATGATGTTAACATACTTCAAGAGGGTCTCACAGTAACAAATGACTAGTGGCAAAGTCATGGCCTTAAGTTAAATGCCAAAAAATGTATTATCATACCATTCAGCAAACGCATGGCCCCTGCTGATTACCACATTAACGGCAACGCCTAAGCACACAACCTGTGGTGAGACCCCTGGGTACACAAGTTAACAACAATCTCACATTTGACCATCATGTAGCAGCAGTTGTCAGAAAAGCCTTTTACTTGGTTTATCTCATAAATAAAGGGATTGCACTCAGAAAAAAGGAAGTTATTACCTCTCTGTACTCCTCCCCCCTCATTAGACCAGTAATTAAGTAGAATGCCCCATTTGGTATCTACCTCTCCAAACACCTGCACTAACTGGAAAGGCCACAGAAATACATCACAAAGAGACTCCATAGCCTCTAACACCTGTCCTATGTGGACAGGCTCAAATCACTATCACTCTACTCTGTATTTTACAGATTGCTCAGAGGTGATCTGTGTCTCACCTACCAGGCAATCTCAGACCCTGCTCTACTAGAGATGCTCCATATCCATAGGTCTAACTCCTCGCATAGTACCCAATTGAAAGGCTTAAATCTAATATGTGACATTAAGAAAACCTGCTGGAGTGACAGTTTTCTTTTCCCCAGAGACTGCCTCATCTCTGGAATAGACTCCCCATACACATCAAACAAAGTGTGCCGCTGACCCTCTTCAAGCACAACTATGATGAGTGGATGGGTAACCACAAATTTGTCCCAGGGGTTCCACCTGTGTCCCTCATTGAGAGGGGTGACAGGTGCTGATTGAGGTATCTTTGTTGGGGATAAACTCTTGGCTAGGCTTGTAAGGGCCCCAGAGCCATTAGCCTAGTAATCTCATATGATCCTATGTTCCTATGATGGTGATGTACATTAGCAAACAGACTTGAGGGGAGAGCTTAAGAAAACTGCTGTATGCAGATGATGTGACCCTATAAGCAGGCTCTGAGGAACTCCAGCAAGTGAAAGGGGACAATGATGCAAAACTAAAGGCATGATATAAAACAGAGTACACCAATAAAAAGCAAAAAGCCTGACTAGTGATAAAATTGACTTGTAATTGAAAAGAAAAAAATACATTGAGAAGTCTTTACAAGAACTTGAACTTCAAAAGTCATCCATTCATTTATGGCATTTAGTTCTCCTGGCAGCAAATGGGGGGAAAAATCAGAAGAAACTGAAAACTGAGATGGAAAGGAAAATGATGGAATAAATTTACAGCTCTACATGTCTTGGAAGTGTGACTGAGGAAAAAGCAGATCTGAATAAGGAGGTCAAAGCTAGAATCAGATATGTTGCAGCCAACTGGCATAGAGTGTCAAGTGCAGTGTGCATCAGATGAATGCCACAGAAGCTAAAACATAAGGTGCACAACACAGTGGTGTGAGCACTGCTTCTGGATGGCACAGAAACCTGGGCAGTGAAGGCAGGGCAGATGAGGAAGCTTGAGGTGATGGAGATGAGGTGTCAGAGATGGGAGGTAGAATACACACTATGGAACAGATGAAGAAAAGTGGAAAATTGGGAGCTGATGATGGTGATGATGATAACATGCAGAGACTGTGTGCATGACCTTAATATCCAGCATAGTCAATACTTGGTTGTGGCACAGAAGTATAAAGTCCTTACTGCACCTCAGATGACCTGTGTTCAGTTCACAGCATAGACACTTGGAGGGCATGGTGGAGAAGGATGGTAGTGGGAGTCTGAAAACAATTTACCTATCCTTGGGGGAAGGAGGCAGCCTGGCTTTCTGTAATAACAGCATGAAGAGCCTGGTGAATTCCACATCGCAAGTGGTGTGCTGCTTGACTGAGAGGTTGAGCATACACAGAACAATGCATGCACCTCATGAATGGTTAGAACATGCTACCCAGCAGCAGTATGACACCGGACCAGCATCCTTCATCCCTTCACTGACCATGGACATGGGTTTGGTAGAGCCCAAGTAGAGGCTAAGGTAAGTCTAGTAAACCAGTGGAATGAGGAGATGAGCTAGTGGCAGCTGATGGTCATCTATGTGGAGCTAAAAAATGATCCAGAGTAGTCAAGAGATGACAGTTGTTCTTTTAAATGCCAATAGCATATTTTGTCTGGGATTTGCAAATGAAGACCTTTCTTGTGGAAACATCTGGCACTTTAACACTGTGAGGCCCTGATTGATAATGATGTTCCATGAATGCATGGGTCCATAGAGAAATAAAATGTTAAAAATCCCTGCTATTTCCTTTCTTCTTCTTCTTCTTTTGGCTTTTCCCGGTTAGGGGTTGCCACAGCGGATCACCTGTCCGCTCATGATTGGCAGTGAAGTTTTACAGTGTCGAGTTGCCAGCCCGGCACTCAACCTTCCACAGAAGGCACACACTCACACCTAGGGCCAATTTAGAGTATCCAATCCATCTACAGCATGTCTTTGGGATGTGGGAGGAAACCGGAGCACCCAGAGGAAACCCACACAACCACAGGGAGGAAATGCAGACTCCGCACAGAAGGCATCCCAGCCGAGGACTGAACCGGAGTACCTCTTGCTGTGAGGCAGCAACGCTAACCGCTGCACCACAGTAATATATTTTAAAATTACAATTTTACGTATGTTTTAGTTGCACTGCCTTTAAGGTTCTGCTGCTTTCAGAAGGGCAGGGCACCTACATGTTCTTAGTCAAAAGCAATCGTATACTCATAATTCAAGCAAGGTGTCACATGTCCTTAAAGGGCAATTCCATCTAGAAAAAGAAAAAATATATTTGTTTAATTATATCTTGATATTTTGTGCAGCATTAACTTCACTGTATTATTTTAGGTGACTAACATTATCTTTTTTTTTTCAACAGTGCAGTTTGTATCCCCATAAAACTGCATAGCCTAGACACCATGCATTCATATGTTTTTCCTTTGCATTTACTTACATAAAGCAGCTGTGCTGTCAATCACCGACTGAAGGCAGTGTTATTGTTTTTATCAGTGATCCACTTTGATTTGCATCAAGTATATACTTCTAAAATGTCTTCTGTGGTTTATGTAAACATTCACTGTTAATGAGCTATTTTCTGTGATACAGGATGTAATTCTCTCAGCCTTTATTTGCCTACTGTGTGACCTTGAGCAAGTCACTTAACCAGACAGTGCTTTAGGGAAATATAGAATCTGGTATAGTCGGGTATATATCATAACCTCAAATGCACATAATTCTGAATCGCAGTACATCAAACACGGAACTTCGAAAGCAGAAATAACCGAAAGTGCATAATTTTGAAAATGGAAACCCCGAATGTACATGGTTGGCTTTCACACAGTGACACATCATGAGGTTGGTGAGAAATGCGCAATAATTTGAATAACGCCCCCTATGGATTACTGAGGCTTCCATTGCAATGGTGCGATCTTGGAGTTGGTATATATATATATATAAGTAGGGGGGTGTGGGAGGCAAAGCCCCCCACATAAGGAATAGTTTGTAGTGTTTGTGCGTTTTGTGTTGTGTATTGGAAGAATGGTTGCGTACTGCTTTACTGGCTGGTGTTGAAATAACTGAAGAGGTGTGGTTTTGTTTGCTACGGTGAAGTGTCAGGTTGCGTGGGTTAGTAGATGGCCAAATGTTGCTGTTTGTAAACTCCATTTTCGAAATGATGGGCTTTCGGTGGTTTTTGCATTTGATGTTCCGTGTTCAATGTAATGTGATTTGGGATTTTGTACATTTGATGTTCCGATATACACCCAGTATAGGCTCATTAATGATCTCCAGAACTGAATGCCTAGTAACTAACTATGAACCTTTAAGTTTTTGTTATACCCTCTAAATGCAGGGCATAGCAACTTACCTCACCATCTAGCCACAGAGCACTGCTGAACTGTAAAGCTGCCTCATTCTCCTGGATAACCTGCTTAGTCATTGGTAAGTTAACATTTTTAAAGTTGGCTTGGCAGTTTAAACGAAGGCAGTCATTAAAAAAATCAAATGTGTGATAATGGGCATATGTTTTTTATTTCAGCTGACTGGGGAAATAAGCTAACTTTTTCTGCTGGATGAGGGGGATTGTCTATCCCACATGTTCTGGCAACCTTGGAGTTGATTCTATCATGTCTGAGGGTGTATCTTCCTGCATAACAGGCTTTGACCCTCATAAAAAACAATGTTTACAACATCTGTGCAAGTGTAAGTAAGTTTTGTCGGAAGCAGCATTTAGGTTCACAGGTAGTTATTAAGTATACAGTCAAGGAGTCCATTAAGGAGTCTAATCTGCATTCCTAATTCCCCCAATGCACTAATTAATTAAGTGATTTGCTCAGTCACAGAGTAGGCAAATGAAGGTAGAAAGATTCAACCCCTTTGTCTTTGGCACAAGAAGCAGATAATTAATAGGTCAGAATTTTAGTCCTCAGCACTAAGTGCACAAGCAGTCTGCTGTCAAATATCCCGAACATTTGAAGGCTTCTATTAACATTCACATTAACATTGCCTATTAACATTCCATTATCTAGTCAGGAATAGTGAACTTTATGTATCCTGCAGCTCAAAATAAATTGCAGTAAAAGCAGTATGAATTGTCAGCTTCAGAAAGCTACAGTGATATGTTGCTTGTCTGTTGTTGCCAGTGATGGAAAATGGAGGGTTCTCTTCCGCTCCTTGATTCATTTCTGCTCAATGTATTTTGCTTGAGCATAATTATTATTGAAATTGTTTGCTCATACTTTTTTGTACACTACATTTGTAGTAATGTGTGTGTTGGCTTGAAAAGTATAGCTTTAGATATGTCTTCCTATAGAAATCCTGTAGAAAAACTCAGCAGGCACACGGACCCAATAAATGCACTT
The DNA here is from genome assembly GCF_019279795.1 of Protopterus annectens. Classification (NCBI taxonomy): domain Eukaryota; kingdom Metazoa; phylum Chordata; order Ceratodontiformes; family Protopteridae; genus Protopterus; species Protopterus annectens. Next base: position 1,937,364,190 of record NC_056733.1, on the reverse strand, counting down.
ATAATTCGCTCGTATAGACAGTATAAAATAATAGCCAAAAAATACTAGTGATCCAATACAGTAAAACTTTTTATGATAAAAACTGAGCACTTTCATTCCTCACAGGGAACTTCATCAGAATACATTACCACCAGTAGAGTTCATTTAAATACTCTCACTGATTGAAACTTGTTATAATTGGCATGATATTCATTGGTTACTCACAATTACATTCAATTAAATATTAAGAACCCCATGCTAGCCACATTATAAAATCCTTTTAAAAAACATATCTAGTAATTCAACACATTATTAAAAGTATATGTTTATATAATATCAATTTTATATTCTCAGCTTCTTGTTCTTTATTCAATATTTCAAAGCCCTTATTTTTAGGGCAGGGACAATAGAATAATGTTCGTTTAACCCAGAGAGGTTACAGACATCCAGTGTTAACTGCCACATAAGCTCCCTGTATTCAAGGTTTGCTTCCCAGTCTCCTCCCCTTTCAGGAATGTCCATCTTTTCTAAAACCCAAAACTTAAACTCTGCTTGGGTACAAATTAATGAATGTTTAAATAATGCATTTGTTTCTTTGTTTTTACTAACGTCATACGTGTTCGCATATTCCTTGTTTTAATTTCCTCTCCATTTTTCCCACATAGTACAAGAAACATTTTACACAATGCACTATATAAACTTTAGGGATACCAAATATCCCTGGGTATAACCGGCTTTGGGACACTAAAAAATTCAAACATTTGCCTGTCAATGGCCCCCTGTAACAAATTGTCCTCCAACCATAAATCCAGGTTTCTATAAGCCAAATTTATCTCATTTTTGGACACTTGCAGATATTTACCAGCACTATGTAAAATTTCCAATATTTTACTAGGGTAGATCCATTGTTCCATAATAGCCACCTCACCCTCCCGTGTCCTGTCTCATAATTCTAATTTCTTGGTTTCCACTTAATTCATAGAGCAGGTTCTTTTCATCCTGAGTCAGATTGTAGTTAAACCAACTTTTTTTGTTGTAAAATAATTTTCAAATGTCTTTTTTCCACTAGGCTTTCAAAGTTATTTAAAATAAGATGACTAGGTGGATTAATTATACTTTTTTTCCTCAATCTACTACCATAACTGGTAGAACTGTCACCAACCATTGTTTCTAAATTTAAATTCCTCACAAACAACTTGACATCTAAAAATCATATTTGCTACTGATTCTTTTTTAATGGGAACATAAGTGAAGCCCATTTGGAAGAGTTCAAAATGTGTGTTAGTTAACTCTACATCACTATAATTAAAAATATGAAAATTGTCCAACGTATAAATAGGTCCTTCCTTGTGAATAATCATTCTACCTGTTGGTCCCATTGTACAATCATTCTGTTCACCATGTCCTAACTGTAATATGTTCTTCCCCTGCCCCTCTGTCCCATCTGGGCATGAGGTGGATATGGTTGACATATTGTCTTCTGTGTCACCTGAGCATAAGATGGCCGAACTGGTTAAAAAAAAGGGCTTTGAAATATTGAAAAAAGAGCAACAAGTTAAGAATATAAAATTGATATTATATAAACATATACTTTGTGTTGGATTACTAAATTTTTTTTTAAAGGATTTTATAACATGACTAGCATGGGGTTCTTAATATTTAATTGAATGTAATTGTGAGTAATCAATGAATATCATGCCAATTATAACAAGTTTCAATTAGTGAGAGTATTAAAATGAATTCTACTGGTGGTAATGCATTCTGATGAAGTTCTCTGTGAGGAATGAAAACACTCAGTTTTTATCATTAAAAGTTTTATGGTGCAGGATCACTAGCATTTTTGGCTATTATTTGGTATTGTCTATATGAACAAATTATAAGTGCCTTTATTAGGTCCAGTGGCCTGTTGGGTTATTCTACAGGATTCTTGGGTTGTTTTTAAACTCAGCATTCAATGGATTGTTTATTGGTATGCTTCCTATAGAAATGTCAAGACTCACAATGCTGAACCCCAAAATCATGAAAAAAAGACTGACGATACAGGAGAAGAGTGAATATCAAACATCAATTTTTGCCACAAAACTTATTTTTTCTGGGGTTAAGCCCCCTAGCAGCCTCCCGCATCTTCTGAACTTGTATATACCAACAAAGAGGCCACCATAAACTATAGAAAAGGGAACATTCAGAGAAATGGCAATCTCAAAGTTTGTATATGTAAGTCCAGACTTTTGCTCATTCAGGTTCCACATTCCAAGCTTAACATTGCAATTTTTGGCAATTCAGCTACCATTTAGATGCAGTCCAATGCTGCAGAATATCTGGAAAAGAGCAAGACTTTTTATTTTACCTATACTGATCATTCTTTTTCCTGAGTGACAGCAATCTTAAAATGAGAATATATAACTAAAGAGGGGTATGTGGAATGAAGTTTTCAACATGATGAGTGCACAAATGTTTGTTGTGTTATTTTATTTGTAGCATTACATAAAACTCAGTATTATTTGAGTTTGAGTTTGTGTTCATACTGTGTTTACGTACTCCAGCATACGTGAACATTTGTCTCTCAGTTACAGGTAGTTGACCCAGAAATGGATGAAATAAGGAATAATTAGTATTTAGCTATATAACGCTGTTTGTTTTATAGGAAAAATGTCTTAAATAAGGTAAAGGATGTAGAAATGTGGTGTTTTCTATTAACTACAGAAAACTGCAAATAACCAGGCAAATCATTATCACTTAATAAGCTCTTAATACACTGTTATAAAACTCCAAACACAAAATGGGATGTTAACTATAGGGCTACATATTGTCAGTTGTGGAGTAAACACAGATTGTTCAGTATGATTAAACCAGCTTACATCTGCAAGGCCTATTCTCAATCATACCCAAATGTGGTATACTGCTTACCAGTTCTGAGGGTGACCACAACACTTAAAATGATTGATAAAAAGAAAACTTGGTCAAGGTAACAACCTAAGTATTTGAACACCTAAGCCTCAGATGACAAACCAGTTATCAAGCAAAGACAATTGTAATTTTCCAAATTGTACATTTTGGATATGATTACTGTCCTGGATATACTTTGAGAAATAAATAAGCAAACCCATACAGAATTACATGCACAAACTAAAAATATAAAATAACTTTGTATCAGCATGTTTTATAATAAACTGCTTGATTTTGGCTAACATCCAGAAGAATTAATATACGCATTCTATGGGTTACAAAGAGTTGGAATGAGTTTTATTTAACATGGGGTTCTATCAACACTGCTAAGTGTATGCTTAGAATAATGTACAAAATCCATCAATGTAGGTGGAATTAATAGGCATGAGAGCTGATGTTTGATCCTTTATATATGCAGACTAAAATATCATAATTTTATGACTTTTGGGAAGGGTTAAACTGCATTGTTTGAAATAACTGTATAAATTGGAAATGAAGAGGTGACAAAGGAGCAAAATAAATTGAGGGCCCATTTGAAAATAAATAATCTGTTATTCATTTACTCTTAATCTATTAGTCATTCACTCTTTCATTTGCCAGTACCTACTTGTCTGCAAAACTTTCTGGTCCACAACTAGTGCTGTTTGGCTTTATTGACCTGAATGTATCCACAAAAACTTAAAAGGAAAAAGGAAAAAGTCATAGACATGCAGAAGCTATATAGCTGAAATACTTGATGTAAAGTGGTCATTTGCATATATCCCATAGGCCTCTCTTACAAGAGGTTGAAGGTATCACACAAAGAAAAACTCTAGCTTGGCAAGGTTTTTCTTGTAGGTTTTACTAATCGGCTTGTCTGTGTGACATTTTTACACTTTGGTTTGGATGTTAGTCGGGATGCAGGCATATTAATGGTTATAGATGATAGTTGGGATGTAGCCACATTAATCGTTATGGACATCAGCTAGGTATAAAGACATTCTGTTTCCAAAGTATAGCTAAAAATTTCACTTATTCTGTGCTGATGAGATCATGAGAAGACCAGAATGCACATGTCCACAACTACTAGGGCTTAACTTTATTGGCCTGAATATATGCATGAAGACTTAAAAAGAAAAAGTAAAAACTCACGGACATTCAGAAGCCATAACCACTTGATACCTTAAGGAATAATTTCATATATACCATGGGCCTGTATTACAGAAGGTTTAAGGTATTACACATTGAAAACTCTAGCTTGACTAGATTTTTTCTTCTAGTGTGTATTTGCGGTAGCATTGTTGCCTCACAGTAAGACGTTGTCCTGTTCGATTCTCAGCTAGAGCGTCTTCTGTGTGGAGAGATACATGAATGGGCGTACCTTCGTTGAAGGTTGTGCGTCAGGGCCAGCAACTTGGCACGTAAAAATCTACTGCCAATCATTAGCGGACCTGTGGCGACCCCTAACCGGGAAAAGCCAAAAGACACAACAGTGTAAGTAACCACTCAAACATTATTACCTAGAGACTTAAGGATACTTGTTTAAAAGGCCAGACACCATATTTCCATACTCATGCTAGCCTTCCCAGTGCTGTACAGCTTTCTAAGAACTACCTGTTTGGCCCTTAATTCTATTCTATGGTGCCAAATTTACCCTGCCCTGTTCACTTTTCTTACCTGCTGGGTCAAAACATAGCTCTAATTCTTTACAGTAATAATTAAAGTTATGCAGATATTACAATGGATTTTGAAAAAGGTAACCCAGAAAGGCTAATCTGAGAGTTTGTAAGTGTCACATACAGTATATATAAGTTAAAAAAGAAAGATAGCTAGAAGGGAGTTTGTGGCAGTTTCAAATGAAGCAGTTCAGTTATGAAAAACTTCAAAAGAAAGAAGTTCCTAAAATATGGGAGTGATATCTGTTTATCCGAGAGTTTACAACATGTCAGTAGACTTTACTTAGTTACTTCCATACCTCTATCATATTCTCTTCCCTGACTTCCTCTCTAACTATACCACAAGCCTGCTTTTCCTTTACGTCATATTGCTATTCCTGGTTGTATTAGAATAACAACTTTCATTTCTCTACAAACTGTCTAAATTTCTCTAAATATTAAATGATTGTTAAAACTTGTATTGATTCTTAACTAATAATTTTATATTATGTGTAATTTGTTATAATTATTTAAACCACACATGATCCTGTTTTATTTTTGAAGATTGTAATACTATTGTTCTTAAAATGTTTTGTAATAATTTGGAGCTTATCTCCCCAGACCTCATCTGAAAATGGGCCTCTTCACAGATGGACTTTCTCGGTAATCAAATGTCAATAAATAAATAAATAAAAATAAATAAGAGTTGACCCAGTAGTGATGTATCTGGAAACGTATGTAGATAGCAACCTGGCCTTTGACCAAGACATAGCCAAGGTAGTAAGAAAAGCATTCTATGTCACCCAATTTATAAATAAAAGCATGGCATCCAGGTCCAGGAAAGTCATAGTGCCACTTTACTTGACCCTCATCAGACCCATCACTGAGTATAATGCCCTGTTTGAAACACAAAAACGGTCACCAATTCAGCAAGCTCCAACCAACAGCGATTAAAAGGAAGTAGTCTTTGCCTTGACAGCAACACAGTAACGTACTCCACCAATAAAAAGCAGACGGTAACACCAAACCATAGAGAAAAACCTTAACGCCAAGTTTATTTCAAGTAACAAACAACCACAGCTTCTTCAGAGATTTAAAAACCCGTGGGTTTTTATATGCACGCTATAGCTTATGTGTAAACCAGATTTTAAAGGGCTATGCTAATTGTTATATGTGAAACATTCAGTGACTAAATCAATATATGTCAGCTTAATAAACATTTAACAAAGGTTAAAACACCAATAATAAAATAAAACCTACATAAAGTTTCCTCCTAACCATCAGTTAAAATAAATGCATTAATACATTTAAATAAATATTGGACAAGATATGCCATTATTATTAAATTGTATCGAGCCTTTCCTGTTGTTTTGACTCGCATGACATCCACATCTATCCATTTTATTTAACATTATTTCTATTAACAATAACTACTTATAACTGTTCACAGTCCAGTAATTTCTTAAGGTTAAACAGTTAACATTCATTAATAAAAATACTTTGAAAGCACTATGAGGCCACTACAGGCACTCCATATTAATTGGCCAAGTAGTTTTTAATGACCAAAATGATCAAAATGGTATTGGGATACTTTACACCTAACCATATTGGATAAATTGTGGTTCTTGGTGTGGGTCAAATAAATAGTTGACTGTTCTATAGCCAAATATCTTAATGTAAAAAATGAATTCAAAAACACCAAATAAATGTCAATTTAGACCTTACCTATGTGCACTGTAAAATATAGCCCAACTCATGATGTTTGTCTTTTGTAACTCTTTAATTTAAGTATACATGTTATATTACAGTGCTCATTCAAGCCAGGGTATGAGAAGGCATCCAATCTCACCTGCCATTCTAATTCTTTATTTTCTAGAAACAGTGAGGTTGGCCCCCCTCTACCTGTGCTCAAGATTTGGTCAATCGGTGTAAATTCAAAACTATGCCCTACGTTTTTAGAAATGTGTTTCGCTAGTCGTTTCAATGTTTTGTTTCCTCATTGCATACAATTCTGTCCCTCAGTCGCCTGTCAGATTTACCAATATAGAAGGCTGAGCAACAGTTACACGTGGCCAAATAAATTATGGATTTCGATTCACAATTCAATTTTTATTGATCACGAATTGTTTACCACGAACATTGAAAACGCTTGTTGCCCTCACAAGATGACAGTAGTTACACTGTCCACATTGGGAAGATCCCTTATGTCTACCAGAAAATGTTGTTCCACTATGCCTCTGTAATAAGGCTTTCAAGCTATTACCTCTTCTAAGTGTAAACCCAGGTTTACTACCCAATTTTTCCAATAATTGGTGGTTATTAGAAATGAAATACCAATTTTTGTACAAAATATATTGAATAGCCTTGAAGTCAGTGCTAAAATTGGTGATAAAATTACAATCAAAGGTATTTGTGTTATTATTCCCATGAACAGTTGATTGCCTATAGTCGACCCTTAAAGTTAACATGTATACTTAAATTAAAGAGTTACAAAAGACAAACATCATGATTTGGGCTATATTTTACAATTAATATGGAGTGCCTGTAGTGGCCTCATAGTGCTTTCAAAGTATTTTTATTAATGAATGTTAACTGTTTAACCTTAAGAAATTACTGGACTGTGAACAGTTATAAGTAGTTATTGTTAATAGAAATAATGTTAAATAAAAATGGATAGATGTGGATGTCATGCGAGTCAAAACAACAGGAAAGGCTCGATACAATTTAATAATAATGGCATATCTTGTCCAATATTTATTTAAATGTATTAATGCATTTATTTTTAACTGATGGTTAGGAGGAAACTTTTATGTAGGTTTTATTTTATTATTGGTGTTTTTAACCTTTGTTAAATGTTTATTAAGCTGACATATATTGATTTAGTCACTGAATGTTTCACATATAACAATTAGCATAGCCCTTTAAAATCTGGTTTACATATAAAACCCAGCTTGGCGGGTTTTTTAAATCTCTGAAGAAGCTGTGGTTGTACTTCAGAAAACGCATTTGTTACTTGAAATAAACTGGTTTTCTCTATGGTTTGGTGTTACCGTCTGCTTTTTATTGGTGGAGTACGTTACTGTGTTGCTGTCAAGGCAAAGACTACTTCCTTTTAATCGCTGTTGGTTGGAGCTTGCTGAATTGGTGACCGTTTTTGTGTTTCAAAAGTCTGTTTGTTTTTTGCTACTCTACATAATGCCCTGTTTGGCATGTACCTCACCAGACATATGCAACAACTGGAACACCCACAAAAGTTCCTCACCAAAATAATCCAGGGCATAAGCACATTGTCCTGTGCTGATTGCTTAAAGCCCTATCTCTTTACTTGGTCTACCACAGACTACTAAGAATCAATCTATGCCTGGCATACTAGGTGTCCTTGGATCCAGCTCTGATGGACCTTTTGCAAATCCACAAAATGAACAACATCAGAACTACCAGATCTAAGGTTTCAGATTTTGCTTTCACAATAAATAGGACATGTTGGTGAGGCAGATATGTGTCACAGGGAATCCCCATTATCTGGAATAGGCTTCCCATCCATGTAAAACAGAGTCCTTCCTTAACCCTATTTAAGAGCAACCTTGACAAATGTACGGGAAATCAGAAATTCACCCCATGTCTGGTGGGAAATGGCAGAGACCAAATTATATATATATATATATATATATATATATATATATATATATATATTCTATATCTATCTAGAGAGAAGTGTGTGTGTGTGTGTGTGTGTGTGTGTGTGTGTGTGTGTGTGTGTGTGTGTGTGTGTGTGTGTGTGGTTTACTATGTATCAAAAAACAGAGATGGATATTGTAATATTTTGGGAATTATAAACTCAGTGAGATCACATAGTTACCAAATGAAATGCTGTGACTGCTACAGAGTCAGTATACTTACATATACCAAATCCAAGCCGAACTAACCTGCCAACACGCACTTACCTGTGTGTGCATTCTGAACTGTTGGCATTCTGATAATGCAGTTCACATTGTGTGCATACTGTTGGTATTCTGATACTGCCATTCCCATTGTGTGCATTCTGAACTGTTGGTATTCTGATACTGCAGTTCCCATTGTGTGCATTCTGAACTGTTGGTATTCTGATACTGCAGTTCACACTGTGTGCATTCTGAACTGTTGGTATTCATAGGTTCATAGGTTCATAATAGGCTATCTGCCCAAGGGCATTTATAAGCCTAGCCAGAGTGTGTTTGGCTTTTGCCACCCATTTTAAATTAATTTTGCTATGCCCTTTTTCGAGGTTAGTATACTGTGCCTTTGTCTAACAGTGACACAGAAGTGATACTCAGGGTAAACCTACGATCCCCCATCCACTCATCAAGATTCCTCTTGAAGAGAGTCAATGAGGGACTCTGCCTAACCTGGACTGGGATTTTATTCCAGAGTGAAGGGAGCCTCTGGGTTATGAATCTGTCCCTCCAGCATGTCCTATTTATTTCAGTGCTGAGGTTCAAGTCTCTCGAGTGCGTAGCTCAATGGGATTTGGATTTTCTGAGGTGCAGCATGTCCATTAATTCCGGGTTGGACATGGCTTTATACGTCAGGCACAGATCGCCTCTGAGCAGGCGGTATGCCACTGAGTAGAGCTGGAGTTTCTTTAACCGGGCAGCATATGGCATCTGTTTGAGCCCTTTGATCCTCTTGGTGAGGTACTTTTGGGGTCTTTCCAGTTGCTGCAGGTGTCTGGTAAGGTACATCCCAAAAGGGGCATTGTACTCAATTATGGGATTGATGAGGGATGAGTAAAGAGGCACGATGACCTCCCCTGATCTAGATGTGAATCCCTTCATGATTAGGTGGGCTATATAAAATGTTTTTCTAACCACTTTGGCCATGTGGTTGTCAAATGAGAGATTGCTATCAACTTGGGTCCCCAGGTCCCTAATTACTTCTTCCGTACTTAATGGATTACCACTTATGTGGTAATTTGCGGGCACTTTGTTTTTGCCAAAGGGGATGACTATACACTTTTTGGCATTTAGCTTGAGGCCATGGCCCTGGCACCAGTTGTCTGTTTCTCTGAGGCCCTTTTGGAGGATGCTTGTGTCGCTGGAGAGTCGATTATGGTACCCAGTTTGCAGTCATCTGCGAACTTAATCAGCCACAGTTCTTCCATGTTGGCCTGTACCTCCGAGAAATATATACCGAACAAGAGAGGTCCCAGGATTGAGCCTTGTGGGATGCCACTTGTAACTGGTTTGGAGTCTGACATGGCTCCAGCAATTCTAACCATGTGGGTTCTGTCCTTGAGCTAGTTTGCAACCCATCTAGTGACATAGGGGTTTATATTTAAGCTGGTGAGCTTATCTATAATGCCCGAGTGGGGTATTGTATCGAAGGCTTTTGAGAGGTCCAGGTCCAGGTAGGCTGTGTGGACAACCTTCCCCTCGTCAATGGCCTTGGTGACTGTTTCAAAGAAATCGACCAGGTTTAAGAGGCAGGATCTGCCCTTAACAAAGCTGAACTGGGTAGGATCTAGTGTCTGTAGGTCTCCAATATCTTTATTTATAAGGTCCATGATGATCCTTTCCATAGCTTTGCAGATCAAGCTAGTCAGGCTTATGGGGCGATAGTTTCCAGGATCCGTTGAGGCACCACCTTTGTGGAGAGGGGCCACCATTGCTGTACGCCACTCTTTGGATACATATCCTGTAGTAAGGCTGAGATTGAACAGTAGTTTTATGTTTGGGTTTAGCTCTTCTTGGAGTTCATGTAGGATGCAGCCCGGGACACCGTCTGGTCCCATTGATGCTGTGTTTTTTGCTTTGGAGAGGGCGGCTCTCACCTGAGCATCTGAGATGTCAGGGGGGCAGCACTCTGCTGGGATAGATATTTGCCCTTTTGGTGGGGAGGTGGGGGAGTTTGCGCTGAACCTGTCAGCTAGGATGTTGGCAATGTCTGTGGGTTTGGTGTATTTTTTGTCATTTTGGACTAATTCTGAGCATATCTGGGAATTCCCACCCAGGTTCCTAACATAACTAAAGAAAGCATTGTGATTATCCTTAGTGTCCTGTGCAATGTTTCTCTTGAAGCTGGCCTTAAACGATTTTATGAGTGCCCGTAGTTTTTTGCTAATACTGATCAGAGATGCCTTCCCTTTTTGGGATTTTGCTCTATCATGTAGTAGCTTCCTCCTCCTTCTATTGTATAGCTTGTTTATGGCTGGGGTCCACCAGACAGGACATCTGCCTTTGGAGGATTGGGTCTTTATTTTATTTGGGATTGCATGATCCATGCATTCCTGAAGGTATTCATAGAATGCGTTTATAAAGGATTCTGCGGTCTGGGCCGTATTTTCCACAGGCCCGGGGGCTTTGAAGGATTCCACCTCAGTTTTGAGGAGTGTGAAATTTGCTTTAGAGAAATTTTTCACTGTGGTTTTCTGGGCAGGGGGTGGGGTCGGGATGTGAATATCCAGTGAGATTAGTTTATGGTCTGATCTTACCAATGAGGGATACACTTCTGGTCTGGAGCATAGAGTCCCCATGTTGGTGATGATCAGGTCCAGTATGTTTTCCCCTCTTGTGGGAGTGGTAACAAGTTGTTCCATAGCATTTGAGTTTATAAATTCTAGGAACCTTTGGGCTAGGGTGTTGGAGCTAGAGTAATGCTCCCAGTCTATGTTTGGGTAGTTGAAGTTGCCCAATGTAATGGTGTTTGGACAGACCTTCATATTTTCCAGTGTTCTCAGGAAGGTCGAGTAGAGTTCCTGGGTTTGGGAGGGTGGTCTGTAGCAGGCTATAAACTGGAAGGCAGTTTTACCCACTGTTAGTTGCACATGGATAGTCTCTGATGCTTCGTGCTGTGCCACCAACCTGGAGGTGTGGGTATCTTTGACAAATATTGATACTCCCCCTCCTTTTGTGGTTTGGTCCAAGTTTTGGGGTCGAAAAGCATGGTATGAGGTATAACCTGGTAGTGCTGGGGTGCTCTCGGGAGCCTTGAACAGGTTTCTGTTACTGCACAGATATCGATGTTCTCCATGCTAAGGAGAGTTTCGAGTGCATGCATCTTGAGGTTTAGACTTCTGGCGTTGAGTAGCACTACTTTTAGTTTCTTATCCCTTGTGATACCTATGGAGGTGGGTTTGTCTTTTGAGCCTTGCCTAAAAAAGGCACTATGGGGGTAGCAAGAGCCTTTGCCAATATCTGAAAGCCCAGGGGTGATAGGTGCAAGCCGTCCCTAGCGAAGCATCGTGGCTTGTCGAGCATGTCATCCCAGGCTGACAGGCATTGGATCCCCTTTGAATGACGCCAATACTTAAGCCAATTGTTGAAATTGATCATCTTGTCTTCATATTGTGGCATCATTTTTGATGAGGGTAAGATGCTACTCAAGGTCAGGGTCATACCGGCTTGGGCTACATGCTCAGAGAGCTCCTCTATGTCTCTTTTCATGTAGTCCAGGGAGGTATGTCTCAGGTCATTCACACCAGCATGGATAATGACTGAGTCATATTTGTACTTGCCTTGGAGTGACCTAAGTGCTTGTGTTATGTGGCAGATTCTAGCGCCCGACAGGCAGCTCACCGTGACCTTCTCCTTGTTCAGCCTGGTGAGCGGGACGTCAGTGTGCCTGACGATAGAGTCACCTATTACAAGTGTATCAGGTGTGTTGTTTAGCCTTAAGGGCTGTGACTGTTCGGCACACTGGCTTTGTGAGCTATGTGTTGCACGTGTTTTGTTTTGGGGCAGCGGTTGCTTGGGTGTCTGCTTTGGAGGTCTCTGCTGCTTAAGCAAATTTTTATTTAGAGTCTCCGAGTATGTTTTTGTGTGTTTATGTGTTTGGTTTGCTGTCGTGGTAGGTCTATGTGAGACTGGAATTGTAGTGAGTGTGGTTTCCTTTTCCTGCTGACTGATTATGCCAGTACTGAGTTGAGAGAGCTTAGCCTCCAGTTTGGCTATATGGTTGCATCTCTCACATGTGTTGGAATTTGTTGGGAGGAGGAGAGGGTTGTCTATGTACATGAGGCAGTTGTAACATTGCCTCAAGATTCCCAGATTCACCAGCTGTACCGGAGAGGAGATTGACAACTGACCTTTGGACATGCTAGAATAGTATTGGGAATTCCTTTATAATTGAAAAAAAGGGCCAGTGGGGAACAAGGTACTCAAGGGGAGTTTGTGAGGGTGTAGTGCTTTTAATTTTTTAGTGCTGACTTATATAATTTCTTTAGTGAGCAAGTGCCAGGTAACTTAAATGCAGTGTGCTACAGGTAACTTAAATACAAAAACAACAAACAGTAACTTTCATTAAAGTGAAACAAGGAAATAAGTACAGTAAGCAATGCAGATATCACTAGGGATCCACAGAAGTGCTGAAAAGCCGCATTTTAGGTGGAATTAGCGTTTCAGGGAAATAACAAGCAAACAAACAACAAGCATGCAAACAAAGCTATATTCAGCAGGCCTGGATCTAGTCTATGCTACAGCAAAAAGGTGTACCAATTTCAGTAAGAAACAGTTTACATATGCAGGCACTATAAGCCTTTAACCAGAAATTCCCAGCTCAGAAGGGCAGAGTCCAGGCTCTCCTCCCACAAGAGTGCAGACCACGAACCTTCTTAATGTAAAATAACTGGCCTGAAGCTCAAGTGATTAAACCAGAACTAATACACTTTTAGAATAACAGACACTGAGCCCTCAATCAGCAGTTCCCAACTTAGAAGGATGTAAGCTACCTGTCCTGCCACCACAGTGCAGGCCACAAACCTTCCTAATGTAAAATAACTGGTCTGAAGCCCAAGTGCTTAATCCAAAAGACTTAGAATGATAGCTACACTTTAATCAAGTTACTACCAAGCAGTAATAAATACAATTGAATACTTTAAAGAATGCCTGGATTAGTGCTCAAGTTATACAAACAAAGCTAGATTCAGCAGGCCTGGATCTAGTCTATGCTACAGCAAACAAGGTGTACCACTTTCAGTAATAAGCAGTTCAAATGTGCAGGCACTATAAGCCTTTAACCAGAAATTCCAAGCTCAGAAGGGCAGAGTCCAGCCTCTCCTCCCACAAGAGTGCAGACCACAAACCTTCTTAATGTAAAATAACTGGCCTGAAGCCCAAGTGCTTAAACCAGAATTAATACACTTTTAGAATAACAGACACTGAGCCCTCAATCAGCAGTTCCCAACTTAGAAGGATGTAAGCTACCTGTCCTGCCACCACAGTGCAGGCCACAAACCTTCCTAATGTAAAACAACTGGTCTGAAGCCCAAGTGCTTATATCCAAAAGACTTAGAATGATAGCTACACTTTAATCAAGTTACTACCAAGCAGTAATAAATACAATTGAATACTTTAAAGAATGCCTGGATTAGTGCTCAAGTTATACAAACAAAGCTAGATTCAGCAGGCCTGGATCTAGTCTATGCTACAACAAACAAGGTGTACCAATTTCAGTAAGAAGCAGTTCAAATATGCAGGCACTATAAGCCTTTAACCAGAAATTCCCACTCAGAAGGGCAGAGTCCAGCCTCTCATCCCACAAGAGTGCAGACCATGAACCCTCAATGTAAAATAACTGGCCTGAAGCCCAAGTGCTTAAACCAGAATTAATACACTTTTAGAATAACAGACACTGAGCCCTCAATCAGCAGTTCCCAACTTAGAAGGATGTAAGCTACCTGTCCTGCCACTACAGTGCAGACCACAAACCTTCTTAATGTAAAACAAATGGTCTGAAGCCCAAGTGATTAAACTAAAAGGCTTAGAATGAGTTACACCAAGCAGTAATAAATACAACTGAGTACTTTTAAGATGACACAAAAGCAAAATAAAGTAGGAAGAAACACAAATACAGTAAAAGCAGATACATTTTTTTTTTTTTTTTTTTTTTTTGAGTGAGCAAATGCGATGGGCCCAGGAGGAGTATCCAAGTGCAAATTTACAAGAGGGGCGGGCAGTTTCAAAGCCACCAAGATTAACACCAAGACAAAAACAGGGAGGGTGGATTGGGACCTACTGAAAAAACAGTCACAACTTCCAGCTAGATATTGCTCAATGCAACACAAACAAATTACTTTAAATCGTGTATTATTTGATAAAAGTGCAGATAAAAATCTACTTAACTCTACTCATGCGTTCAGTTGATTGCATGCAGGTCTCAGTTGGCCAAAGCTCACAGTTTAAACAGAAAACAATTCACTGTACCACTTGTATAAGACAGAAACCGAATAACAATGAGGTAAACTACCCCCACTTATCACTGGCTATGCAGGTTTTTTAACAAGCCTTAACTGAAAATACCACTTGTATAAGACCTACTGAAAAAACAGTCACAACTTCCAGCTAGATATTGCTCAATGCAACAGAAACAAATTACTTTAAATCGTGTATTATTTGATAAAAATGCAGATAAAAATCTACTTAACTCCACTCATGCGTTCAGTTGATTGCATGCAGGTCTCAGTTGGCCAAAGCTCACAGTTTAAACAGAAAACAATTCACTGTACTACTTGTATAAGACAGAAACTGAATAACAATGTGGTAAACTACCCCCACTTATCACTGGCTATGGATGTTTTTTAACAAGCCTTAACTGAAAATACCACTTGTGTAAGACCTACTGAAAAAACAGCCACAACTTCCAGCTAGATATTGCTCAATGCAACACAAACAAATTACTTTAAATCGTGTATTATTTGGTAAAAGTGCAGATAAAAATCTACTTAACTCCACTCATGCATTCAGTTGATTGCATGCAGGTCTCAGTTGGCTAAAGCTCACAGTTTAAACAGAAAATAATTCACTGTACCACTTGTATAAGACAGAAACCGAATAACAATGAGGTAAACTACCCCCACTTCTCACTGGCTATGCATGTTTTTTAACAAGCCTTAACTGAAAATACCACTTGTATAAGACCTACTGAAAAAACAGTCACAACTTCCAGCTAGATATTGCTCAATGCAACAGAAACAAATTACTTTAAATTGTGTATTATTTGATAAAAGTGCAGATAAAAATCTACTTAACTCCACTCATGCGTTCAGTTGATTGCATGCAGGTCTCAGTTGGCCAAAGCTCACAGTTTAAACAGAAAACAATTCACTATACCACTTGTATAAGACAGAAACCGAATAACAATGAGGTAAACTACCCCCACTTATCACTGGCTATGCATGTTTTTTAACAAGCCTTAACTGAAAATACCACTTGTATAAGACCTACTGAAAAAACAGTCACAACTTCCAGCTAGATATTGCTCAATGCAACAGAAACAAATTACTTTAAATCGTGTATTATCTGATAAAAGTGCAGACAAAAATCTACTTAACTCCACTCATACTTTCAGTTGATTGCATGCAGGTCTCAGTTGGCCAAAGCTCACAGTTTAAACAGTTTTCTGTTTTCTGATACTGCAGTTCGCAATGTGTGCACTCTGAACTGTTCTGATACTGCAGTTCTCATTGTGTGCATTCTGAACTGTTGGTATTCTGATACTGCAGCTCACACTGTGTGCATTCTGAACTGTTGGTATTCTGATACAGCAGTTCCCATTGTGTGCATTCTGAACTGTTGGTATTCTGATACTGCAGTTCACACCGTGTGCATTCTGAACTGTTGGTGTTCTGATACGGCTGTTCACACTTTGTGCATTCTGAACTGTTGGTATTCTGATACTGCAGTTCACACTGTGTGCATTCTGAACTGCTGTAATTCTGATACTGCAGTTCCCATTGTGTGCATTCTGAACTGTTGGTATTCTGATACTGCAGTTCACACTGTGTGCATTTTGAACTGTTGGTATTCTGATACTGTAGTTCACAATGTGTGCATTTTGAACTGTTGGTATTCTGATACTGCAATTCACACGGTGTGCGTTCTGAAATATTATTGTTCTGATACTGCAGTTCCCATTGTGTAAATTCTGAACTGTTGGTATTCTGATACTGCAGTTTACACTGTGTGCATTCTGAACTGTTGGTATTCTGATACTGCAGTTCACACTGTGTGAATTCTGAATTGTTGGTATTCTGATACTGCAGTTCCCATTGTGTGCATTCTGAACTGTTGGTGTTCTGATACTGCAGTTCCCATTGTGTGCATTCTGAACTGTTGGTGTTCTGATACTGCAGTTCCCACTGTGTACATTCTGAACTGTTGGTGTTCTGATACTGCAGTTCCCACTGTGTACATTCTGAACTGTTGGTGTTCTGATACTGCAGTTCCCATTGTGTGCATTCTGAACTGTTGGTGTTCTGATACTGCAGTTCCCACTGTGTACATTCTGAACTGTTGGTGTTCTGTAGCTATATATGGTTATATTTAATCTATTTTTTAATCACCAATGAACTTTGATTGACACAAAACATAAAAAAAAATCCATGATTATTATCATCAAAACTAAAGAATGTCTAAACCAACAAACTACAAATGTAAACAGATGCATTATTTTTGTGATCACTAAAAAATATTCAAGCCTTTCTTCTACATGCTAGGCTTTGCCCCCCCCCCGTGTCCACCCTACACCCCCAGTTATTAAATATACTATGTCTGTGGTCACACATGGACTCCTGAATTTTATTACACTTGAACTAGTGAAGGTTGACTGTAATATAATTTATCCAGTTTCACCACCAGCAGAACTTACCAAAATCACTTACACATGATTGAGTGCTGTGACTAAACCAAAGCCACATATAAGATGATCAGCTTTAACAATTGGCTTAAACTCTGGTGTCATTCAAAGGGGATCCAATGTCTGTCTGCCTGGGATGACATGCTGGACAAGCCACGCTGCTTCGCAAGGGACGGCTTGCACCTGTCACCCCTGGGATTCCGGATATTGGCAAAGGCTCTTGCCACCCCCATAGTGCCTTTTTTAGGCAAGGCTCAAATTCTAAACCTACCACCCTAGAACACAAAAAGGAAAAACTAAGGGTAATGCTGCTCAATGCCAGAAGTCTAAATCTCAAAATGCACGCACTCGAGGCCCTTCTCAGTATGGAGAACATCGATGTCTGTGCAGTGACAGAAACCTGGTTCAAGGCTCCTGAGAGCACCCCAGCACTATCAGGTTTTACCTCTTATCATGCGTTCCGCCCCAAAATCCGGACAATACCAAGAAAGGAGGGGGTATCCATATTCATCAAAGACACCCACACCTCAAGACTGGTGGCAACGCACGATGCATCGGAGACCATCCAGGTGCAATTAACCATAGGCAAGACTGCTCTGCAAATTGTAGCATGTTACAGGCCACCCTCACAAACTCAGGAACCTCACATGGCCTTCCTGAAAACACTAGAGGGGATAAATGTATCACCAAACACCATCATACTAGGTGACTTCAATTACCCTAATATAGACTGGGAACACTACTCAAGCCCAAACACCCTAGCCCAAAAGTTCCTGGAATTCATAAACTCAAATGCCATGGAACAACTAGTCACCATCCCCACAAGAGGAGAAAACATACTTGATCTCATCATCACGAACATGGGAGCACAATGTTCAACACCGAAGTATACCCCTCACTGGTGAGATCAGATCACAAACTAATCTCGCTGGAGGTCCTCATCCCACCCCACCTGAAATAAAAAGACCACAGTAAAGAACTTCTCAAAGCCGACTTCACACTTCTAAAGACTAGTGTGGTCTCCTTTAAGGCCCCGAGGCATGGAAAACAGTACTCAAGCCGCTGAATCACTTACAAATGCCTTCTACCAGCACCTGCAGGACTGCATGGATAAGGCAATCCCAAGCAAAACAAAGACTCTTTGTACCAAAGGCAAGCGTCCAGTCTGGTGGACCCCAGCCATAAACAAACTCTACAACAAAAGGAGGAAGTTACTACAAGATAGAGCAAAATCCTTAAAAGGTAAGACACCCTTGATCACTATAAGTAAAAACTAAGAGCTCTCATAAAATCATCCAAAGCAAATTTTGAGAGAAAAATAGCTAAAGACTCAAAAGACAATCATAAGGCCTTCTTTAGCTATGTTAGAAACCTGGGAGGAAACTCCCAGATATGCTCAGAACTAGTTCAAAATGATGTGAAGATTACTGATCCTACAGACATTGCCAACATACTGGCTGACAGGTTCAGTGCAAACTCCCCCCCAAAAGGAGAGATATCTATACCAAGCGATTGCAGCCCCCCAAACATCTCCAACGCCCAAGTGAGAACTGCTCTCTCCAAAGCAAATAACACAGCATCCATGGGACCTGATGGTGTCCCCGGCTGTGTGCTCCACGAACTCAATGAGGAATTAAACCCACAGCTAGGACAGCTGTTTAATCATAGTCTTACCTCTGGATACGCACTCCAGGAGTGGCGCACTGCAACTGTGGTCCCACTTCACAAAGGCGGTGCCTCCACCGACCCTGGAAATTACCAGCCCATTAGCTTGACAAGCCTTATCTGCAAAGCCATGGAGAGGATCATAATGGACCTCATAAATAAAGACATAGGGAATTTGCAGACTTTGGATCCATCCCAGTTTGGCTTTGTCAAAGGCAGATCATGCCTTCTAAACTTGGTTGACTTTTTGAAACAGTCACCAAAGCCATTGATGAGGAAAGGCAGTCCATACAGCCTACCTCGATCTGGCAAAGGCCTTGATACAATACCCCACTCGGGTATCATTGAAAACTCATCAGCTTAAATGTTAACCCATACATCACAAGATGGGTTGCAAACTGGCTGAGTGACAGAACCCACAGGGTCAGAGTTGCTGGCGCCATGTCAGACTCAAAGCCTGTCACAAGTGGTGTACCACAGGGCTCAGTCCTGGGCCCACTCTTGTTTGGCATCTACTTTTCCAAGTACAAGCAAACACAGGAGGGTTATGGCTGACAAAGTTTGCAGATGACTGCAAACTGGGCCATAGTAGAAAACACATCTGACACAGATATCCTTCAGAAGGGTCTCACAAAAACGGATAACTGGTGCCAGAGCCATGGCCTAAAGTTAAATGCCAAAAAATGCATAGTTATACCCTTCGGGAAAAACAAGGTTACCCCTAGCTACCAAATAGGTGGCAATCCACTGAGCACAGAAGAAGTTATCAGGGACCTGGGGACCCAGGTTGATAGTAGTCTGTCATTCGACACCCATGTAGCTAAAGTAGTTAGGAAGACCTTCTACATTGCCCACCTTATCATGAAGGGATTCTCATCTAGATCAAGAGAGGTCATAGTCTCCCTATACTCATCACTCATCAGACCAATGATTGAGTACAATGCCCCATTCGGAATGTATCTGACCCGACACTTGCAGCAGCTGGAGAGGCCACAAAGTTCCTCACCAAAAGGATAAAGGGTCTCAAACATCTGTCCTATGCTGCCCGACTGAAAGAACTCCAGCTCTATTCAGTCGCACCGCTTGCTCAGAGGTGACCTTTGCCTAACATACAAGGCCATGTCAAACCCAGATTTGATGAATATGCTTCACCTCAAAAATCTAGATCCGTCAGAGCCACAAGGGCGGAGACTTAAACCTCGACGGCTATTAATAGGAGGTGCTGGAGGGATAGATTCATCACCCAAAGACTCCCTATGCTGTGGAATAAAATCCCGGTATATGTGAGGCAGAGCACCTCGCTGGCCTTGTTCAAGAGAAATCTTGACCAATGGATGGGAGATCGCAGATATACCCCAGGGATTACCTCAGTGTCACTGCTCAACAGAGGCACAGCAAAATAATGGGTATAGTTCCCCATACTAAAGGGGTGGCGTAAGCCACAAAACTATGGGCTAGGCTTGTAAATGCCCTCGGGCAGATAGCCTAGTATGAACCTATGAACCTATGAACCTATATATATATATATATATATATAGAGAGAGAGAGAGAGAGAGAGAGAGAGATAGGTTAGTGTTACTAACTGTCCCTCTTTGTAGGGGACTGTCCCACTTTGGGCAGTTGTGTCCTGTGAAAAAATAAATAAAAATGGCAGATGTCTTGAGATTTTAAGACAAAATACATTTCTTCAGTTTTCTTTAATAGTTGTATAACACAGCTATTCTGTATCTGAAACACATAAATATTATATGAAAATAGCATAAGCAACTCAAATGCTACAAAATAAGCTTTTATTTTGGAAAAAAAACTGAACTTCTGTCCTTTGCACTGGTCGGGGGGTATGTTTTGTTCTGCAAAATCTCACATTTCTGCAAAAAATGTCCCACTTTGGGCATCTAAAAAAGTGGTAACCTTAAGAGAGATACATGTATGTAGAGAAGCTGAGAAATATGATTTTCTATTTGGCTGCATTCTTATTTGACTGCAAATACTGTGAGACTACTGTGGGTATGTCACAGAGATGGATTTTTCCCACTTAAACCACACCCATCCCTGCACTGCTTTTAAACTTGACTTTTGAGATGCCCACCCCTACTGTAAATTTGACTGTGGAAGCTCCACTCAGTCTCATCTCATCTGCTCGTTTACCAGGCACTGAAAGATCAAACTAGGAATGCCCTCCCCTTTGACACTTAAAGCTTGAATTAGCCTCTGTTTCATATCATCCCACTCAGTGCAATATTCAGAGTATTAATCCCTTTTTTCCATTTTATTTATAAAATCTGTAACATTTGGGACTGGAATGCAATGAATTGCTTTACAGGAATCATCTTGGGATTGGTGCTTTTGTTTTGTTCCTAGTGCATGAAAGAGCAAAGGGACATTAGATCCTAATCTTCGTAGAAATTACTAATCGTTGGAAACACTAAAATTGCTTTATAGGAGTCAGTTTGGGATTAATGGCACTGTTTTACTTCTGGTAAGAGAAGAAGCAGAGGGGCATTGATTCCTACTGGCATCTAATTGGGTAGTGTGTATCGGGCTTCAGTGAGTGGTCTGATCGCAGTTTTGGAGAGAACCTCTTCATGGCCTTTGTGAAGTTTGGTTGTCTGTGTTCAGCTGCTTTAGGTTTTATCCACCCAGAAAAAGAACTATAGCAAGTATACCAAACCCAGCAAGAACTGGATTAATGCTATTTTTAAGGAAGCAGCTTTGGATAATGCTACACTTTTACTTCTGGTGAGAGAAGGAACTAAGGATCGTTGATTCTTAGCTTATGCTTCTGTGTTAAGGCAAGCACTATCTCACCACCAGACAGACGGTACTCCAGTGATAAACTCCAAACCTCATAAGTGCTATTCCACCTTCATCTCAAATTAGCAGGTACCTGGAATCATGGATTTGCACTTTCCAACTGTATCTGCAGGCAATGGGTATCTTGGGGAAAATAAAGCAATTGTCTTATGTTTATTAACAAACACCTACTACTTAAACAAAATGACTCAGTGTGTGAGAGATGTAATTATTTAATATAATAGGAGGCAGAACTCACACATGAAGACACTACAAACACCACACTAAACCTATCACATACAGATCTGACCAAACACGTAGACCTATATATACTGACTCTTAGAAGTAACCTACCTAAACCACAAAGGCCTCCTAAGTGTAACCTAAGAAACAAGTACCTTTAGCAACCTCACAAACACAGCATCCACCTTGACACATACATTTAAGTGTCACACTGTCTCATTTCAAAAGCCCGTAAGGCAAACTTCCACACAATCCAACATACAAGTCTTAGGTGGCTCCATTGTGAGGCACTCTGATGTGCCACTCCCTAGGTTGGGCAAGAAGAGGGTCACAGTTAGTTGACTATCAGGTGCCAGGATTTGCCATATCATGCAGGCCCTCATGTCCTTCCACTTCAAGTACAAATATAATACTTTTGTAGTATATATGGGTGTAAATGACTTGAGATGTACCTCCATGGACTATACAAAGACATAGACAGACACGATAGAGCTTTTGGAATGTGTCCAAGGTCTCCTCTACAGGAACAAACAGTTTATGACAAAACGCACCAAAGTAACCATTGCAAAGACTCATTTTCTATCCACCCTCCTCTATGCCTCTCCCATCTTGACCAATCTCTGCCAAACTGATCTAAATAAAATGGAATCTCGTTACAACAAGATTGCCAAGTTTGCTACTGAAGCCTCATATAGGTCTCACCACTGTCTAGCCCTTAAGCAGCTCAACTGGCTTGAGTTGCCTCATATACTTCTACATAATCAACTCTCTATAGCACACAAACTCTACTACCTTCCTGAGATAACCCCAGCACTTCAGCACCTAATTCATCCCCACATTCCCTCTAGAGCCTTAAGATCTAGTAACCAGAACCTCATAACTGTCATCAAACATAAAACCGAAGCTGGTAAGTCCCTCTTTGCCAACACCATTGCCAAAACCTGGAACACACTACCAAGCCAAATAACTTCTACCACCTCCTTTAGTCAATTCATAAAACTCCTGAAAACCCACTATCTAAGTAACTGGCTGTGCTCATGCCACTCACCATGCTAATCCATACCAAGAGAATTTGCCAGGGTACAACTATGTATAAAAAATTTCTCCCCTGACAGCTTCCAAGCTCGTGTACATTTACCTTGCAAAACGTATAACTGCAAAAGAAAAAAAATGTACCGCTGATTGTCTACTGTAAGAAATGTTAATCACTAGCATGATGTCCTGTTGTGTGTATATATGCTATATGTATGTTTGTTAATCACCAGCATGTTGTCCTGATGTGTATATATGCCATATGTATGTATGTTCTACTTCTTTTTACTCTCATGTAATGTATTGTAGTGGAGCTTTTTTCCTGGGCCTCTGGTGAAAATGGACCTGTGTCCAGTCAAACCTTCCCTGTAAACAAATGTAAAATAAATAAATAAATAAATGAACAAATAAAATAAATAAAATAATTTTACCATCACAAAGAATGATGCTGCAATACAAACAAAAGATAAATGACTTCAGCAATTGGCTTAGCTTCTGGTGTCATTCAAAGGGGGCCCAGTATATATCAGGCTTGGAGGACATGGTAGACAATCCTTACTGCTTTTCCATGGACTGCCTGCACCTGAAACTGCACTCATTGCAAGCATTCTTAACCCTGGAAGATGCTGACATTTAAGCAGTCACAGAAACCTGGTTCAAAGCTGCAGAGAACACCCCAGCCTTACCTGGTTACTCATCCTATCATACATTCAGAACCCAAACTGTGGGCAGCAAAGCCAAAGGAGGTGGACTTTCAATATATATTAAAGACACACACACCTCCAGGCTGGTAAAACAGTATGACACACAGGAGACACTCCGGGTGCAGTTAACTGTTTACAAGACCCCTATTCAAATTATAGCTAGCTACAGGCCCCCAAATTTGACTCAAGATGCCCACTCCACCTATCTGTACTGCTTCAAATCTATCAAGATTCAGCCCTTTACCCTGATCCTAGGTGACTTTAATTACCCAACCATAGAGTGGAAAAACTACTCATGCCAGAACACAAATGCCCAGAGATTCCTCAATTTTATCAATGCAAATGCCTTGGAACAGCTAGTCAATACCCCCACAAGAGGTGATAATATCTTGGACTTGGTATTAATCAACATGAGTAACCACTGCAGCACCCCTACAGTGTAATCCTCCCTGGTAAGATCTGACCGCAAAGTGATCACTTTCAAAGTCACCATCTGCCCCAACACCCCCCCCCCCCATCTAGGGTAAAACAAAAAAACTTCTCCAAAGCTGATTACAACTTCCTGAGGTAAGGTATAAACAGCTTCACACTCCCCCCCCCCTCCCATAGGAATTGGCACATATGTCCAAACCTACAGCAAAGTACTATACAAGCATTTATATAGCTGCATGAAATCAGGAATACCACACAGGACAAAATCCTCCTCCTCAAGGAAGAGTAAACCTGTCTGGTGATCATCTGCAATAAATAAACTCTATAATAAAAGGAAAAAATTTGTTGTCCAGGACCAAGAAGGAGCAGTTGCCTAATTGGAAGCAATCTCTCCTTAGTCTGAACAAGTAAATAAGAACACTTGTGAAATACTCCCAAGCAAACTTTGAGTCCAAACTGGCCATATCTACTACAGACAATCATAAGGCCTTCTTCACATATGTCCGCAATCTCAAAGGAAGCACTCAGATCTGCTCAGAACTGGTGGTCAAGGACACCACATACACAAATGCCATAGATATAGCCAACCTGCTGGCAGACAGGTGCAGTGAAAACTTCACCCCTCTGTCCCTCTATCAATAAACCAGGACATCCCCAACACCTGCTCCCCTCCACTTATCTCTAGGGAGCAAGTCATTACTGCCCTCTCAAAAGCAAAAAATACAGCCTCCATGGGACCCAATAACATTGCATGCTGCATCCTACATGAACTCAGGCAGGAACTTGCAGGACCATTATGCGCCCTATTCAACCAAAGTCTGAGTACTGGCTTCATCCCAGTAGAATGGTGGACAGCCATTGTCATCCCTCTGTGCAAAGGTGGAGCATCCACTGATTCAGGAAATTATAGACCCATCAGCCTGCTCTGCAAGGTCATGGAATGGATTATCATTAACCTCATTAACAAGGACATTGGCAACCTCCAAACACTTGATCCCACACAGTTTGGTTTCATCAAGGGAAGGTCATTTCTGTTAAATTTGGTCCCCTTCTTTGAGACAGTCACCAAAGCCACGGATGAGGGGAAGAAGGTACACACCACCCAACTTGACCTGGCCAAAGCCTTTGATACTATTCCCCACTCAGGAATAATAGATAACTCTCTAAACTAGGCATTAATCCATATGTTACCAGATGGGTAGCAAATAGTCTCACTCTGTTGTCTGGGATATACCTTTCTGAGATGCAGTCCAAAACCAGTCGACTATGACTGACCACATCTGCAGATGACTGCAAGCTGAGTACTGTCATCAATTCCACTAGTGATGTGGACATCCTCCAAGAAGGTCTCACCCAAACAATGACTGGTGGCAGAAAAATGGCCTCAAACTGAAGGCCAAAAAATGCATCATCATCCCTTTTTGGGGAGAGTGATATCCCCACAAATTATCACATTAATAGCAAGGTCCTAAGCACACAATCAATCATGAGGGACTTGGGCACCCAGGTTGATAGCAAACAGACTTTTGACCACCGTATTGCCTCCATTGTATGGAAAGCTTTCTACATGGCCCACCACATTAGTAAGGGTATCTCATCCAGGGACAAGGAGGTTATAACATCCCTGTATTCTTCCCTTATAAGACCCATTATTGAGTACAATGCCCCTTTCGGTGTGTACCTCAGAAAGTACATGCAGTAGCTGTAGGAAACACAGAGGTTCCTCACCAGGAGAATTCAGAACCTCAAGCATCTACCCTACACAGCTAGGCTAAAAGCCCTGTCCCTCTACTCAGTGTCATACAGACTCATCAGAGGTAACCACTATCTGGTATACAAAGCAATCTCAGACCCCACCTCGATGGAACTGCTGCATATCCGCAAGTCAAGCTCCACTTGAATAACCCACACGAGTGACCTCAACCTGGTCTGTGATATCAATAGGACTTGTTGGTGAGACAGATTTGTGTCCCAGAGACTCCCCCATCTGTGGAACAGACTCCCTCACCACATGAAGCAGAGTACCTCATTATCACTTTTTAAGAGCAACCTGAATAACTGGATGGGAAACGGAAAATACACTCCTGGGATTCCACCTGTGTCCCTGCTGGACAGGGGTGTTGGATGCTGATTTTTTGGAACATGGGTTAAATTCTTGGCTAGGCTTGTAAGGGCCTCAGGCCAAATGGCGATCCCATGAGATATATATATATATATAAAGAGTGAGAGCGCAAGTCTTTTGCTTGTTATATCAAACTTCTGCTAGTATTCCTGTGACATTAGTTAGCTGGTTTATTTATTTTTTTGTTGTTGTTCATACAGTCTAATGAAACCAAAGTAATTTCTGCTTTCATATAGTAAGAATTTGATTGCTGGTAAAATGGTAACTGGGATATTTAACTACATAAAGCTTAAAACTGTTTTAAACTATGAATATAATATAATGAAAAGATGAAAAGTATAGTGTATGTGTATACTGTATATGTATGTGTGAGCATATGTCAAGGTATTGAAATGAAAGAGCACTGACATTCAGTTTATTGATGTCAGCATTTCAGAAATTAATATACTGAAAAAAACACACAAAAAAGGAAAGAAATGGTTTCTTTTTACAATCTGACTACCAAAACCCTTCCACACATTCATGTATAATTTGTCTGAATAGTGGTAATGTTAATTTTTTTTTTCTAAGTAAAGTGCAGAGTTATGATTAGGGGCAGGAGCAGATTTAGGGTTAGCAGGCATCAGTACTTGCCTGCCTTACTAATGCCTGCTAACCTTAACCAAAACTCTGCCTTTTGCCTAACCCTAAACCTTTACCTTACCTCAAAAAAGCCCTTTCTGTAACACAACTGCCACATAAGACATGCCTGGACACACTCAAATATGAAGCAGCACGCATGCACAACACTAAATGTATCTCCTTACTTAGCTCTTACTATAACCATAACCCACAAGCACTCAGACATACACTCACACCCCCTAATGATTAAACTTTCAGTATAGCTGAAAGTTTTGGCATTGGTATTCAAAACCCACACTTAACCTTACCCACACACATGCCATCATCAATCTTATGATATTTTAAAAGACACTTGATGAATGGAACAATTGCTTGGACTTCACAGGCATTCACTCTGTTAATGAACTGATCATTCAGTGGAGTGAATCCATCCATCTATATACAAACCACAAGACAAACCCAGACAAGCTGCAGTTTTCAGTGTGTGATACCTTAAACCTCTTGAAATAGATTATTACAAAGAAATAACTTAATTTTAATTGGATATTCCTAATTTTTCAAGATATGACAGACATGCCAAAAGACATGCAACTCTGATCTCTCAAATGTATTATAGAATTACTTTTTATGTAATTAATAATGGGATTTGAAAACACATTTACACCAGAGAACCTATCAATGATAAAAACAATGCTGCCTCTCTGCAATGCTTTAATGCAATATAACTTTATTTTAAGACCCTAAGCTACCTTAATGTAGGAACAGTATAGTGCTACAAGTATTGCAGATTAGAATGCACTTAAAATATGAGATGATGATTGTTGATAAAATGGTAAATTAAAAGATGATAAAGATCAATTTAAAGTGTATGTTTTAATCCAGGATTATCTTATGCTTGACCTGAAAAAGGCAACAAAGTGTTAGATATTTTGTATAAAAACATAAATGCTTCCACAACAGTTAATAACTTTTTGCATGCATTAGTGAAACCAGTAAGCTAGGTGTTTTGTACAATAAAAACAAAATAGGCAAGGAGAGATGACAAAGCAGGTACAACAAACAATGAACATCATATGCAGACATAAAAAAAAACATATTTCTGTGTTTCATTCATCAAGTATAGTTGGTATTCAGAGACATAGTATCCACTGAATAGGGTTAGCTTGCAGGAGCCTAGAGGGATTTCTGAGATTCATATAAAGAAGGAATAAAGCGGTTAATATGATAGTGTCCACAACAGCCAGGTTTGGTGCACCAATGATAAGCACACAGGTATAAGAATAAGAATAAATCCTTCTGTGTAAGTCAAATAGCAACAAATACCAAGCTAGGCTGATACAGGTAGTGCCCTGATGGGCAATTATTCAAGTTGTGTTTAAAAAATAAATGTACTTGTTGTTTGCCTTTGTTGATTGGGAAAGTCTGACTGGACAGAGCCCATTTTCAGCAGAGGCCTGGAAAGAAAATCTCCATCACAGTACATTCATTTCAGATAGTTCTCAGAAAAACAACAGTTCCACTGCACAGAAAAAACAAACCTAGTTACAAGATGGGTATATACAGCAAAGTACTTACATCAATATGTATAAGTTTACACAATTGTGGCAGCGCTAAATTTTTGCAGGAAGTAAATGGATTTATACCGTAGAAGGAAACGCACTGTGGCAAAGTTGTTTAGTGTTCTCACATTTCAGTATAGAAAGGTTTGTAAAGAGTTCAGCAGATATAATGAAGAAAATTATAAAATGATGTAGGAGGGGGGACATTAGTATTGTGTATGAGGATAGTGGTAATAGCATATAACCAAGAAAGCATGTTATAGGTTTGGTTCTGTATAGGCCACCTGTTCCAAAATGGCATATCGGGAAGGTTTATAACTTAGGTATATGGGGACTGCATGAGAGGGATAGGGCAGTTAGAAAAAGAGAAAGATGAGAAGTAGTGTTTAAGAGGGTGTGAAAAGGGGTGTATTGATTCAAGTGTAAGAGGGAAAGTTGTTAGGGAGTATTGATTCAAATGCAGGAGGGAAAGTTATTAGGAGTGTATTGATTCAAATGTTTTATTCCGCAGTGGTGCAGCGGTAGCATTGTTGCCTCACAGCAAGAGGTTCTCCCGTTCAATTCTCGGCTGGAGTGCGGGTAGTGTCTTCTGTGTGGTGTCTACATGTCCTCCCCGCAGTTGGGTGGGTGTTCGAAAGACTTACTAAAATGGGCATGCCTTCGCTGAAGGTTGAACGTCGAGCTGGCACCTCGGCATTCATGAAAATCTACTGCCAATCATTAGCGGACCGGAGTTCCGCTGTGGCGACCCCTAACCGGGAAAAGCCGAAAGACAACAACATTGATTCAAGTGTAAAAGGGAAAGTAGTTAGAGCTGAATTGACACCAGTATAGGAGGGCAAATAGTTAGGGATAGCTAGGGATACATTTGCTGTGCAGTGGGCATATTTTTCTTTTCCCCTTACATGGAAGCTTTATTTACTTATTTATTCTTTGGAGTGAAGAAACGTTACTCTAGAAAATAAAAAAATAAAAAAATGGGGGGAAAGAGTGCCCCTACAAACACAGTGCCTAGTTCACCTATGCATAAGGCTGGCCCTGGTTCTCACTATTTTGAAGAATAAAACCTTCCAAAAATGTATAAATAGTTGTGCAAATAATCTTTATAACAGTGTTATGAAGAGTCCATAGTAATAGAGTAATTTTTTTTAAAAGAAGTACTTTTGTTAAACTGCATCTGTTTCTGTAAGAAAGCACAGTTGTGTAAAATCTTACCACAACAGTAGATGCACGTCTTTTCTCTGTTGCAGTATTCATCACCACTGGGATCTCCTGTCAAGGACAGCCCAATGTCTGGCCATCAAAAGTATGTTCCTCTCGCACATATAGGGCATAAAGGTGACATAGATATGCTCCCAACTCAGAACTGAAGTGCCCCAGGAGAACTAAGACCCCCAGTGGAAAGGAGGACATGTACATGCAGCAAAAGGAAGGAATGGAGAAAAGGAAAAAGGGGGGAGTAGGGGGGTAAATACTGCAACAGTGAAAAGAATGACATTAAAGGGGGTAGTAGGGGGCAGTAAATACTGCAACAGTGAAAAGAATGACATTAAAGGGGGTAGTGGGAGGGAGTAAATACTGCAACACTGAAAAGAATGACATTAAAGGGGGTAGTAGGGAGGGAGTAAATACTGCAACAGTGAAAAGAATGACATTAAAGGGGGTAGTAGGGGGGCAGTAAATACTGCAACAGTGAAAAGAATGACATTAAAGGGGGTAGTAGGGGGCAGTAAACACTGCAACAGTGAAAAGAATGATATTAAAGAGGGTAGTGGGAGGGAGTAAATACTGCAACACTGAAAAGAATGACATTAAAGGGGGTAGTAGGGGGGAGTAAATACTGCAACACTGAAAAGAATGACATTAAAGGGGGTAGTAGGGAGGGAGTAAATACTGCAACAGTGAAAAGAATGACATTAAAGGGGGTAGTAGGGAGGGAGTAAATACTGCAACAGTGAAAAAAAATGACATTAAAGGGGGTAGTAGGGGGGCAGTAAATACTGCAACAGTGAAAAGAATGACATTAAAGGGGGTAGTGGGGGGGAGTAAATACTGCAACACTGAAAAGAATGACATTAAAGGGGGTATTAGGGGGGAGTAAATACTGCAACAGTGAAAATAATATTTCCTGCTATAACTGTACTACATCTTTCCATATCACTGCTGCAGTATTCATCACCTGTGGGGGTGTATAACAGCTACAGTAAAAGTAGGGAGGAGGAAGACAAGGAGGAGCCCTCCACAAACCCATGGATGGTAGCCTTGTCAAAATCTGCCCTGGCACTGGAAATTACATCCAATTTGTAATGCTTTATGAATGTATGAACTGAAGACCAAGTAGCAGCTTTAAGGATGGAGTTGCTGTCTAAACCTTTGAAGAAAGCTCCCGAGGAAACAACTGCTCTAGTAGAATGAGTCCTCGTGGAGCTAGACAACCGCTTACCATGAAAAGAATAACAAAAAGAAATATCCCTAAAATCCATGAGGAGATGGTTTGCTTACAAACTGCCAAACCCAATGCCCTGGAATGAAAATAAACAAAAAGATGATCAGATTTACGCAAGGCCTTAGTCTTTTCTAAATAATATCTGAGCTGTCTATGCAAATCCAAAGTATGAAGAACCTTTTCACTAGCAGATTGCTGAGAAGGGATAAAAGAAGGCAGCTGAATAGACTGATTACGGGACTGCTCATTAACCACCTTGGGCATAAATGGTGGATTTGTACTGATAGACACCCTGTCTGTATGAAAAAATAAAAAAAGAAGGACAGCCATCAAGGCCTGTCGTTCAAATACCCTTCTGGCAGAGGTCTAAGCACCCAATAAAACTGTCTTCTAGGTGCAATGTTATAAAGACGAAAGAAGCAGCAGGCTCAAAAGGAGCCTAAGTCAGCTTTTTCAGGGTCTAATATGCAGGACACTTTTAACTCATTACACCCAAATGACGCCTCCAGGTGCATCTCCAGTTAACTCCTTCTGATGCCTCTAGGCATCAAATATTGCTTGTTCATATTTGCATCAATAATTTCAAAACCATGCTATGTACAAGGTTTTAAAAGATTTCATTTTAAAGCTTACACATTGGCAAACTCAATTGTATTAATATTTGGCATCTGTGGAGTGCAGGTAACTAGATATTAACTGCTGTTTTATTATATTAATTTATGCAGATCTAATTTTCACATTTTTCTAAATATCTCAACAACCATGAAACACAGACATAACTCCTTATTAGACTCATATGAAAGCTCTCAGCTGGATGAATAAAATGCTGCTGACAGTATGTATGTAACTTGAATGGTTGCTGAGGTATTGTAAGTTGTTTGCAAAGTATTACAAATGTAATGGTTACTGTGTTTACTGTAACTTATAAAATTCAGTTTAAGACCTAGAACCTAAAGAATACTGCCACTATAACAATAATTTGTGCTGAAGAGTTTGCCATTTATACTTCTTTCATAACCCCTATAGTTCCAGAAATATGAATATTTGTTTGAAATGTGAATGATGACATAATTCGATTCTAGCAAAAGGCTTAGGCTCCGCCCACTGGAAGCTAAAGTGCAAACTTCCTGAGTTCCTTTGCAGTGAATGAGTTAAGAAGCTGCATGACCTCAAACCTAGAGGCCAAAGGAGGAATAAATGGCAGACAGGCAGAAATGGCTGACACGTAGGCTTTCACTGAAGAATATGCCAAGCCAATATGTAGCAGTTCACACAAGTAAGAAAGAACCAAGGAGACCTCCAGTGAAAAGGGATTCTGGTGATGTTTAAGACACCAAACAGAAAATCTCTTCCATTTGAACATATGTGATTTTCTGATGTTGAGTTTCCTGACATCCTGCAGGATCCTAAGCACATCCTCAGAAAACTGGTTTTAGAAAGGAATCAAAACTCTATCACCCAAAAGTATCAGTTGAAGAGTGGACAGATGAGGGTGAAGGAGAGTTTCTTTGTCCTGTGTAAGAAGATCCATGTGGTGAGGTAACTTGTGATAATTTCCCCTGGCCAGCTGGAATAATAGGGAGAACCAGTTCTGCCTGGGCCAAAAGGGAGTCACCAACAAGATGTCTGGACAGTCTTTGTGATTTTGTGAAGGACCCTTGGAAGAAGAGGAACAGGAGGAAAGGCATGCAGGACCATTCCCTTCCAAGAGAGAAACATGGCATCCACCTTCCAAGCCAAAGAGCTTTGGAGTCTGGAACAAAACTTAGAGAGTTGCTTGTTCAGAGGGGAGGCAAAGAGATGTACTTGAGGAATACCCCACTGATGATCTATGTCCAGAAACACATCCCTGTGAAGCAGCCATTCCTGAGGCTGTGTCCTGGATCTGCTAAGAAAATCTGCCAAAGATTGCACTCTGAAGGTATAAAGACTGCCTGTAAGGTGATCTGTAGATTGATGGCTATTTCCCATGCCTGAAGGGCTAACCTGCAAAAAAAAGGTAAGATCCCATTCCCCCTTGTTTGTTGATGTGCTACATGACAGTGGTGTTGTCTGTATAATCCTTCAAGGGGCCTGGGACCCACAGCGCATGGAAAACCTAAAGGGACAGAATAAGAGCCTATATTTCCTTGATGTTGATGTGATCCTCCCTCTGCTGAGGGAAACAAAGGCCCTGCACCTTGAAGGTGCCTGAAACGGACCCCCACCCCATCTGTGATGCATCTGTGAAGAATTCTTGAGATGGTTGAGGACAGTGGATAGGAACACCAGGATTTAGAGATAGCTGCTGAATTCATCAATGAAGTTCCAGTTTTAGAGAAGGGAGTAGAGGAATGAGGTGGTCCAGAAGATGAAGGTGTTGAAGCGGTATCGATTTTAAGTACCACTGAAACTTCCTCATAAGAAGCCTGTCCCAGAAAATCATGGGAATAGTGGAGTCCATGAACCCTAGAGTACTGAGAAATATCCTAGCTGGAAGAGAGGACATGGAAAGCAGAGACAGAAAATAATTCATGAGGGACAAAACCTTGGAGACAGGAAAACATGCCAGCATTGGAACAGTCTGGAACCTGCAGCCCAGGAAAACGTGATCCTGAAATAGAGCCAACATTGAATTCTGAGGTTTAACCATGAGCTCCAAGCTATGCAACAGGAGTTGGATTAAAATAAGATTCTGCACCAGCTTGGAATGGGATGAAGCCTGCAGCAAGAGATTGTCCAGATAAGGAAATATCTGAATTCTGTGAAGCATGCAAGAGGTGAATACAGGGGCTAAGCATTTGGTGAACATCCTTGGGTCTATGGAAAGCTCAAAGGGCAAAGCAGAGAACTGAAAATTTGAGAAAAAAACAGATAAATGCAGATATCTCCTGAATAGAGGGTGGATAGAAATGTGAAGGTAAGCATCCAAGATCCAAGGAAACCAGAAAGTCTTGGGGAAAAAACAGAGGAAACAGTGTCTGAAAAGATGGCAGGAGGAAGGCATTAAGGGAAAAGTGTTTAGAAAGGAAACATCCATGTCAGGTATTTCCTGGGGACTAGAAACATCCTTGAATAAAACCCCAAACTCCTCTCTGTCTGTGGAACCAGATGAATGGTACCCTGGTCCAGCAGACCCTGCAAAATTCCTGAAAATGAAGATGCTGAATGTGGGTGGTTGAGGAACTCCAGAAAAGAAGGGAAGGGCCTTCCAGGTATTAATGTAACTCTGCTGATGATGAAGAGACCCCAGGTTCTGTGGTACTCAGCTGCCAAACAGAGAGAGAGAGAAAACCTGTGGGACAAAGGAACGTGGCAGAGAGGAAGGGAAGGCAGACAGTAGGATGGCTGTATATTTATCAGCAAAGGATTGCTTCTGGGGCCCAGGCATCTGAGTAGGCTTGTCAGAAAAAACCCACCAAGAAGCCTTTTTACCTTTGAAAAACTGTCTAGGTAGCCTACACAAAAAAGCAGTCTTACTAGAGCAGTCTCTCCGAAACTTGAGAATAGGGGAGATAAAGATCTGCTTCAAATCTGTCATGACCTTACCTTGATACTGTAAGGTCTTGAAAAGGTTAGCCACAGTAGTACCAAACAAATGTTGGTTATCCAAGAGGAGCATCCAGAAGTTCAACTTTGCTATCATCTAGCAAATCCTAAAGGCTGTTTCCTCTCAGACAGATTCCCTTGTCCCCCAGGCTTCCTCTCTCTCTCCCAGTTCAGCAGCTGAAATAATATTACTTTGATGGAACATAGAAAAGAAAATTAGTAAAGTAGAAGTCAAAGAAATAGAAGTTGAAATTATGGAATACCTGCAAAGTGAAGGATTTGGTGTAGAAGGTCTAACACAGGTTACATCACAGCATGATGGAACAAGCCCCAAAAGTAAGAAGAAACTGGAAGATCAAGAGACATCTGAAGAAGAAATATGGACATGGGAAAGAAAAAGAGATTTAATATGGTGTAATATTAATGCAAAGGAGAAAGCAAAACTAACCAATACAAAAAGAGCAGCACCGAAGATGTCTAAAGAGAAATACAGGCAAAGGAATCCAGATATGGAAAACTTTACAATGCAAAAAGTAAGAAGACAATGAGGAAACGTAGAAAAGGAGATTTGTAATGAGAAGTTAAAGAAATAGAAACCGAGGTTATGGAGTACCTGCTAAGTGAAGGATTCAGTGTAGAAAATCGAATGCAGAAAGCACCACAACAGGAAAGAGCAATGGGTATCCAAATTAAGGGAAAACCAGTGGAACAGGAAGCAATTGGTCAGGTGACATATCAAGATATTTTGGACCCTTCCACAGGAAACTAGTATAAATGTTCACTTGAAGCTAGACAGCAAGGAAAGGAACAAGAAACTGTGGAAACTCTGATGCAGTCAATGTTGAGGAGTGATAGGCCAGTGAGTTCCCATATGACAGAGCAACGGATGACACAGGATGAAATTGAAGAGAAGGTGCCACAGGAAGATATTATAGAACTTTCTATACAATGCCCACTAGAAATAGAAAACAAGGGATGTGTCTTCAGTTTGGAAGAAAATGAGCTAAGAGAAGAGTTGCTTGATTTAATAGACATGGATAGATACATTAAGATAAATGAGAGAAATAGACTGCAGAAGGTCAATAAAACCCAAAAAGTCATAAGTCTGATAAAACAAATTAAGGCAGTAATTAGGACTGTCCATAGAGATCCATGTGATATAACAGAAGTAAACAGGATATATTACTGTGCTGCTAATTAATAACTGATAAAGTTCTACTACAAGAACACAGGGTAGCAAGGGAAATGAAGGGGAGAAATTGAATACCATAGGTTCGTAGGTTCATAGGTGTGTACTAGGCTAATGGCCCTGAAGCCTTTACAAGTCTAGCCCATAGGACTGCCCTGGCATCATGCTACCTGACCTTAGTTCCCAGTGCCTCTGTTGAGTAAAGCCACTGGAGTGATCCCTGGGGTGAAATTTCTATTTCCCATCCACTCATCAAGATTTCTTTTGAAGAGGGCCAGTGAGGTGCTCTGCTTGACTTGCATGGGTAGTCTATTCCAAAGCATGGGCAGTCTGTGGGTTATGAACCTGTCCCTTCAGCATGTTCTGTTGATTGTGGTAATGAGGTTGAGGTCTCTGGAGTGTGTGGTGTGGAGGGATTGGGCGACTAGAGAAAACTATAAAGCAATTAAGACGAGACATGTCACTGTTAGAAGACTATAGAAGAGGGAATAGATCAACAAAAATACTAAGAAAGATAGATGTGATAAAAGCAATGCACAATATTAGAACAGACCATGATCTATCATGCACTATCACAAATAACAAACTAAAAATTTCAGCACAGGTGGAAAAACATAGAAGATACATAGATAAATATAAAGGAAAAGTACAAAATAAGCAATTTATTGATGATTCAAAACAGTTTTATAGAGAACTAGGAAACAAGGTAAAAGGAATAGAAAGACTGCCAAAAAAAGAGGGAATAGATACATTTTGGAGAAGTATCTATGAAGATCCTGTGGAACATAGCAAAGATGCTAAATAAATAGAAGTTAAAGAAAGGTGCAGAATATGAAATGGGATGAAGTAAGAGCCAGAAAGATTGAAACAAAGTTAAGAAAAGCCTCTAAATGGAAAACTCCAGTTCCAGATGCAGTACCTAACTTTTGGGTAAAAGTAATAACATCTTTGCACAAAGATTTAGCCATGAGTAAGAACTATTTATATGTGTACCCCAAACAGACACCAACCTGGTTAAGAACAGGCAAAAACAATGCTCCTACTTAAGAGTGAACCTGCAAGCTACCCTAAAAATTATAGGCCAATAACTTGCCTTCCAATGACATACAAACTATACATGGGAATTGTTGCTGACAGAGTTTATAGTCATTTAGAAGAAAACTCAATTATAGAAATAGAACAAAAGGGCAACAAAAGAAAGGCATATGGAATAAAGGATCATTTGTTGTTAAATAAAGTCATACTGGAAAACTGTAAAAAGGGGAAGAAATTAAGTATGGCATAGATTGACTACAAAAAACATCGGATATTATCCTACATTCAAGGATAAAAGAGTGCTTAAAAATATATAAGATACACCCAACACTGATTGATTACATTACAGTAACCATGAAACAGTGGCAGACCACTTTGCAATTAAGCTATGATAAAGGACAGATTATTATCCCAGGGATAAAAATTTGAAGGGGGATATTCCAGGGTGACTGTCACTGTTGCTATTCTGCTTTGCCCTTAACCCATTAAGCTGTTTACTTAACAGCATATGCCATGGCTACAATTTGTCTCCGAGAAAACAACAAGGTATAAAAACTTCTCATCTTCTCTTTGTTGACTATTTAAAACTATATAGTTAATCAGATGAGGCTCTGAAAGCACAGCTGCAGGTTGTCAAAACTTTTTCAGATGTTATAAGAATGTCAGGCAAAAAATTATTGCAGAGAAGACCACAACAATATACAAATAAAAATGAATGAACAGAAAACAGATGTACACAAAAGCTGAGCAGTTTAAATAAAATAATAATAAATTACATACGAATAAGAAAACTCTGTTTCATTACTTAAGAACAAGAAATCTAGTAATGCCCTTGCACAGCATGTGTTAGATAGTGATGATGCACATTCTTTCAAATTTTTGGTTTTAAGTATTGTTTGTGAAAATATAACGGAAGGTGAGTTATGTAATTAAACAGAGTTTTGTGAACTACACTGGATTTTAGACTTTAGGGCTAACATTAGTCCAGGTCTTAATAATTATGTCTCCTTGAAACCTGCTTTAAAAAAGTGATGTCTACATCATTGAGTTAATTGATCTGTTGTTGTCACGTGATCTGTACCTAGCTTTCATTGGAAGAGCTTGGAAGAAGGCAAGAACCTAGAAGGCTTATCTTTTGAAACAGAAATCACTGCAGGATTAGATGAAGGATATTCACAGAGGAACTTGTAGTCAGTTGGCACCTTATAGACCCTATCAGGTTTCTTTGTAGCTGGAAGTTGAGAATCAGGTGTCAGGGGAAGCAGCCACCACAGGAGGGACAGCTGAAAGTTTAGGAGAGTCCATCTGCAACAACTCATAGTACCTGTTCTGACTGTCCAAAGTTTTTGAACAATCCCACTTGAAATGCTCCATCACGCAAAGGACTGTGTCACCAAAGGAAAGTTCCTCTAACAGAGACTCAAGACTGACAGATTCCTCCTCCTCAGACCCATAATCTAAAGGTGAAGGCAACTGGGAGGACTAGGTCAAGGAGTCAGCCTCAGAATCAGAATCTCCATCCGAAGACTCTGGGTCCCTAGCCTTTTTAGAGGTACAGAATCAAGGAGGAGCAGGAAAGGAATCTCCACAAGGAGATCCAACACCATCAAGGCACAGAACAAGCTTTGATAAAGTTCTGCCATTCCTTTTGTGGATCATGCAGAGTAGATACCACATGGTTATTTTTTTTTATTTTTCTTCAAAGGGCCGTCTATTCTGACAAAATGTAGAGGTTCGTACCGCTGCCTAGATTCAATCAAGGTAGCCAGCTCCTCTTCCCAGATAATTATTTGAGGAATGCCCTCAGGCCCCTCAGAAATAATCTGCCATGGTTCCCCCTCAACGTCCAAAGCAGACATTTGCAAGGACTCAGAGGATGTGAGAGAAGCAGGTTCCATACTGGCCTCTAAGAAAGTTGCAGCAGAGGAAACCAAAGGTAATGCCGGACTGTCCTCTGGGCTCTCACTCACCTCAAGAGATACGTCCAGTGGAGGTTGGACAGCAGCAGATTCAGGCCTAGACATCTTGGCCTTCTTCTTGGTTGTACCTCGGGGTAAGTGGATTCTGCCACGTTACCTTGGGCCAAAAGCATGAGACATTGTTTCTCCAGGTAAATGGAAATGGAAGGAATGTGACTAAGCAAAGTCTTGGGAACAAAAGCCTGACAGATGGAACACTGTGTGTGGTCTTTGTATGCATCTAAGCAAAACAGGCACCTATCACAATATGAGGAATCTGCCTCCCACACTGACATTTCCCTTTCCTGGATGACATGTAACCTACTGAAAAATATAAGGACAAGAAAAAAAAGAACCACAAAGTGGTACTTATCTGAAAATAGTAAGCTCAGTGAAAACAGCACGGCAAAGAACATTGAAACCAATATACAACAATGGCATTCAGGCTGGAGACAATAAAGTTCTGAGTTGGGACCATACATACTTTACCTTTATGCTGTACAAGCGATATTCCCTAGGTAATAAAGGCATTGGTATACTGTCCCGGCATTGGGCTTTCCTTGGCAGGAGATCCCAGAGTTGATGAATACTGCAACAGTGATATGGAAGGACATCATAAAGACACCTGTCTGTATTAACAAGAGCAGGTTGTTAAAAGTGCTATTGAATGCAATATAAAAAGAGGATTGAGATAAGCATTTGCCCTTTGTGAAAGAGACTTGGAATCCAGAGTAGTGGATGTAGGAGAAAGACAAAACCACAGTGAATGAAGAACTGGAAGAAAAAGCTGCAAATTGTTTTTGACAGGGGGATCCAGGGAGAGCTACCAATAGACACCATTTACCAGAAGGTTAACACTGACCTGAAGGTATCTGATGTGCATTCAGTGAAAGTAGAAAACATTCCTGGATTCATAAAGAGCCCCACAACCAGCAGTTAGAGCTGCTGTCAAAAGGAACTGTTTCTGCAATGTGAGAAAATGCAATTCAGAGACACGGTGGATTGTACAGACTGCTGTTGTTGCTTCCTATACATGGCCTATCCTCGCAAATTAGGGGCACTTGCAATCAGTCAATGAATGAATAATGCTAGACATTAGAGGGTCATACTTTTTGTTATGCAAAAAATACCCTGATACATTTATTTCTCCATTCGTGCAATGGGGGTTAAGGCTGCTTCTCCCTTTACCAAGAGTCCAGAGTTTGAAGTTTTCTTCTCTATTTTAACATTTTTTCAGATATTAATATACAAGAACTATTCCTGATGTCAAGTGGTGATGTAAAGAATTAACCCCCTGCTAAAGAGCTGTGCATGGCTACCAAGGGAACATGGTTTGAATTTTTGTAAGTGCCTTTAAGGCACAATATAGTTATCCCTGGTGTTGGGTGCCTCCCCATCCCTCAAACACACATAGCTATCATGCTGCAGAATGTCAAAATGTTGGACTATTATATTTGTAAGTACCTTTAAGGCATGCTATAAAGGAGTGCAACAGTGTGACAGGCCCCCCTAACACTCACACATTCATGTATACCCAGACCCACACACACACATACATGCACATACACAGAGCCCCCATCACCCAATCACACTCACAGACACACTCACCCATTCACCCCCAAACACACAAATGCACACACACACACACACACACACACACACACACACACACACACACACACACACACACACACACACACACACACACACACAGATGCACTTGAGGCCACTTATCCCAATGCATAAACTCACACATGCAGCCACATACATACATACACACACACACACACACACACACACACACACACACACACACACACACATGATCACTACTTGTCCAATAAGCATGCTGGCACTTACCTAGAACATGACTTCACCCATTGGAAGCAATGGGTGAAATAGAGCTTTTAACATTGTTAATAATATGGTTGCAGTGGTGATTTATGCAGCAAAGCAATTTTCTGACTCACTCTATGTATGTAAATGCCTTTCTGCAGGCCTTTCTGGGGGACAGCAGATGGCTAATTAGTATAGGCCATTCCCCCAGAATTCCTCAATAACCTTTGCTCTAGGGAGAAGAGAGAGACCACTACAGTGCTATTCCATGAGGGCTGCCTCTGAATCGGAAATGGTTACTGCAAGGTGTATATCAGGATTACACCTCAGTAACATTCCTGAACTGGGCACTTTGCCTTTGAAAGAACCTGCCTTATTTTCATTAGTTTATAATATTATAATAAACTGCATTATTTTTATAAAGATTGGTAATCACAGCTGCTTTAATCATACACATTGCTGGAAAATGCCAGCATTTTGGCTAAAATTATTAATACTAACATCCTGAGAGTATCACTAGTGCTGTCAACATCAGTGTAATTTTCCCAAAAAGATAGACGAACAGTCTTATGGTGTGGATATGTGGATATGTGTGCCAAGGTGACCACAGCAGAGCAGTTATTGCAGACCATAGTGGCTGCAGGTGAAGGGATGATCATGGTAACTAAGTCAATGACTACCCCAAGGATAGTGTCACTGTTAAAACAACTTAACTGGGAGTAGGACCTTGAAACACATTTTACTATCTTCAAGCATTATGCCCACCACAAGGGATGGGAATAAGCTGATTGGGCTAGGATCTTATCAGCCCAGAAGAGACTGATTTCCAGAAGTACAACAGAGTCAAAAAGGCTTTACTTCTTATTACTGATGTTACTTCAGGTAGACAAGCCTAAATATTTCATAGTTAGTCATTTTCTCATAACAAAATGCTAATATTACAAGTATATAATTTATATTACTAATTTATGGTTACACCTGGAAGATCAAACTAAAATGGGTAAAATGATAGAAAGTGGCCCCATGAAGTAGACGGATAAAGCCCTTACTGTGATCCAGATAACACTTGTTTGACTTGTGACACAGGTACTAGAGGCCACAAATGAGTTGGGAGTGAGCAGCTGATGTCGGTTCACCCATCCATGGGGGAGGGAGGAGGCCTAGGTTCACTGCAGTATAGCAGCACAAAGAAACTAGAGAGCCCCATACTGTAAGTGGACATACCTGTTAATTCAAGGTTGTACATGCATACAGCCTACAGGGGAGTGACAGTGGCAGTTAGGGTACACTACCCATCAGCAATATGATGCCGCCCCAGCATCCTCACTCTCCTTACCAGCCCCACATTCACATTAGGTTGAGCGTGAGGAAGGCTAACCTGGGCACAGTAGATTCAAACACAAGTAGACGAGTTGGTGGTATCTGATGGCCAGCTGCAAGGAGAGAGAGGAAATAATAAATAAAATGATAGAAAGCAGCTACTGCCAGATTCAAAAGA
Organism: Protopterus annectens; assembly: GCF_019279795.1. NCBI lineage: Eukaryota > Metazoa > Chordata > Ceratodontiformes > Protopteridae > Protopterus > Protopterus annectens. Next base: position 1,937,322,361 of record NC_056733.1, on the reverse strand, counting down.
TTTTTCCAAGCTGTTTAAAAAAATCGGTGTGTCAAATAGACCTTAAAGACCTTGAAAATTTGTTGCACTAGTAGAAAGATTTTTATGCTATGAAATCAGGAACAAGTCTGAACAATGTAAACCCATAGTAAAACATATGACAAATGCTGGAAACAAACAAAAAGCAATAACTATAAATATATTCTATTTCAATTGTAGAAAAGGGGTCATACAGCTAGATTTTGTACAAATGATAGTAAACTGTTAAACCTGTTTGAAAAGCATGCTACTGGCGATGTTATGCCTCTCAAATGAGATAAATTATGTTTTAGAATGGCTGAAATTGCATTCCTTTACTGCCATTGCCACGTTTATTAAGTGGTATGCCTTAACTGATGGCTGAGAACTGCGTGGACCATTATGCAGTATGGATATGTGTAAGAAGAAAACTGTTACTAGCAAAGCACTAGAAGCAGCATGCATTTGTGGTGATAAGAACAGTACCCTTTTACTCGAATAAAAGTACAGCCTGGGTTTGGAAAGGTAGTCATTTCAGTTGGTGGTTCATGTCCATTCTACAATGAAAACATAACCTCACAAACCAGACCAAGGAAAGATGTACCTCAAAACAAAGTGGACAGCAGAAGCAGACATTGATTTTTAGGTAGTTAAAGAAAACATTACGGTCAAAGTCTCTGTTAGCAGCTCCTGACTTTAGCAAACTGATTATAGTCTGTATTGATCATTGGGAGTTGCTTTAGGAACAGTGCTCTCACAAAATTTTAATGGAAAGGAGCATCTAATTTGTTACCTCATTCAAAAACTAGGCAAAGCAGAGGCTATATATTCTTTTATCAGTAGAAAGTGCCTAGCCATCAAACCTGCAGTCAGTTTCTTAAACCATCATCTATTGGGAAGAGCATTCACCCTAGTAACAAACCATGCTTCCCTACCAGGTTTGCATCAACAAAAGGATAGAGACAGAAACACCTCTATAGGTGGGCCTTACCTTTGAAATCATTAGTCCAGCATAGTTCAGGCTTGACTCACCAAGATGTGATTGGCCAATGTTGGGCACAGAGACCATTCAATAAACAAGAAGCCAACAGTTTCAGTCGGGGGAAGGTCAACTGTAACATAGTGTGGCAGTATTCATAACGTAGAAGAGTGCAACTGACCCAAAATGTGTAAATAGTTGTGTAAATAATATGCATAGCAGTGTTATAGAGACCATTATAAACAGTGATGTTTACTTAAAAGAAGTAAGTGATTATGTTAAGCTGCACTGGTTTCTTTAAGAACAGAAAGATAACTGGTTGTATTAGCAAGAGCAGGTTGTTTAATATGCAGTTCAATGTAATATAAATACAAAGCTGAGAGAAGCTGAATCACAGTGCATTTGCTTTTTGCAGGAAGGGACTTGGTGTCCAGAGCAGTGGCTCTGGGACAGCGACTCAACCACAGTGAAGGAAGACCTTAAAGAAGAAGAAGCTGTAAATTGTTCCTACTAGAGGAGTACACATAAAGCTACCAATAGAGACACTCTCCTAGCTGTATAAGGCTGAGTTAAAGGTACATAATATGCATTTATTTAAATCACAAGACTTTGTCTTTGCCTGGAAGAACCTGTCTTATTTACATTTGTATGCAATGGTTTACTATCCAAATGTGAAAAATCAAAATCATTTTCCATCTTTTGATCAAACCAGTTCACTGAAACTGGTAATAACGAAATGCCAACATTTCAGAAATGTTTCATAGAATCCACATTTGAACACTGGAAGTTCCAATGTCAAAAGTCTGTGTTACCAGAAACAGTTTTGCAGGGGGGCAGGCCTCCCTGCACTCCCCACTCCCCCTGCATATTATATATTCCAAGATCACACTACAGTGAGAAAAAGGTACATTTCTTGATCCCCACTGTAGTGCGATCTATCAGAAGGTTGATTCCAGATTAGAGAATGCACACTACCATTCGCTAATGTGGATTTGAACATTTTCCGGATAGGCATTATGAAAACTTGAAAACAGCCTTTCAACCTTCCCAGCTCTGCACAAGTGCCAGTCTAAATTTTGATAGTAAACCGTATGCAATAAACTACATTATTTAAAAAAATGATGGCTTCATCGCCTTTAATCTTTCACAAATTCAGCCCTAAATTGTAGTTGCACTATACAGCAGAGAAGTGATCTCATCAGATTTAGAAAATAATCAGATGAAAACTGAATTTTATGCAGGAATACTAAAAGAGGTAAGTAAATGAGTCTCTTTCTTTTTTGAGCTGCATCCCAAACTACACAGTCAAAAAAAAGGTAAATCCTGTACTCAACAGGAAGTGTAATAAGTTATTTGCTACAATAGGAAGGAGCTTGCTACAGTTACCAATACACTGACATCCTAACAATAACTGTGAATGTAATATCAGAATTTATTTAAGAAGCCACAATAGCACCCACCTTCTTAAAAGACTGCAGATATATTGCACTCGAGACCCCACTGGCAACTGCCAGTTACATGTCCCCAACAACTTGCACCTGGAGCAGCTGCCCTCTTTGCTCCATGATAGTTATGGCTTCGAGATGAACCCAGTAAGTAAACTGGTACAAGATTCTTTTCAGCTACAACATGGACCAAGTGGCAATAATAAAATTAATACAAGTACATAAACAAACATATTCATTCACTATATTCCATAGTTTTGTGTATGCGTGGTTTTGCATATAGTTGACATTCCAATGGTTGTCATGTCATTTGGTTGACAAGTTTGTGTGTCATGTGGGTGCAAAAAAGAGCAACTGCACAAATGAGTGAATGTTCATTTGTCTGAATCACATATGGCTGAATTCAAGTTTTACATAGTGCAGGCAAGTAGGAAAAGGTGGTGGGTGTGAAAAATGTCCAAGATTGCATTATATCAGTTAATGCGTATGTGAGAGTATTCTCAGGGCACAGTTACAGTAAGGGTTAGGTAAAGGGACAGATCTAATGATGTGCCTGTTTGGAGTTGTGTGTGTTCTGTATTCTTTTGTATTGTGTAGTGGTACTGTTAGGGAAAAGGTTTTTAGTAACGTAATATATAGGGTTGGATTTAGGGGTAGGGATAGGATTAGGGTGAGCAAACATGAGTACAATGATACAGGGGGGGCAAGGCTGTAGCTGTGGTTTACTGAGAGTAGGAGACAAGTTTTCAATGTTTTATGATTCAATCTTTTTTAGTATGCCAATCCCGAAAATTCATTAAGAATCCTACCACTCTCTTTAAGAGCTGCCTTACAAAGGCCATGTTTCAGTAATGAGGTATTTTGCGATTCATAGACACATTATCTGCAATGAGGAAAGACCTCATTATCAGATAATTTGCATAGCTATGAAATGCCGTTAACTACTCAGAGTGGAGATCAGCACGTTCGTATGGTAGCAGCTACATCACATTAGCAGAGGAAGTACTTCCCCCTCAGTAATGATCTCACATACAAGCACAAAGTAAAACACACTCATATATATACATGCACACACACACACATGCACACACATATGCGTGCAGACACACACACACACACACACACACACACACACACACACACACACACACACACACATGCATGCACGCATGCACGCACACATGCACACAACACAGGCACACACACACACACACACACACACACACACACACACACACACACACACACACACACACACAAACACACATCACATACCCCAAACCTGTCCATGTTGTCAAAACGTCCACAGTGTCTGCTTTTTCTCTGACCTGGTAAGTCACAGATGATTACATTTATAGCAAATATTTAAATTTCACACTTCATATCCTTCAGTAAATGCATGCTAGGGCAAAACATGTTATCCTAGAAACCCTATGATTGTATTATGAGGTTAAGAGGTATGCTTAACATTTCCTGTTCCACTGCGTCATACATCTCAAAATGTTGCAGGCATTGCATAATGCCCAAGATTTGTAATATAATGTTAAAACACTCCTCTACCTCTACCTCATAGGCAGACACACACTCACACATGCAGCTCCTTGCACACTCTCATACATACACCTCCTAACACTACCTTACGTTTAAATCAGCATAATTTATCTCTGCTGCAATGGACATGGCCATTTGGCCACATTCTGTACTGTGAGGGACCAGGAGAAGACCTGAAAATCTACTCAGCTGAAAGATTCCATGATTGCTTGATTGTATGTGTGCCTTATAGAAGGCAGTACTGGGTGAGACCACATGGCTAATTAGCATATGCCTATCTCCTGGTCACACTCTTCATGCAAAAAGCAGTAAGTTAGCGCAGTCTGAATTCTAAATATTTACCACAAGGTGTACATTATGAACTCAATTCAATGATTTCTGCATTAATCACACAATAGGCAACACTAATGCTGTCAGACCTGAAGAAGGTAGAGTTCTCCCAAGCTGCCCATGCATCTTGTTGATAAAGACACACACACATACACACACACACACACACACACACACACACACACACACACACACACACACACACACACACGTATGCAAGCACATGCAAACACACACACACACACACACACACACACACATGCAAGCACGTATACACACACACACACACACACACACACACACACACACACACACACACACACACACACACACACACTTTCATCAAAAAACAATCCCCTCCATGGTTGATCAGTGATATGAAAACACCCTTTCACCCACATGCGTGCTCCAAAATCCACACACACACACACACACACACACACACACACACACACTTGGACTCAGCTCTCTACCTGATCCCTTACTGCATCCACCTAGATTACACAGACACATAGACACAGACACCAAGGAGTTGCAAAAAAAAAAACTGGAACTTCTGTGATATTCCCATGTAACAGTACATGCAATAAGCCAGACATTGGCTGGAGGTTAGAAGCTAAAACTGATGGTAAGTAACTGTAACAAGTAATGATATTTATTCCAGATTTCAGGGTCTTCATAACTGACATTACAGTTGGCACCAGTACTAAACTCTGTCATGAGCCAAGCCAGCCACAAAGGGAAAGGGAAATGGCATGTCGGTGGCTTATTAAGTAGCACATGCATCTTTGACACTAGGAAGATCAGAAGGCTGTGGGTTCTATCCCACATCTGTTGCTTAGATTCATGTTCCATTACTGATGATGCACTGCAGAATCAGGATGGATGAGCGCTACACTTTATTGCAATGCCACCATTCCTAAAAGCTGTTAAACTAAATGTCACATCTGTCTTGAGTTAGTGCTAACCATGGGAATGTAAAAGGTCCAAAGGAATTTATCAAAAAAGCAGAGGAGAATTTTCCTGATTTCCTAACAAAATTAATCCTTATCAGTATGAATACTACTAGTGTAACTAAACCGTCAACAAAAAGTAAAATAAAATGATTCTAAAATATATAGATCACTTTTAGATTAGCCAATTAATCACTATCTTTTTAGTATAAAACTATTGTATCCAGAGTTAAAAGCACACGGACTGTGTCAGACACGGAAAGACACACAAACAGTGACCTGAAAACAGAAATCAATTTTGGAGCATAGTTCTGTTGCAAAAACCTAAACTAGTGAGCCACCTGCTGTCCACGAGTGGCAGTGCAGTCCTTTGAATCTCGGGGAAACATTACTAAAACTGAAAGGGAAACTGGCAATTAACTGCAAAACAAAGCAGTAAATGCACTTACTCTGCTATTAAATGTATGCCTGTTTGTAAAATCGTGTAAGCAAACATACTGCTGAATTAAAAAATTAACTTTGTAAAAAGTACATCACATGAAGAATTTTGTAGTATCGGAAATAACATCCGCATGTGCTAGTTAACATGGTTTTCAAAATATGATGTGATATCTTTATATTACATTTATAGCATTGTACAAACACATAAAAGAAGTAGATATGTAACTTGATTTTACACTGTGTCAATAATTCAACCCCTCTAGAAGTGTAATAACGTCGCATAGCCTTCATGAGTGCAGCTGTTTCCACTGCAGAGAAGGCATTTTTTAACCACAGCGACATAAGCAAAACTGATTGCACATATCTCAGAAGGAGAATGCAATTCATTAATAATGACAGGATGAACTAGAAGGGAATCACTGAGCATTAACATGCATTCAGTCAGTAACTGTCACTTTAAAAATAGTTGTAGTGTGTCTCCAAGCATATTAATGTAAGGTTTGACCCAAGTAAAACATCAAAGTCATTCAACATTTGCATATGGTAAGCTAAAATATCACAGACAATTATAAGAAATGCCTTTCTCTTGTTATTTCATATAGTTGCTTTTCTCCTTTGGTAGAAACCTGTCTGTTTCAATCAGCTTTTTGTTTAATATAATTATGACATATTTCCATTCTGTCATTGTACGCTCATTTAATATGATAGATTTCATAAGTGTGCTCACATTTAAAATAAGAAAAAACTTTGATGACTAGCTATGATGGCTCAAAAAAAATCTATAAAAAACTTTTTATGTTGAATTTGGATAGTTATAGGAACATAGATCTGAATGATTTGTTGAACTTTGATGGACAAAAGAAATAATATAGCAATTATTTTATGTTTTGAGTCTGTACAATTAAACTACAGGAAGATTTCCCTAAGATAATTTTGTCTTTTGTTGCAGGCTATACATACTAGGCACAAACAACATGAAGACCTGCGTTTTAGGTATGCCTCAGACATATGTAGTGTGTCAAGTATTACAGTGTGTGTCTTTTCTAATTTATTTTAGCTTGCTTTCAAGTTCTGGAATCTTGATCCCATGATACCTGTATCCATATTGTGTCATAAATGTGACACAGTTGCAGTCTAACAATATAATTTATGCAATTAAGTAACTGCACATTTTACTGACTGTTAAAGCAAGACTGCAGTAGAACAGTTTTCCATAACTAGTATGGAAGTACTGATCTATTTCTTCTGCAAGCCTTTCAGTATCACTAGCATTTTTGTCTTACAACAGAAAAGTACCAGTTTAGAACTCGTACATGTTTTCTTAGCAGAAAAATAAATCTATAAGCAGCTATGCACAGTATCAAACTCACAAAGTTTGGATGTGTTTCTATGCTTTCAGTACCCTATCATTTAAACTAAGCTAGAAAGTGAATTGTGTATTAAGAATATTTCTCTTTTAAAAGGAACTGGAAGTATTATATTTCCAAAAGCACAGATAAAAGAATCCCTTATAATCATTTGCATGTTAACATCCCCTTTTATAAATCATTCTTCTATTTAATGGAGGTATATAAAATGTTAATGCCTTAGATGGTGATCATTATTCAAATGTTTTTAGACCATTTTATACAGAAATAAACTATTTCTTGCATTGCTGTAACACCTGCTGTTTTATATGCTTTAGAATAGTACTGAAAGAAGGAAGTTTAAAACCACAATTACAAAGCAAAAAAAAATGTTTTAGACTCCCATGTCATATTATGCTGTAGTTTATAATGCTCAGGTTAAACCAGGTTTTACTTCAAAATGGAGCTTGTATTACAATAAAGAAGATGTTCTGTTCTTCCTAAGATGCTCTAGCCCTGAGTATTTCCTTGAACTCTTGTGCTCTCTCTCTCTCTAGTCAACTTCTAGGTCTTCAGCCTAGTGTCTGTTGAGCTTAGAGCCTTTTCTGGCCAATGCTTGCAGCTGATTGTGGCAACCAATGGCTTATGCTGTGGTCTGACTGTTTCACTGGGGATGACTTTGCAATAGCTGATTCTAGCCTATTGACTACCTTTTCCTTACTAGGAGGATGTCTACCTAAGTTACATATTGTTCACTCTTGTATGTGATCCTGTGACTGTCTCTCTCTCTCTCTCTCTCTCTCCCTCTTGTTGAACCATGTTTGGCCATCATCAGGTCATTTGCCAGACAAAAGTCTAGAATGGCCTCTCCTTCTTTATTTCCATTGCCCCCACCCATGTGGACCAAGGCAGTCCTCATATCCTGTTCTATCTGTCCTGATATGTGCATTCAAGTCAACCACTATCAACAAAAAATTATGCTGTCCTGCCTTATCTAGTAGGTCCTGTAACTTCTGTCTGAATGCACTCTTTTCCCCACTATCTCAAACCTCCTGTGGGGCATAGGCTGAGATTATGAATAGTGCCCTATCCTTACATTGCAGTCTGATTGCCAGGATTTTGTCACTAATTCTGATGATATCCCTCACTGTCTTCCAAAGCCTCTCGCTCACCACAATTCCCATACCATTTCAAGTCTGCCCTCCTCCTGAATTATAGACTCTGGATCCCAAGCCTAGTGGCTTTGCTGCACTGCCCTTCAGTCTTGTCTCCTGGAGACATAGGATGTCCAGCTTCCTCCTTCCCATTATGTCATCCCCTTCCAAGTTGTGTCCTGTCAAAAGACATGCCATTGAGTGTAGCTATTTTTAGTTCATGGTTGCTCAACAGAGCTATTCCAGGTAACCCAAGCTGAACAACTGGACACCAGCCATCCAATAGCTTATTGACCAGGGCTGCTGGGCTTTATGGCAAGCACACACTGGTTGGTAGGAGCATATACACAACTCCCACCATTAGCATGAATCCCTGGTGTAGGTCAGAGTAGGCCAGGTCCTTAACCCACTTATCACTGGCAAACACCCATGCCCATTTTGGTGACATTAGTTAACATGGCCAAAACACCAAGAGTCATATTATACACCTTTGAGTGGTTAGCCCTGAGAAGGCATGCAGTCTGTGATCTGTCTTCTCCTAACTTGAGGATACTGAGCACCACAGCTGATGTCCAAAGTGGTTGGTCTATTCAACTCACCCCCCCCCCCCACCCACCCATAGGCATCATCTAGAGTCTGTGCTGCCACTCACAGTTCCATTCTTGGGTGAGTTTGATGTGGAACACTCAGCATGTTTTTGGGAGGTAGGATGAACCCCACAGAGACACAGGGAGAACATGCAAATTCCATGCAGGCACTGCCCAGAAGTCAGGCTCTAACCTTGTACCTTGTACCTTTTGCATGGAAAATGAAGACTGCCCTACCACTGAAATATTTCCTAGCAAAACCATCACGGGGAGAGCAGGTCCTTGCTATTGGGAGCTGCATGCTAATCCAGTAATCCAAGAGAGTAACTAATGGTAATTGCACCAATTAACTTTTTTGTACCGCATACATTAATTCTTTCATTTGTTAATTACCCATTTTAGTCAATACAGGGTCATGGAGAAGCTGAATCCTTTTATGGCACTCATTGAGTATAACGCAAAAAATAAATAAATAATCCTGAACCAGGCACCAACCTGTCTCAGCATTCTCACATACACACACACACACACACACACACACACACACACACACACACACACACACACACACACACACACATACACACGCACACACGCACACACACAAACACACACACATACCACACACGCACACACGCCCGCATGCACACACACACACACACACACACACACACACACACACACACACACACGCACACACCACACACACCTCATGGATATAGGTAAAACATTATGTTATGTACTGGGTAGACAGCTGGCTCTCAGATATGACCCAAGAAGTTAGGATAGGGGAGACCACCTCCACAAAGAGTCTGGTTGCTAGTGGAGTCCCTCAGGGCTCTGTGACTTTTTGGCATCTACTTCTTAGAAGTCATGGCCAATGTCAAGGGCTTCTGGCTGACCTAGTTTGCAGATGACTGCAAACTAGAAGCAATCATAGAATCCCCTCAAGACATGAACATCCTACAGAAAGGACTAACACAAACAAATGACTGGTGCTAAAGCCACAGCGTAAAATTTAGTGCCAAGAAATGTATAATAGAACCCTTTGGGAAGTCACCCACCCTAGGAAATTACCTCATCAATAACACACACATAAGAGTGGAACCAGTATTCAGGGATTTGGGTATGCATGTAGATAGTGACCTAGCTTTCGACCAACACATGTCTAAGGCAGAAAGGAACTCATTCTATGTTGCTCAACTTATAAGCAAGAGCATGGCATCTACATCCAAGAAAGTCATCATTCCACTGTATTCAGCCCTCATCAGGCCCATTGAGTCCAATGCCTCCTTTGATATGTACCTGATCTGGCACACGTAACAGTTGAAATATCCACAGAGGTTCTTCAAAGAAACAACACAAGGCATAAACAGCAAGTCCTGTGCAAATCGTCTCAAAGCCCCATCTCTATACTCTGATTCCTACAGACTGTTGAGATGTGATCTATGACTGGCATTTATGGCATCTTTGGATCCCACTCTGATGGACCTTTTGTATATCTGCAAAACAAATTGCATCAGAATTACTCAATGTAGGGATTTAAACTTTGCTTGTGACATAAATAGGACACGTTGGTGGGACAGGTATGTGTCTCAGAGAATTCTCCTTCTCTGGCACAGGCTTCTCATCCATAAGAAGCAGAGCTCTTCTCTAACCCTCTTCAACAGGAAATTGGACCAGTGGATAGGAAATTAGAAATAAGCCACACATTTATTTATTTATTTATTTCCAGTTTGATTACCGGGGAAGTCCACTGGGCCAGAACGTACCCATTTTCAGTGGAGGCCCGGGGAGAAAAGCTCCAAAAGCAAAGCAAATACAATCTTAGTTACATGGTGTAAAAGGTAGTAATAAAATACATACATTTGAAATTACATTACATTGATACAGATTAGTAAAAAAAAGCAAAAAAACACACAGTATACTTCAAAATCATCATTCAGAAGGTAGATAATAGATTTAGTAGTTTCCTTTGAGTAGCAGGTTAAAACTGTATGAGAAGAAGGTCTAAGGTTACATGCTATTTACAATATTTACATATGAGGAGAAGAGAGAGAGAAGGTACATAGACTGAGAGTAGGTTAAGGTTTGATCAAGCTGTGATTGAGAGAAGAAAAGAGGAGAGAGGAAAAAAAAGAGAATTAGGATAGAGTAGAGAGAAAGAATATAGAGGGATTCAAGGGGAATTTATTTAAATTTAAGTAGGATGAAAGCAGGTACACTTATGTTTAGTGGACAAGTAAGAGAAAAGTTGGGCTTTGAAGGCTTCAGTGTTAGATGTTTTTCTAAGAGTAGAAGGGAGAGAGTTCCATTTCCTGCCAAGAGAGTAGGAGAGAAGGAGTTGTCCAGCAGGGCGATTGGGTTTGTGGATGGCGATTAAATTTTGGTGTTCAGATCTTAGAGATCTGTTTGGGGTGTATGGTGGAAGGATGTTTTCTAGGGCTGGGCATTTATCAGGGTAGAATATTAATTTGTGAGCAGTGGTTAGTTGGAGGTATTCTAGGTAGTTAGGAGTTCTAGCCAGTTCAGAGTTTGTAGGGAAAGACAATGATGAGAAGAGGATTTAGATTTGGTAGCAAATTTAGAGATTTTATTATAGCAGATTTCGAGTTTGGTGGAGATGGAAGAAGACAGGTTAGTAAGGAGAGGGGCTCCATATAGTAGAGATGGCAGAAGATAGGTAAAAGCTAAGGAATGCCTAGCGGAGTTGGAGAGAAAGCAGTTGTTTTTGTAGAGCATGCCTAGCTTTTGGTGGGTTTTCTTTATGTTTTGTTGAATGTGGCTATCAAAATTGAGTTGCTCGTCTATAGTGATACCAAGGAGTTTTGCAGATGGGACCACCTCTATGGGTGACATGGTTTGGCTTATGATTTTGAATGCTGTTTTATCAAATGTGCAAGCCCTTGAGGGAGTGAAGAGAAGAATTTTGGATTTATTAGAGTTGAGAGAGAGATGATTTTGGTGCATCCAGTTCTCTGTAGTGGAAAAAGCTATTTGGGTTTTGTCAGTAGTTCGGGATATTGTGGGGTGCAGACTAAGGTAGAATCATCAGCGTATTGGATGACTGTTGTGTCTGGGATGGCAGAGTGAAGGTTATTTATGAAGATGTTGAAAAGCATAGGTCCAAGGATGGACCCTGGGGAACTCCAGTGGGAGTAGGTAAGAATGAGGAGGTAGAGTTGTTCCATTTGACAGCTTGGGATCTGTCTGATAAGTAGCTAGAGAACCAGGAAAGAGTGTCAGGAGAGATAAAGGTTTGATAGATGAAAGAGAAGGTGTTTGTGAGAGATGGTGTCAAGGCTTTTGACAAATCTAGCAGTACCGTGGAAACTAGTAACCCAGAATCCCTGGCTTGATTGACTGTTTCTAAGAAGGATAGTAAGGCAGTAATGGTGCTGTGTCCAGGGCGGAATCCATGTTGGGTGGGTGTTAGGAGGTGGTTATGGGTTAAGAAAGGCATGAGTTGGTGGTGGACGCATTTTTCTAGTATTTTAGATAAAGGTGAGAGTAGGGCAATAGGGCGAAGTTGGAGATATTTGTGTTTTGCCTCCTTTATGAAGTGGGAGAATGTAAGCAGATCTCCAAAGCAAAGGGACATAAGACTCTTTTAGAGATCTGTTGATTAATATGCTGATAGGGAGAGCAATACCTTCGGCAGCACATTTAAGGAAAGAGGAGGGGATGTTGTCAGGGGCATTAGAGCATGGCTTTAGTTTAGATAAGAGTTTTTTTATGAATATAGTAGATACAGGTTTCAGCTGGAAACTGGGATGACAGTTAGAGGGGTTGTTGGGAGCAGAGGAAGGAGAGTTGGATGTATTATTGTTAGGGAAGGATTTAGTAAGATTGGCTATAGATTCTGTAAAGAATTTGTTGAAGAGAGAGCTTAGTTCTGAGTCAGTTTTACTAGGGTCTGGGCAAGGGTTATTCCTGGATCCAGGATGGAGAAGGAATTAACTGAATTCCAGAACTGTTTGGGGTTCTTATTATGGTTGGACTGTAGTTTAAAGTAGTAGTTTTTTGCCCTGGGAGATTAGTTTTTGCTAGGTTGCGGAGTTGTTTGAATTGTGGCAGTGTAGCAGGGATTTTATTTTTTGGTATATTTTCCAAGATTTGTCCCTTTGGTGCATGACTTGTTTTGTTTCCTTGGATAGCCAGGGGGCAGAGTTAGATTTGACTCGTTTGTTTCGTGGAGGAGCTAGGGAGTTAAGGGTGTTTAGGAAGGTAGAGTTAAAGTGTTCTACTGCTTTGTCTAGGGGAAGTGTATTTAGGGTCTGCCAGTTGGTACGTTTAAGAATGTTTGAGAAGATAGTGGGGTTGAAGTTGCTAAGATTACGAGTGTGAATGTAGTGGTGTAGATATTGGGTAGAGTTAGTGGAGCGGTGTATGAAAGTAGGGAGATGGTCGCTGAAGGTGTCAGGGATGGTGCCAGAAAGAGATGTTTTGTTTGGATGAGACACAAGGATCCAGTCAATGGTAGATCCTGGGGGATTTACTTTGTTAGGTCGGGTGGTTGAGTGGATAACTTGGGTGAAGTTAAAGAGGTTGATGAATTGGGAGGGGGAGGGAGAGTTGATATTATTCCAGTCAATATTAACGTCGCCTAGAATGTAGGTTTCAAATTTGATTTCAGTTGAGGCCCAGTAAAGAATATTTTCCAAGGTTGTTATGTTGTCACCTGGAGATATATAAAGGGAGATAATGCAGATGTTCTTATGTTTATTTAGTCGAAGGAGACTGGATGTAAGTTCAGTGTTTTTGAATTCAGGAGTTGGAATTTGTAGAGGGATGAGGGAGAGGAGGTTAGAGTAAATTATTGCAGAGCCTCCACCTTTTTATTTGATCGGTCAGTTCTGAGGATTTGGAACCCAGGAGGTAAGATTTCAGAGTCGGTGATGTGGGGTTTTAGCCAGGTTTCAGAGATGGCTAAGATGTCAGGTTGGTTGTGGCAAATCCAAGCATGAAGATGGTGGATTTTGTTATTTAGGCTCTGAGCATTGATAGAGAAAAGTTTGAGGGGGTTAGGAGAGGAAGTGGTAGAGGAACCAGAGGGAGAAAAGGGATTGGGGAGGAGTTGTTGGTGGTGAGGCAGGGGCCAGGGTTTGGGTGAATATCACCACATAAGACAAGGTTATTAGTGGAAGTAACTCTTAGTCTTTGTGTTTGAGAAGTAGGAGGCTGTAAGAGGGAGGGAGTATTTTAGAGTGGGAGTGTGTGGTACGGTGAGGCATTTGGGATGGAAAAGGTATAGTGTTTTGGGGGGAAAAAGAGAGGATGATATGTTGTTGTAATGGGTGGGTAGAGAAAGTTGTGAGTGAGTCCAAGGGTTAGTTTGTGTAGGTGTTAGGAAAAGGGTATTTTGTGAGAGTAGGTAGTAGCAAAATATAGGGGAATGAGAAATACAAATAGTAATGATGGGACATAGGTATTGTGAAGTATTTTGGAAGGCATGTTTGGTAGGCAGAGGGGGAAGAGATAGGTATAATGGAGTTGAGTAGGCAAAGAGAAGTAAAAGGAAAATGAAGAGGATGGGATCTTAGGAAAAGGATAGGGTTGAAAGTATTTGATGGGGAGAGTAAGGGAGAAATTTGTGTAGGGGAGAGAAACTATAGTGGAGTGAAAAGAAAAAAAGAGTGGGAGGGGGAGAAGTAGAAGAACTATGATAGGTTAGATGGTGGAGAGAGGTATAGTGGGGTGGGAGGAGTATGAGTAGGAGGGATAATGAGGGAAGGACTCCGATAGGTTAATTATTATGCATGGGAGGGTGCATGAGAGGTATAAAGGTAGAGGTGCTGGGGGCGGGTGGGAATTGGGGGCAGGGTAGGGGAGCGGAGTGAGACCGTAGGGCGAACGGAGCGGGAAGACCCCAGGAGGGCAGGAGAGGAGCAAGAAGTTATCAGTGGAGCAGAGGCTATAAGGGGTAAGTAATAGAGGGGTAGGTAGGATCTGGATAAAGTAGGAGGAGTGGGCTGCAAGGTATTGGGGGGAGAGTGGGAAACAGAAACGTTGGAAGTGTGGAACAAATGGAGAGAGTTGAAGTCTAGTTAAGTAGAGAATTTCAGGACTGCACTCAGAACTGTACTTAGCTCACCAGGGCAAATATTTGGGCTAAAGTAGACTAGGGGAAGAAGGGAGCTAGAGTAACGCGGGGAACTGAAATGAGATTTGTAGCAAAGGTAGATAGAGATAAGGGGGTTAGGCTGCTGGCTTTCCTGGCAGGGAGAATACTACAACAGCTAGCAGGGTTTAAGAATACAGTAATTTATTAATTAGCAGCAGATACACATACTTTCTAGGTCTTCTGAGAGACTCTTGAATACACTTTCCACAAAAGGGGGTTGAGGCAGCAGAGTGTAATAATTGCTTGAGCACTTGGGTGTACTGCTTTAATTGTGTCAGGGTATCAACCCAGGCGAAGCCACAGGGGGGAGACTCAGGGCAGGAAAGCTTTTATTATTTGCCTGTCTTCAGAAGATAACTTAATATACCATCCAAGAAGCCTTGCGTCATCAACTTCTAAGCAGACTGCTTGACAACACAAATCACGCAACTGTTCAGTATTTCTTTCTTGACACTATAGTAAGTCTTCACTTCAGTAACATGTACAGACGACGCCACACTTGGTAAGGAGGATGGTCCTTAAAGGTTGCCGTCCCGTCACTCTTATTAGTCCTTAATAAGACGCAACAGTGGTTTTTAATATCAATTAATTTGTGCGTAAACAACGTCCTATTAACAATGGCGTTTAAGATGTAATATCTTCGACAACTAGCACCTATGAATCTAATAGACTGAGGCAGCCTGTAAATCTGGCCCTAGCTTACATATATCCCTTAAAATAACCTCTGACATACATAAACTTGCAGGATACAAATGGAATGTCTATGTAGGCTTAGAATAAACTATTTCTCCACCTAACAATAACAAATATATTAAAAAGGGAAAACTACAAAATAAGAACTGGGCTTGCACTGTATTGTCTTAACACAGTGAATGGAGGTATCCATGCTTTGGCAAGGTGGCATACGTGTCTCTGTGTATGCTATCTATCCCTTCTCATACCTACTGATAATATTCATTGTCATATATTCCCCACCTCAATAATATACATATGTACCTCCATGCAGCTGAATGAAGCCACACAACTGAATATATCTATATCTATTATATCTATATCTATAGCTATAGCTATATATATGTATATATATATATATATATATATATATATATATATATATATATATACATATTATATCTATATCTATAGCTATAGCTATATATATGTATATATATATATATATATATATATATATATATATATATATATATATATATAAATATTTATTCCTGCAAGTGAAATTTAATTCATTAATTCCCCCTCATTGTATGTGCTACAACTATGTATATGCTGTGAATGAAATGTAATTCTCTTAGAGCTATGCATTTTCTGCAAGTGAAAATTAAATGTCTAGCTCGCACCTTACTGTATGTGGTAAAGTTATGCATTTCCTGTAGGCTATAACCACCCCCCCCATTGTATATACTAGAAGTATAAATTTGCTGCTGGTGACATTTAAATGACTACCTCTTCACATAAGGATACTATAGATGGCAAAGGTTATACAGATGTTAACACTGCTGCCTAGCCCTGCTTTTTTTTTTTTTTTTTCTTTTTTGTTTCCTGTGTAGGGTTACCTTTGTTCTGTGATGAGTCTGAATGCCACCCTTATGTCCACATGGTTTTATGCTGGCATAGCCAGCCTTAGGCATAGGCCAACTAGGCAGCCGCCTAGGGCGCTGCTGTAGCAGGGGCACTTTTCCAGTATTTATTTGGTGTAGGTAGACCAGGATGGTGGCACCAGGTGGCATGAGGGGGGGTGCCATGGAGCCCTTTTGCCAAGGGCACCAGTTGACCTAAGGCCGCACCTGTATGTTGGATGTCTCTTTTTCCTCCCACATCCTAAAGACGTATTGTAGGTAATCTGTCACTCAACTAAACTGATCATAGGTAAGTGTGTATGTGTTTTTGTATGTGTATGATCAAGTGCGTGTGTGCTTAGAGTCTGCAATGGACTGGCATTATATCAAGCACTGGTTCTCTTTCCTTGTGTCAGTGAGTAACAGGGCATGCTTTGTCAGGTTTCAGAGACAGGATTAATGAATGAATAAATGAATGAATGCACCTGACCTCTTTCTATCCCAATTTATCATTTTAGGGGGATTTTAGTGTTTTAATGGTACTTGAGGAAAAATAAGTGCCTGCTTTTATTATGAAATTGTTCACATGTTTTAAGCTATAGCAAAACATTGCTGTCCTTTTTGTCCATTTACAGAAATATGGTCAGATATACATATAATGCACCATTCATTGTATAGATAGCTATGTCCTGAACAGCTTCTGTGCTCATTTGTTAAACCTATATTTTTATATAAAATGGATAATTTAAAATATTTTAATATAATAGATAAGTTCAATACTGTGTGTCTTTTTGCTTTAGGATTTTGTTCCAATCTCTTTTTTTTTCTTAAAGTAATTCTTTTAACCCTGCTTTTACCAGGATTTCTTAAAACTGTATTGTACTTCTAATTGGACCCATTATGAAAACCCCAACTGACAAGATACTGAGGAATCACATCTCTGAACACAAATGACTTAAAACAAAAGGGTGACATCTCCCAAATGTAAGCATTATTTGCAGGGGGTCAAGCCCCCTGTACCCCCATGTGGAAGGAAGCCCCCACGCTCCCCAAATGTATATATTTGAATCAATAGAAACGTAAATGATAGTAGTATTATCAGGGACATAGGAAGCAGTTGACAGTATGATGGCCTGCTGGGTAGCCACTACCATGCCCCCTTCTGAACTGCAAAGCAGATGTGCTTGACCAGCAGATTCCTGTCATAAGGCCATCAGAGCAGGGTGTGACCCCAGTCACCAACTAACCTGCTTCTTCTGCACAAAGGAATGCATGCCACCTTAAGTCAATCTGACATCCCTCTAGACCAGTCAGCAGCCAGTGTGCTGCCCATATCCCACCTTATCCACAGCCTGACATATCCCCATCATATTGTGTCACAACCCACCCTTGTGTATTGTCCACTTCTCCTTATCACCAATTGTCTACCCTCTGTTTGTCTCTGTCCACCTAACTCCTCCTACTAGTGAGTGTGCACAGTCACCCTTTTTGTCTATTCTGTTTTGCATTTTTAGTGAGCCCCACCGCCCATTTTCCTGCACCTTTCCTCCCACTATTTCCTTATCACCCTTCCCAGTGTCACTGCCATTTCCATCATGCTTTCCACATGTGTGTTTTTCTGCTTGCTGTAGTCCAAATTGTGTACTGTCCTGTACACATGATAACCAGTGTTTGTATTGTTTTGTATACCAGCTGTGTGTGGTGCTTTCCAAAGGCCTGCTCCAGCATACATCAACGCAAGGGTCCTGCTGCCTACAACTATTGCAAGATTTGTGTTACCAGAGCATGGCTGATATCTTGCTCCACAAAGTACTGCTTCCCTTGCTCGGCTTTAGCTGAAGTATCTTTTTAGCCTGGCTCTGATTACCACATTGCACACTACTAGCTACTCTGTCATGCCAATTGTAGCAGTTTGTATATTCATGTCCTTTTTACATTGCAACATTCAGTCACAGCCAGAGAAGTCTGGTTTCTGCAAATAACATGAACTGCACCTCTGGTGTTAGAAGCATCTAACATTTTCTGAAGCTACTACTCCAAGTATTCCTCTAGGGATAAGTCCTTCTGGAATTCACCAGATTTTTCCCACCACATAAGGAATTTCCGACACCTGTTACTTAAGAGTTTTATATTTTCAATAACTTTATTAATCTTTTGAAATTTTTAAAGTTTTTTGAAGCTTTTCTGCCTATTCTGTTTTCATCTTCATGTATGGTATCAGTTAACAAGTTTCCTTAAGAAAAGCATGTTGACGGAGCTGATGTGCATTTAAAGTGCCTGCTTTCTCTGGGACCATTGAATGACACAGTGTTTATAAGAGCTTGAATGAGAAAAGAAGATGAAGGAAGGTCCTAGTTAATGGATAAAAAGCTACAGCAGTCAGAGATGGCTACCTCTGCTTTGACCTCTTTGTACTTCACTGCAACAAGGAAGAGGTTGAGAACCTCTATTATAACAGAGGTAGGGATAACGTGAAGGAGGCAGAGAGCGAGAGAGAGATAGGAACAATGTCATACTTGGGCAAGTCCCATCCACTTCCTCAAGTTTTGGCACAGCCAACACCTTCCTTGGCAGTCCAGCAGGGCTTTGCACTTGCCAAGCAACTGTCTATACACACCTGTTTGGTGGAACCACCTAATGCACTAGTGGAGGGACAAAAGGAGGTAGTGAGGAAGTGGTGGTTCCAAACCCTCTGTTCTCAACTACAGCAACCCTTTCTTTTTACTAGTTTCAGAGAAATGGATACCTGCCCATTATTTTGGGTCCCTTTCATTGTGCAGGAAGTATCTGTCTGATATTTTTCTTAGTGAACAGGAGAAGTGGATGATGTAATAAAATATCCACGTTTGCTTGTTTTTTCTTGGTTCAAGGCTATGGTTCAGATGACCAGCTCATGTGCTTTTAATGTCTCCAGTTTCACTATCATCAGCTCCTCCTTCCTGGGTATGCTTATCACTGATGTTAGTTAGACCGAAGTCATTTTTCAGTCCTCAGTATTACTATATTTGTCAAACCAAGTTTTATTCTACCAGAATCAATTTGACCATTGCAAGTCTCACAGTTATCAGCGTTGATGGCACCAGCCTTACCGGTGATGGCCCTACTAATAGTCATACTTCTCAACTGTCCAGATTATTGCCTCATATTTTTGGTGTTTTCATCATAAAATTTCTTATTTTCTGGAAAATCGCTGAGGACTGATGACATACACGAGTTTCAAACTTCATAACCTTCAGAAAATGCATGCTAATACAACTTGTTTTTCTACTAGCTTTTTTAAGTTTATAAGAGCAATATTTAAAATCTGTCCATATTTTCAGGCTTCTGTCCTCCCATTAGTTTAAGCTTTGTCCAGATTTCTTGCACCAAGGGGTTGATAGGTATGTAGTCATATCAATATCTATTTATGTTTACAGGTTCAGCTACACCAGGCATCTGTTTTCCAGGTTTCACTTATTTTGATATCAGTCCCACTAATATAGTAGGAGAACAAACAATACCTTGCAGCCCTGGACAGCCTTTTACACTATGGTCTATCAACAAATTGTAGTCTTATCCTTGCCAGAGTCCATCACTCTTCCTTATGAAAAAGCTACTCGACAGCTGCAGTTTCCTTAATCCTGGCTGGATAATCTATCCTCCTCTCAAGCTAGTTTATCAGGGCCTGTTACCGTGCTTGCACCCTTAACTGCTAACACTTCCAAAAGGTGAGCATCATGCTCTGCAGAGGACCCAGGTTCAACACAGCCCTGGAATTTTGTTATTCCTCAGGATCAGTAAGAGGATTATCGGACTCACGTAGATAGATAAGCTCTTGTTTCCCACGACAACAAAAACTCTGAAAATGTTTTACCAAAAGCACTTTCACTGAAACTCGAGTAAATCTTTTTTTGCAGGCAGGAAAGCCCCCCTGCACCCCTCATGGGGGGCAAATCCCACACCCTCCAAACTTAAATATACCTACTCCAAGATCACATAATAATGGAGAAAAGGGAATTCTAGGAAACATTTTTGCTGAAATGGCAGTCGGTGAAACTGCCACCAATATGCTGACAACCTCCCGAATTATCTGGATGATGATGAGGCTGCAGCTTCTCTACCTTCTCCTTCTGAAATGGTAAATTTGAAAGGAAAGGAAGTTAATGTAGGAGAATGGGAATCGTCTTTGCAACTGCTATCACACTGCCCCAAAGAATATTACAACACACTTGCTTTGTCACAGAGCTCCTCCTGGGTGATATCACTTGTACAAGGTCACTTTTGGGACTTTATAAGGCAGACTAGAAATCCTGTATCTTCTGTCTTTCCACAAACTGGTTTACTGGAACAGAGTGTGTTGGCACTGGCAGTGAAGAAGAACCCTTCTCCTTGCACTCAGGATGTTCGTTACCCTG
This sequence comes from Protopterus annectens, assembly GCF_019279795.1. NCBI lineage: Eukaryota > Metazoa > Chordata > Ceratodontiformes > Protopteridae > Protopterus > Protopterus annectens. The sequence goes on along the minus strand of NC_056733.1, from coordinate 1,937,301,483 downwards.
TCAGGGAAGCAAGGACTTTGGACATGCTTGTAAAATATGTATATGTCTGCTCAACTCTCACCATGGCTGCCTTGAACTGCCTTAGACACACTTTGTACTTTCAGTCAGGCCTTCTAATTGAAGCTTTACAGCCAACAGATGGACTAATGGACAGAGTGGATGCAGATAGATTCAGTCCCAAGGAGCCAAAGTGAATATTGATGGCTGTCTTATGGTCTACATGATCTTTAACTCCAGGATGGGGAAGCTCGGGTTTATAGGCCCATTACTGTAATAATCACACCCCTCCCTTTGGTTTATGTCCTTTATTGTGAATGTCATTGTGACCTTTCTGGATGATTGTTCTAACAACATGGCTATTCAGATTAGAGATTTGATGATACTGTTAAGGCAGTCCTAATCCTCAATCCAATCTTCTGGATGGTTTTCTGTGGTCCTCAGTATTACCACTGAGCTCTGCATCATAGGTTCATAGGTTCATAGGTAGGTACTAGGCTATCTGCCCGAAGGCATTTATAAGCCTAGCCAGAATGTGTTGGCTTATGCCACCCCCTTACATTAGTTCCCTCTGCCAGTGTCCAGCAGAGCCATTGAAGTGATCCCTGGGGTAAACTTTCTGTTTCCCATCCACTCATCAAGGTTTCTATTGAAGAGTGTTAGCGAGGAGCTCTGCCTAATGTAGATTGGGATCTTGTTCCAAAGCATGGGAAGTCTCTGTGACAGGAATTTATCTCTCCAGCACATCCTGTTTATTGTTGTGGTGAGGTTTAGATCCCTAGAGTGTGTGGCTCGAAGGGATATGATTTTCTTTAGGTAGAGCAGGTCCATCAATTCTGGGTTGGACATGGCCTTGTATGTCAGGCAGAGATCACCTGTAAGTAGGCGGTATGCAACCAAGTTCAGCTGTAGTTTCTTCAGTCGAGCTGCATAGGGCATCTGTTTGAGGCCAGTGATCCTCTTGGTGAGGTACCTCTGTGGTCTTTCCAGCTGTTGAAGGTGTCTTGTAAGGTACATCCCAAATGGGGTGTTGTACTCTATGATGGGTCTGATGACTGATGAGTAGAGGGGCACAATGACTTTTTTTGATCTGGATGTGAACCCTTTCGTGATTAGGTGGGCCACATAGAAGGATTTTCTAACCACTATGGCAATGTTATTATCAAAGGAGAGATTACTATCTACTTGGGTCCCAGATCCCTTATTACATCTTCCATATTTAGGAAACTACAACCTATGTGGTAGTTTGTGGGTACTTTGTTTTTTCCAAAGGGGATGACTATGCACTTTTTGGCATTTAGCTTGAGGCCATGATTTTGACACCAAGTATCCATCTCAGTGAGACCCTTTTGGATGATCTGTGTCAGCCAGAGAGACAATTATAGCCCCTTAGTTTGCAGTCGTCTGTGAACTTGGTCAGCCATAGTCCTCCTGTGCTTGCCTGTACCTCTGAAAAGTATATGCCGAACAGGAGGGGTCCTAGGACTGAGCCCTGGGGAACACCACTTGTAACCAGTTTAGAGCTGGACCTAGCTCTTGCAACTCTCACCATGTGGGTTTTGTCCGTGAGCCAGTTGGCAAGCCATCTTGTGATGTAGGGGTTTATGTTCAGGCTGGTGAGTATGTCTATAATACCAGAATGGGGAATAGTGTCAAAGGCCTTTGCAAGGTCTAGGTAGGCTGTGCGTACCACCTTTCCTTCATCTATAGCCTTGGTAACTATCTCAAAGAAGTCCACCAGGTTTAGGAGGCATGATCTGCCCTTAACAAAGCCGAACTGGGTAGGGTCCAGTGTTTGGAGGTTCCCAGTGTCTCTGTTAATGAGTTCCATGATGATGCGCTCCATAGCCTTGCAGACCAAGCTAGTCAGGCTTATAGGGTGATAGTTCCCGGGGTCTGTTGTGGCTCCACCTTTGTGGAGCAGAATAACTGTTGCTGTGCGCCACTCTATGGGTACGTAGCCTGTGGAGAGGCTGAGTTTGAACAGTGTGTTTAGGTGAGGGGTTAGTTTGTCTTTGAGCTTGTGTAGGACGCAGCCTGGGACACTGTCTGGTCCCATTGATGCTGTGTTTTTGGCTTTGGAGAGGGCTGTTTTAACCTGAGTGTCTGTGATTTCAGGAGCTCTACATTCTTCTGGTATGGTTATGGGCCCTTTTGGGGGTGAGAGGGGGGGTGGTTTGCACTGAACCTGTCTGTGAGGATGTTGGCGATATCGGTCGCTTCAGTGTATTTTGTGCCATTCTGCACTAACTCCGAGCAGATCTGAGCATTGCCACTTAGATTCTTGACATAGCTAAAGAATGCCTTTTGGTTATCTTTGGAGTCCTTGGCAATTTTTCTTTCGAAGCTCACCTTGGATGATTTTATGAGGGATCGCAGTTTCTTGCTGATACTGATCAGGGATGTCTTCCCTTCTTGGGATTTTACTCTTTTTTTGTACTAGTTTCTTCCTTCTATTGTATAGCTTGTTTGTGGCATGGGGTCCACCAGGCTGGTTTCCTTTCCTTGGAGGAGTGAGTCTTGGTTTTGCTTGGGATAGCACAATCCATGCATTCTTGTAGGTGCCCGTAGAATGCATTAGTAAAGGATTTTGCAGCTTGGACAGCATTAGCCTTTAGCATGGGGGCTTTGAAACTTTCCACCTCGGTCTTAAGTAACGTGAAGTTTGCTTTTGAAAAGTTTTTCACAGTGGTTTCCTTGGATGGGGGCGGAAAGTGGATATCCAAAGTGATTTGTTTATGGTCAGATATAACCAGCAAGGGGTTGACCTCTGATGTGGAACACCAGTCACCCATGTTGGTGATGACCAAGTCCAATATGTTGTCACCTCTGGTGGGAGTGTTGACCAGTTGATCCAGGGCATTTGAGTTTATAAATTCTAGGAAATGTTGGGCAAGGGAGTTAGTACTTGAGTAGTTCTCCCAGTTAATGTTTGGGTAATTGAAATCACACAATATTAGGGTGTTTGATAGGACCTTTATGTTTCCCAGTGCTTACAGAAAAGTGGAATGGGGGTCCTGGGACATGGTGGGTGATCTGTAGCAAGCTACAATTTGAATTGCAGTTTTGCCCATTGTTAGTTGCATGTGGATGATCTCTGAAGCATCGTGCTGTGCCACTAACCTGGAGGTGTGGGTATCCTTGATGAATATGGATATGCCCTCGCTTTTTGTATTTCGGTCCGGGTTCTGTGGCCGAAATGTATGGTATGAGTTGTAGCCTGGTAGTGCTGGGGTGCTCTCTGGAGCCTTAAACCAGGTTTCTGTTACTGCACATATACCAATTTTCTCCATACTGAGGAGTGCCTCAAGTGCATGCATTTTGAGGTTTATACTTCTGGCAATGAGTAGCATTACCCTCAATTTTTTGTTAGTTGTGCTATTTACGGTGGCGGGTTTGTCTTTTGAGCCTTGCCCAAAAAAGGCACTATGGGGGTGGCAAGAGCCTTGACCAATATTTGAAAGCCTAAGGGTGACAGGTGCAAGCTATCTCTAGTGAAACAGCGTGGCTTGTCGAGCATGTCATTCCAGGTGGACAGACACTGGATCCCCTTTGAATGACACCAGAAACTTAGCCAATTGTTAAAATTGATAATTTTTTCTTTATACCGTGGTATCATTCTTGGTGAGGGCAGGATGCTACTCAGGGTCAGGGTAATACCGGCCTGGGCTACGTGATCAGAGAGCTCTTCCATGTCTCTTTTCATGTAGTCCAGGGAGGTATGGCTTAGGTCATTCACACCAACATGGACGAGTCTAATTTGTACTTGTTCTGGAGTGACCTGAGTGCTTGTGTTATGTGGTGGATCCTGGCACCTGACAGCCAGCTAACAGTAACCTTCTCCTTATTCAGCCTAGTGAGTGGGACGTCAGTATGCCTGACTATAGAGTCACCTATTACTAGTATGTTGGGTATGTTATTTTGCCTTAGGGATGTGATTGTGTGGCACACTGGTTTTGTGAAGTATGTGTTTCATGGTTTGTGCTTGGGGTTGGAGGTTGCTTGTATGTTTGCTTTGGAGGTCTCTGTTGCTTTTACAGATTTTTATTTAGAGCCTTCAGAGTATATTTTCATGTATTTCTGTGTGTTTTTTGCCAGTGCTGGTTTGATGGGTCTATGGGAGACTGGTGGCATGATGCAAGTATTTCCCTTCTCCTCTTGACTGTCTGATCCAGTCTTGGGTTGAGAGAGCTTATCCTCCAGTTTGTCTGTATAACTGCATCTCTTGCATGTATTAGTGTTTGGTGGTAGGAGGAGAGGGTTGTCTGTGTACATGAGGCAGTTGTAACATTGCCTCAAAATGCCCAGATTCACCAGTTGGACTGGAGAGTACACCTGAAACTGCCCTTTGGACATGCCTGGATAGGTACAGTGGACTGTTTTACTGAATGGCTGGTAAGGTCGAATAGAGAGCCTCGTCCTTCTGTACAGTTTAGGGGAGTCTAGTGTTAGGGTTTATAAGTGCTTGCTATGAGTTTTGAGCAAGTGCTGGGCTGAGAAATGAATGGCTTGATTGCTTAAGTTGAACGCTTGTCTAGTTGCAAGGGAAAAATTGAAGAGGTGACTTTGTGGAGCTGGGAATAGGTATACCCTAGCTAACCCACGCAAAACCAGGCAAATGTGGTTTTTATAGCAGGGAAGTGAAAGAGATAAAAATTAGCACAAAATGGCCAATAAACTACTAATTTCTGAGCTGAAACCACTACTCCAGGGACAGATACGCTGCTCAAAGCTTCCCTCTCTCACAGGTGAACAGAGAAACTTCCTTCTATCCAAGTAAGGTATGGGAAAACACAGAGATTTGTAACACAGCCCTGAATTCAGCACCATCCTGAAAACTGGACTATACTAGCTTAGAAAGGTGAGGAACAAGTATATTTTTTTTTCAGAAAATAAAGCAGATGTTGTGTCTTTCGGCTTTTCCAATTAGGGGTCGCCACAGTGGAACTCCGGTCCGCTAATGATTGGCAGTAGATTTTTACATGCCGAGTTGCCAGCTCTGACACACAACCTTCAATGAAGGTATGCCCATTCACGCATGTCTCCACACAGAAGACGATCTAGCTGAGAATCGAACAGGACAACGTCTTACTGTGAGGCGACAACGCTATCACAGCACCACCACCGCAGCTCTCAGAAAATAAAGCAGATACAATCAAAAAAACACTTTAAATGCACAGAAAAGGATACTTATTGTTATACATATCAGATCAGAGTTGTAGTCAATGCCCCTAGTAGGAAGAAACACAAATACAGTAAAAGCAGATGAATAAATTGCAATTATATATATATATATATATATATATATATATATATATATATATATATATATATATATATATATATATATATATATGTATATAAAACAATAGAAAATGAACAAACTGATTTAAACAAGTTACCCAATTAACCAGAAAAAAGCTCAAAACTGAGCCCTGTTCCAGCAGTCTTCAATCAGACAAGTTCGAACTGCACACCCCTGCCACTAGGGTGCAGGGGAACCTTCTCCAAAAAAAAAGATGGCTTGGATCAGTGCTCAAATTATACAAACAAAGCTAGATTCAGCAGGCCTGATTCTGGTCTATGCTACAGCAAAAAGGCGTACCAATTTCAGAAAGAAACAGTTCAAATAAGCAGGCGCAATAAGCCTGTGACCAGAAATTCCCAGCTCAGAAGGGCAAAATCCAGCCTCTCCTTCCACAAGAATGCAGACCACAAACCTTCTTAATGTAGAACAACTGGCCTGAAGCCCAAGTGCTTAAACCAGAACTAATACACTTTTAGAATAGCAGACACTGAGCCTTCAATCAGCAATTACCAGCTTAGAAGGATGTAAGCTACCTGTCCTGCCACAACAGTGCAGACCACAGGCCTTCTTTATGTAAAACAATTGGTATGAAGCCCAAGTGCTTAAACCAAAAGACTTAGAATAACATTTACAAATTATCAAACTACTACAAAGCAGTAATAAATGCAGCAGAATAAATAAAAGTGAGTACTTTTAAGAAGAGGTAAAAGCAAAATAAAGTAGTAGGAAACACAAAAACAGCAAAAGCAGATGAATAAAGTGCAATTTTTTTGTTAGTAAAGTGCAAGGAGAGAGGAAGGAAGAACCTAAGTGGGTTGGCCTTTTCAAATCTTCTCTCTGTATTAAGTAGAGTGAACACTAGACTCAGGATATGATCTCACTGCACATGGTTAAGTGAGCAATGAGATGGACCCAGGAGGAGTGTTCAAATACAGACTTACAGGAGGGGCAGGCAATTTCAGAGCCACCAACACTAACACCAAGACAAGAACAGGGAGGGTGGGTGGGGAACTAACTGCAGAGAGACACACAGTACACTATTCTGTGAAAACAATTAAGTAACAGAAAAAATGAAATACAGTACTTTTAAAACTGCAAGTTTGTACTTAACAGAAGACTAAAATACAATACTGCAAGTTTGCACTTAACTTCAGTGTCTAATGCAGATGATTGTAGCCAAGCAAGTCTCTCAGAAGTTAAGCATAAAATGAATTCAAAAACTTTGTGGCTAGCACTTAAAGTACAGAGGAAGCCCTCTAGGCTAACAGATAAATATCAGATAACAGAGAAGTGAGAAGACCACCACCCCCTCTTACAGTAGAGATACACACAGCACACTATTCTGTGAAAACAATTAGGTAACAGAATAAATGAAATACAGTACTTTTAAAACTGCAAGTGTGCACTCAACAGAAGACTAAAATATAATACTACAAGTTTGTACTTAACTTCAGCTTCTAATGCAGATGATTGTAGCCAAGCAAGTCTCTCAGAAGTTGAGCATAAAATTAATTCTCAAACTTTGTGGCTAGCACTTAAAGTACAGAGGAAGCCCTCTAGGCTAACAGTTCATAGGTTTATAGGTTCATACTAGGCTATCTGCCCTAGGGCATTTATAAGCCTAGCCAGAGTGTGTTTGGCTTTCGCCACCCATTTTAAATTAATTTTGCTATGCCCTTTTTGAGGTTAGTATACTGTGCCTCTGTCTAACAGTGACACAGAAGTGATACCCGGGGTAAACCTACGATCTCCCATCCACTTATCAAGATTCCTCTTGAAGAGAGTCAATGAGGGACTCTGCCTAACCTGGACTGGGATTTTATTCCAGAGTGAAGGGAGCCTCTGGGTTATGAATCTGTCCCTCCAGCATGTCCTATTTATTTCAGTGCTGAGGTTCAAGTCTCTCGAGCACGTAGCTCGATGGGATTTGGATTTTCTGAGGTGCAGCATGGCCATTAATTCCGGGTTGGACATGGCTTTATACGTCAGGCACAGATCGCCTCTGAGCAGGCGGTATGCCACTGAGTAGAGCTGGAGTTTCTTTAACCGGGCAGCATATGGCATCTGTTTGAGCCCTTTGATCCTCTTGGTGAGGTACTTTTGGAGTCTTTCCAGTTGCTGCAGGTGTCTGGTAAGGTACATCCCAAAAGGGGCATTGTACTCAATTATGGGCCTGATGAGGGATGAGTAAAGAAGCACGATGACCTCCCCTGATCTAGATGTGAATCCCTTCATGATTAGGTGGGCTATATAAAATGTTTTTCTAACCACTTTGGCCACGTGGTTGTCAAATGAGAAATTGCTATCAACTTGGGTCCCCAGGTCCCTAATTACTTCTTCTGTACTTAATGGATTACCACCTATGTGGTAATTTGTGGGCACTTTGTTTTGCCAAAGGGGATGACTATACACTTTTTGGCATTTAGCTTGAGGCCATGGCTCTGGCACCAGCTGTCTGTTTCTATGAGGCCCTTTTGGAGGATGCTTGTGTCGGCTGGAGAGTCGATTATGGTGCCCAGTTTGCAGTCATCTGCGAACTTGGTCAGCCACAGTCCTTCCATGTTGGCCTGTACCTCAGAGAAATATATACCGAACAAGAGAGGTCCCAGGACTGAGCCTTGTGGAACGCCACTTGTAACTGGTTTGGAGTCTGACATGGCTCCAGCAATTCTAACCATGTGGGTTCTGTCCTTGAGCCAGTTTGCAACCCATCTAGTGACATAGGGGTTTATATATAAGCTGGTGAGCTTATCTATAATTCCCGAGTGGGGTATTGTATCGAAGGCTTTTGCGAGGTCCAGGTAGTTTGTGTGGACCACCTTCCCCTCGTCAATGGCCTTGGTGACTGTTTCAAAGAAATCAACCAGGTTTAAGAGGCAGAATCTGCCCTTAACAAAGCCAAACTGGGTAGGATCCAGTGTTTGTAGGTCCCCAATATCTTTATTTATGAGGTCCATGATGATCCTTTCCATAGCTTTGCAGACTAAGCTAGTCAGGCTTATGGGGCGATAGTTTCCAGGATCCGTTGAGGCACCACCTTTGTGGAGAGGGTCCACTGTTGCTGTACGCCACTCTTTAGGTACATATCCTGTAGTAAGGCTGAGATTGAACAGTAGTTTTATGTTTGGGTTTAGCTCTTCTTGGAGTTCATGTAGGGCAGCCCGGGACACCGTCTGGTCCCATTGATGCTGTGTTTTTTGCTTTGGAGAGGGCGGCTCTTACCTGAGCATCTGAGATGTCAGGGAGGGCAGCACTCTGCTGGGATAGATATTTGCCCTTTTGGTGGGGAGGGGGGGAGAAGTTTTCGATGAACCTGTCAGCTAGGATGTTGGCAATGTCTGTGGGTTTGGTGTATTTTTTGTCATTTTGGACTAATTCTGAGCATAGCTGGGAATTCCCACCCAGGTTCCTAACATAACTAAAGAAAGCCTTGTGATTATCCTTAGTGTCCTGTGCAATTTTTCTCTCGAAGCTGGCCTTAGACAATTTTATGAGTGCCCATAGTTTTTTGCTAATACTGATCAGAGATGCCTTCCCTTTTTGGGATTTTGCTCTATCATGTAGTAGCTTCCTGCATCTATTGTATAGTTTGTTTATGGCTGGGGTCCACCAGACAGGACGTCTGCCTTTGGAGGATTGGTTCTTGGTTTTATTTGGGATTGCATGATCCATGCATTCCTGAAGGTGTTCATAGAATGTATTTCTAAAGGATTCTGTGGTCTGGGCCATATTTTCCACAGGCCCGGGGGCTTTGAAGGATTCCACCTCGGTTTTCAGGAGTGTGAAATTTGCTTTAGAGAAGTTTTTTCGCTGTGGTTTTCTGGGCAGGGGGTGGGGTCGGGATGTGAATATCCAGTGAGATTAGTATATGGTCTGATCTTACCAGTGAGGGATACACTTCTGGTCTGGAGCATAGAGTCCCCATGTTGGTGATGATCAGGTCCAGTATGTTTTCCCCTCTTGTGGGCGTGGTAACAAGTTGTTTCATAGCATCTGAGTTTATAAATTCTAGGAACCTTTGGGCTAGGGTGTTGGAGCTAGAGTAATGCTCCCAGTCTATGTTTGGGTAGTTGAAGTCACCCAATATAATGGTGTTTGGAGAGACCTTCATATTTTCCAGTGTTCTCAGGAAGGCCAAGTGGGGTTCCTGGGTTTGGGAGGGTGGTCTGTAGCAGGCTATAAACTGGAAGGCAGTGTTACCCACTGTTAGTTGCACATGGATAGTCTCTGATGCTTCGTGCTGTGCCACCAACCTGGAGGTGTGGGTATATTTGACAAATATTGATCCCCCCCCCCTTTTGTGGTTCAGTCCAGGTTTTGGGGCCGAAAAGCATGGTATGAGGTATAACCTGGTAGTGCTGGGGTGCTCTCAGGAGCCTTGAACCAGGTTTCTGTTACTGCACAGATATCGATGTTCTCCATGCTAAGGAGAGTTTTGAGTGCATGCATCTTGAGGTTTAGACTTCTGGCGTTGAGTAGCATTACTCTTAGTTTCTTATCCCTTGTGATACCTTTGGAGGTGGGTTTGTCTTTTGAGCCTTGCCTAAAAAAGGCACTATGGGGGCAGCAAGAGCCTTTGCCAATATCCGAAAGCCCAGGGGTGACAGGTGCAAGTGGCTTGTCGAGCATGTCATCCCAGGCTGACAGGCATTGGATCCCCTTTGAATGACACCAATACTTAAGCCAATTGTTGAAATTGATCATCTTGTCTTCATATTGTGACATCATTCTTGGTGAGGGTAAGATGCTACTCAAGGTCAGGGTCATACCAGCCTGGGCTACATGCTCAGAGAGCTCCTCTATGTCTCTTTTCATGTAGTCCAGGGAGGTACTTCTCAGGTCATTCACACCAGCATGGACAATGACTGAGTCATATTTGTACTTGCCTTGGAGTGACCTGAGTGCTTGTGTTATGTGGCGGATCCTAGCGCCCGACAGGCAGCTCACCATGACCTTCTTCTTGTTCAGCCTGGTGAGCGGGACGTCAGTGTGCCTAACGATAGAGTCACCTATTACAAGTGTATCAGGTGTGTTGTTTAGCCTTAAGGGCTGTGACTGTTCGGCACACTGGCTTTGTGAGCTATGTGTTGCATGTGTTTTGTTTTGGGGTAGCGGTTGCTTGGGTGTCTGCTTTGGAGGTCTCTGCTGCTTAGGCAAATTTTTATTTAGAGCCTCCGAGTATGTTTTTGTGTGTTTATGTGTTTGGTTTGCTGTCATGGTAGGTCTATGTGAGACTGGAATTGTAGTGAGTGTGGTTTCCTTCTCCTCCTGACTAGTTACGCCAGTACTGAGATGAGAGAGCTTAGCCTCCAGTTTGGCTATATGGTTGCATCTCTCACATGTGTTGGAATCTGTTGGGAGGAGGAGAGGGTTGTCCGTGTACATGAGGCAGTTGTAACATTGCCTCAAGATTCCCAGATTCACCAGCTGGACCGGAGAGGAGATTGACAACTGACCTTTGGACATGCTAGAATAGTATTGGGAATTCCTTTATAATTGAAAAAAAGGACCAATGGGGAACAAGGTACTCAAGGGGAGTTTGTGAGGGTGTAGTGCTTTTAATTTTTTAGTGCTGACTTATATAATTGCTTTAATGAGCAAGTGCCAGGTGACTTAAATGCAATGTGTACAGGTAACTTAATGCAAAAACGACAAACAGTAACTTTCTTTCAAGTGAAACAAGGAAATAAGTACAGTAAGCAATGCAGATATCACTAGGGATCCACAGAAGCGCTGAAAAGCTGCGTTTTAGGTGGAATTAGCGTTTCAGGGAAATAACAGGCAAACAAACAACAAGCATACAAACAAAGCTAGATTCAGCAGGCCTGGATCTAGTCTATGCTACACCAAACAAGGTGTACTAATTTCAGTAAGAAACAGTTAAAATATGCAGGCACTATAAGCCTTTAACCAGAAATTCCCAGCTCAGAAGGGCAGAGTCCAGCATCTCCTCCTACAAGAGTGCAGACCACAAACCTTCTTAATGTAAAATAACTGGCCTGAAGCCCAAGTGCTTAAACCAGAACTAATACACTTTTAGAATAACAGACACTGAGCCCTCAATCAGCAGTTCCCAACTTAGAAGGATGTAAGCTACCTGTCCTGCCACCACAGTGCAGGCCACAAACCTTCCTAATGTAAAACAACTGGTCTGAAGCCCAAGTGCTTAATCCAAAAGACTTAGAATGATAGCTACACTTTAATCAAGTTACTACCAAGCAGTAATAAATACAATTGAATACTTTAAAGAATGCCTGGATTAGTGCTCAAGATATACAAACAAAGCTAGATTCAGCAGGCCTGGATCTAGTCTATGCTATAGTAAACAAGGTGTACCAATTTCAGTTTCAATTTAAATATCAGATAACAAAGAAGTGAGAAGACCACTACCCCCTCTTATAGCAGATGGACACACAGCACACTATTCTGTGAAAACAATTAGGTAACAGAAAAAATGAAATACAGTACTTTTAAAACTGCAAGTTTGTACTTAACAAAAGACTATCTCCGTTTGTTCAAAAGGCTACTTCAAAAATTGATGAAACTGTTGTATCTGACTAAATTCCCAGAGCAGCCTTTCCTTTCTTACTGTAACCACTGTCTTCTACCACTGGTCACTTGTTCTGAATGTTAGTAACAGTCCTCCAATGCCTCCTAGCATTTGGAAAAGTGTAGGGAAAGTTTCCTGGTGCCCTGGCCAAATTTCCCCTAATCAAGAAGGATATCACCTCAAGTCTCTGTTAAAAATAAGCCAGTGCCTAGTGTGACTTGCTCAGTTAACAAAGCATAAATAAATAAATAAATCTGATCTTGACAGACCCCTTCTGACCACGGCTATCTTTGTTTCAGTTATTCATTGACCGTGTTTTTGCTACCACATGATGTCTTTCCCCTATCAGATGCACACTATCCTCTCCATTGGTAAAATGCCATATTTCTTAGCATGCCTTCTTGATGACATGTTTTTATCTGTGTCAATACCTGACTTATTGAAACCCACTTGGTTAAGCCAGGAAAACAAAAATAACCACACAATCTAAACTGCCAAAGTTTACCTCAAAGTTTATTGACCTCAGAGTTAAGTTACTTATAGTGTGAAGAGGTGCAACACTCTTGCATAGTGGTGTTTCAGGGTTTTGCGCCATTGACAAAAAAATAATAATGGATTGCCCACTTTTTCTTCCAGGCTTTACTGAATGCATTCATTGTGTCATATATCAACATACTTAAGAAATACGAACTAACAGCTTGGCTGATCCAGTTTCAACCTGCCTCTCCTAATTGTGCACTGACTATTCTCAGGTTTCACATTAAGACATGTATGCAAAAGATGTATTTGTTTACATTGAAGCATGTTACAAGAAACAAAAGGACCCATTTTTTGCCCCAACACTCACAGTACTAGAACACTTCTCCAAACTGTAATTCTAGAATTAAACCCTCTGCCGTTGCCTTCATCATTTCTGACTTTTAGGTTGGTGAGTATTGAGCTGCACTGACATTTTTGAAAGCTTGCAGGGCAACTTTTGAAAAGAACCTTTCTGTTCCATCCTCCTTTAAGGACCCCCTTCTACCAGTACTACCAGTAAGTATTTAATTTTTTTCTAGAGAAACTTAGAAGCTTACTCTCCACTGCCCCCAAACTGGCAGTCTGCAGAGCTGAAATTATTGTATCAGAAATCCCTTTTATTTGTTAACTGTTAACTCAGCCACACATACTTTGGAATAATGGTAAATATATGGCAAGTACTTTTCAGGTTTATAGTATTCTTGGAACTTTATTTATAATACTTTCTAAGTTGGACAGCTTGTCTTTATTAATGTTAAATATATCTTAATTGCTTCATCACTTACCAGATATAGAGAAGTTGCAATATGGGTTTCCTTACTCTTTTCAGACCCTCCTGAGACAATGCTGTAAATTTTAAAGTTCTATATCCACTACGTTCAAGTTTCTCACAAGTTGCTTTGAAGAGCCATTTATACTGGTGGTGTTAGCTGTAAAATGGAGCCCAAGAAAATGTTAAATGGAAGAATGTAACATTTTGAAAAGGCCTGTTGGTTCACCGATTCTGAAGGCACTGTGACTGCTTCATTTGAAGGTTGGCATTTCACAGCATCAAATATGAGATCTGGCATTATGAGCATTTTTTTAGTACATTTCCTTACTTGAGGTGTCTTGTTTTTAAAACCATGTTGCAGTTTTAATTTAATTATCACAAAGTTCTATTTTGTTTAAAAAAAAATATTTTCCTCTCTGCTGCCAGAGCTGCTGCTTCATGTTTCATTGAAGCAAGCTGCAGTGACTTTGAATAACACCACAAATAAATAAATACATTTCTATATTCAAAGGCTTTCAAAGGAAATAGGGGATTTGCCTGCAAAAATAAAGATGCGGTGTAGTAGATACATCAAATTTAGAGTTTAAGTGCAATTTTGTAAATCCAGATCTTTCCAGTCTGACATGACGCAGTGGAGGACATAGCATGTCATGTCCACTGGAAATACAAAACTACAGAAAAGTCAGTGCTGCAGTGGACTCTATGATCCCAGCTTCTTCAGGGATAAAGTGAGTTCATGCTTATTTTAAATGTCCTTTTATGTGCAAAAAAACATAAAAGATGAGTGAGCAAACATACCAGTTAGCATAATGGCAGCAATTGTCTAAGTAAGTCAGTCATATGCTAGCCTTAGAAAAATATTAAAGGCATACTGAACAATATGTGTCAGGTTTCAATCTTTCTCCTGTTCCTTCATTCTGGCTTTGCAAACAGGAAACTGTCCTTACTGCAAAAAAAGTCTGTGTCCTTATTGCCACATTCTGAATCACCAAATAAATTATGAAAGGTTTGCACAGATTTTCCAATGAGAATAGCTGTCACAGGACAGAAAGATAAAAAGAGTCAGAGACAGAGAGATGGGGAGAGGTGCATCTTTTCTCCTTTTTAGTTGTGAGTCGGAGTATTCTCTTTAGGAATCAGAAACTTCAGCTGGACTTAGCCATTCCCAAGAGGAATGCCTTAGACCCAAATAAAAGAATACAGAATAATAGGAACAGACAGAGAGAGGGAAGAAAGAGCAGAAAAAATAAACATAATGAGGAGGACATAAAATGTATGATTCCAAAGAGCTAAAAACTTTTACTATGTTGTCTGCTCCTTGGCCATGAAATCTAGTGGCAGCCAGGTATCTGGCACTCACCTCTAAGGTTCATGCCTTTCCAGAACAGGTTCCAGGTATGGGGGAAGGCTCAATCTTCTCCAAGAAACATGACTGTGTCATCTTCCACAAAATTATCCCTGACTAAATGCTTGGATGACCATGCCAAGACCAGATATTTGGCATCCGTTTGTGTTTTTCATCCTCTGCCTTTATGCTGATCTCTGAATCCAGTCCCATTTCAAATCCATTACATCTAGCTGGCACTGATGATCACCAACAATATACAACATGTATTCCCAGGTGGGATTCATGCAAGTCACTGGAACCTTAGGTCAGACAATGCTTCCATTTGGGACAAGTGTCACTTCTAGGTAGGAAATAATAATTTCCAGTTCAGGACCCTGACATTTGGACTACTCAGCTCAAAGGATATTCACCAATAGCATGGTCATCATGTCAGCACTCCTACATGGACATTTTTATAGGGGATTTCCATATCTGGAAGGTTGGGTCCATAGCCCTTCTTGCTAGTGTCTAATCAGGGCAAATGAAAGCTCTATTTTGTCTGTATTTCTGCCTGCTGAGAATAAAGTCTCCTACAGTCATACTCATCCCATTCATTCTTCCATACCAAGGGTGTATGAAGTAAAGTTTTGGGGTGAGAGCAATCCAGATTGGCTATCATTCTGATAGTTATGAGGATTTCTTGTACCATTAATGACGTCTTGCAATGAGGTAGTGCTTTTAGTAGCCATGTTCCCATCCCCTGTCATGACATGAGCACCTGTATCACTGCAGGAACTACCTATGCCCCGAAATATGTACATGCATGCTCCTTTGCACACAAAGGCTGCTGTCACAATTTGGGTAACTGCAGTTCATGTCCTCTTCAATTCTGACTCAATTTATCATGCAAGATTCCACCTGCACCGGAGCAACAACAATAGCAGGCCAGGACCCCCTTACCCCACACTGAACAAGATGGGCAAGCCATATGCTACTTACTCATAGCCCTCCCTTCCCACCTCTTTCAAGCCTGAGCTGGTACTCAAAATTGGGTTATCTGGGTTACCATAACAGCTTCAGCCAAACTAGGCTAATGCTCTGTCTATGTTGCCAACTTGGCATCCCTGTAAACCAATCCAAGTCACTGCCCATTTTAGTAAACTCACTTTCCTAAACAGCACCAGAATATTTTAGTCATGGAGGCCTTTCTCCAACTGTCAAATTCCACATCATTCAAGGAACAAGGCACACTTTCTGGCATCACAGATGGCCCTAAAGATTTCTGACCAGCAGTTGCTGCAGTACAATGCAGTACATTTGTTTGATGGCAGAAGGAGACAATAAACTTATCTGGTATGTATTTGAATTGCACGTAACACTCTGCCTCTCCTCCATCCCTACCCTCATCCCCCTTACACATTTTACACTTGTTCCATGCCCTCCTGAATGTTTTTATGGATTCCATCTCCATCATTCATTCCTCTATTCCATTCTATGACTCTACAATCCTCTGAGAAAAAGTACTTTTGGTTATCTAAGAAGTAGTTAGCCCCTACAAACTGCTGCCTGTGCCACCTACTTCCCTTTCTGCCATTCCTACTGAGGATACCCACCTTTGCATCTCCACAATATGATCTTGCATATCAGTATCACAGCCCTCCACTGTCTCTTCTGATCTCATGTGACAAAAACTCTGACTGTTCTAGGCTTCCATCATATCCATTTCCCTCCAGCTCATGAATCTTTTTGTTATCTTTTTTCTGGATTCTTTCTGGCAGCCTGATATCCCTTTATATGTGGCCTCCAGAATTACAAGATTTAACAATCATGGTGTGGTCTGAGTAAGGCCATGTAAATTGGAAGCATTACCTTCTTGCTTCTGAAATGTACCCACTGAGGATACACCCCAGCCAGTATTTTGTTTGCTGATGCAGCTGCCCTGGTAGTCTGTGTGATGACCCCTTCTGGACCAGTAATCAATGAGCCTGAATCCTCACCACTGACACTGAAGAGGGACATTCACTTGGAGTACAAATGGATACACTCAGTATTTCCAGATGCTGTCCTCTCTGCATCAAGCACAATTTCCCTTAAGAGCACACAGTCAGTCTGGGATCTGGATCTCTCTATCTCTCTCCCTCCACATCCCCAATAAAACTCCTCACTGGTACAGCTGTAGAGTTAGGTCCTCAGCTGGAGTGCCCCACCCAAGTCCTCCAGCACCCTCTCTGTGAACCCAGTACTTTGTGTCTCTGCTCCAAGTAGCTGATACACACACTCTGTGAGATTTGATTCTTTACACCCACATACCTGGGAAATGCTGGCACAGATTTACCTGCTGTGTTCCCTTCTACTATAAGTTAGTTATAACTGCCACCAGACACTCCACAATCAGCTACTCTAAGGCCCTTAACAAAGGGTATCCAATTACACTGTGTAATATTAATACTAATACATATGGTAGTAATTGATCAAGATAGCTAGGCTTTCTAGAGTGTCCCACACAGTGTCACCAAATAAATATAAGCAATCTCAAAGGTTAAATACTTTCTAAAAGGGACCAGCCACAATAAAAGTTTTAAATATATTTAATAATAAATAATAAAAGAGCATGAAAATAAATGCTGAGCATATATTTACAGTAAACCACAAAGTTCAAATCACAGGAAATTTTGAAAATATCATTGATGGACAGACTCAGACAAATAAAGAAAAACAATATCTAAACTAAGCTTTACTATATTTTCCTAACTGAATCTAGGATAATTACTATTCCCTACTGACTTAATAGAGCAAGGTAGATGATGGAGTGAATGGTCATTCTTGTTGTCAGGCCCAAGACAGAATACTCAGTGCCCAACATAACAGATCTCAGATACTTCAGGTGCAGCTAACATTGGGTAAGACAGCAATTTAGGTCATAGCCTGCTATAGGTCCCCAACCAAGTCACAAGACTCACACTCCACGTTCATAAGCACCCTGGAGAATATTAAGGTCCAACCTAACACTCTCATATTGGGCAACTTTAACTACCCCTCCATTAACTGGGAAAACTACTCATGTACCAATACACTTGCCCAACGTTGCCTGGAATTCATTAATTCCAATGCCCTGGACCAGCTCATTCTTACCTCCACTAGAGGTAGCAACATCCTTGATCTGGTCATTACTAACATGGGCAACCATTGTTCTGCACCAATAAGTCAACTCCTCCCTGGTTAGATCCGACCACAAACTAATCACCTTGGAAAACCACATACCTACAATCCCACCCTCTCCACAAAGGTAACCACAATGAAAAACTTCTCCAAAGCTAACTTTGGGCTCCTAAAAACAGAGGTGGCTAACTTCACTGCACCCATACAAAAGGAGAATAGTTGCATGACTGCCGAATCATACACCAATGCAATGTACGAACACTTACACAAATGCATGGCTCTCACCATACCCAATAGAACCAAGATGCTCTCCTCTAAAAAAGGAAGCCAATCTGGTGGTCCCCTGCCCTAAATAAACTCTACAACAGAAGGAGGAAACTGATGTGGAATAAGGTAAAGTTCCAAGACTGAAAAAACTCCCTTATCAGCCACAACAAAATCTTGAGATCCCTCATCAAATCCTCTAAAGCTAGCTATGAAAACAGAATTGCAGCAGATAGTAAAGACAACCACAAGACCTTCTATAGTTATGTAAAGAATCTCTACGGCAATACCAGATTTGCTCTGAGCTACTGCACAGTGGTACCTCCTATACCGAGTCAACAGATATTGCCAATATACTGAGCTTAAGATTCAATCCCAACTTTACCCCTCTCTCCCCCACAAAGGACCAATCACAATACCAGTAGATTCCTAGGGACCCAGTATTACAGCTGCACAGGTTAAAACAACACTGCCCAAGGCCAAGAATACAGCTTCTATGGGACCTGACAACATCCCTGGCTGTGTTCTGCATGAACTACAGAGTGAACTGGCACCTCACCTGTGTGCCCTGTTCAATCACAGCCTCACCTCAGGCTATGTCCCTACCAAATGGTGCACTGCTACAGTCATCCCTTTCCACAAAGGAGGAGTGACTACAGACCCTGGGAACTATTGCCCCATTAGCCTGTCGAGTCTGATATGCAAAGCTATGGAGCGCATCATCATGGGCCTAATAAACAAGGATACAGGGAATCTCCAAACTCTGGATCTTACACAGTTTGGTTTTGTGAAGGGTAGATCATGCCTGCTCAACTTGGTCAACATCTTTGAGTCAGTCACCAGAGCTGTGGATGAAGGCAAGGTGGTTCATACAGCCTACCTTGACCTGCCCAAGGCCTTTGATACCATTCCTCACTCAGGAATCATAGCAAAACTCACTAAGCTAGGCATCAACTCCTATATCACTAGGTGGCTTGCAAACTGGCTCACAGATAGACCCCACAGTGTGAAAGTAGCTGACTCCAACTCAGACTGCAGACCAGTCATGAGTGGAGTCCCACAGGGTTCAGTCCTGGGTCCTCTCCTGTTTGGTAACTACATCTCTGAAGTCTAGGCCAACACGAAGGGACTCTGGATGACAAAGTTCACAGACAATTGCAAGTTGGGAGCTATTATTAACTCCGCAAGTGAAGTTGACATCCTACAGAAAGGCCTCACTGAGACCAACAACTGGTGTCAGAACCATGGCCTTAAGCTCAATGCCAAAAAATGTGTCGTCATCCCTCTTGGGAAATACTCAGTTCCCTTGAATTACCACATTGATGGTAGTCCACTGAACACAGAAGACGTTATAAGACATCTGGGAACACAGGTTAACAGCAACCTCTCTTTTGAACACCACATTGCCACTGTGGTCAAAAAGTCCTTCTATGTGGCACATCTCATTACTAAGTGTTTTGCATCCAGGAAGAGAGGTCATTGTCTCCCTCTATCTTCCCTCATTAGGTCAATAATAGAGTACAGTGCCCCATTTGGCATGTACCTCACTAGACACCTGCAACAACTGGAGAGGCTGCAAAAGTACCTCACAAAGAGGATCCTAGGCCTTAAACACTTGTTCTATAAGGACAGACTCAAAAAACTCCAACTATTCTCTATCTCATATCTTCTATTTAGAGGTGATCTCTGTTTGACTTACAAAGCCATGTCTGACCCAGCTCTGTTAGAAATGCTACATCTAAAGAAATATCAATCCCTCCACACCACACACTCCAAAGACCTCAACCTCATTACCACAATCAACAGAACATGCTGGAGGGACAGGTTCATAACTCAGACTGCCCATGCTAAAGAACAGACTTCCCATACATGTCAAGTAGAGCACATCACTGGCCCTCTTCAAGATAAATCTTGATGAGTGGATGGGAAATAGAAAATTCACCCCGTGGATCACTCCAGTGGCTCTACTCGACAAAGGCACTGGGAACTAAGGTCACATGGCATGATGCCAGGGTAATCCTATGGACTAGGCTTGTAAAGGCTCCAGGGCCATTAGCCTAGTATACACATATGAACCTATGAAAGAACAATCTCTGTAATATCTAAAACATAATTTCCAAGATGGCTGGCAGAATGACCTCATCTGGTCACCTGACTTTAGGTTCTCACAGTATCCCACTTTGAAGCTGAGACAGGAATTTAGCATAGATGGCTGCAATACACATCTAAATGTTTATGGCAGTGCCTGGGGCTTCCCTTCTTTTTACTGAGCTAATGAACAAAGGCTTCTTCCAGACTTGCCATCTCCGAGCCTTTTCATCACTGTGGGATGCCATTTTAATGGCTTAACAGCTCATTTACATTTCCCACTGACTGCCCTTATTGATGAAGGACATAGGTGACACCGTAGCTGACAGTTTTCTTTCTAGACTTTCTAATACAGGAGAGTTTCTCAAGCATATAGTAGATATCCACAGACAATATAAATGCCGCATTTAGGAAATATATTCAGAAAGATCACCAACTAATGCATTTCTAAACGAATGAATGAAGAATTATTTAATTCTTTGTTATGATACATATGAGAAGGGATTCTCCATATATTGACTGCTTATTGTAACCTTGAAAAGGCTATGTCAAGTGTCACGTTTATCACTGACTGTGAATGAAATCTGCTAGTTGACTTAATCTAACTGTCATACCTCTGGTAGGCTGACATTATAAATTGAGCTTAGCTTCTACACCCAGAGCCTTTGAGTTAATTGTCCTGATGGGCAGAACTTTGTGAGTGCCTTAAACAGGTGGACTTTAGATCTGCTTAGGACTTAATCTTATATTTCCTGCAACCAGAGCACCTCAAAGTAAGACACAATAGTTTTGTGGGATAATCACCATGACAATGCATTAACAAAACATAAGCTAAAGCTACAGGATTACATCTCTCTCTCTCCTTTCCCCAAGGTAATTCTCACACTATGGCATGGGGCTTTTAGGAGCCATAGGAATCCAGAATGATTGACAGCATATTTTCTTGTCCCAGTAGTACATCATGGTATAAAATGAGGGCAAAGATAAAACGTATCACAGAGTTGAGTGCAGCTCTGGCAAATGTACAACAGCAGACAAGTGCAGGAGAGAAAATCATTACTGAGCTCTCCTAACAACTGGACATACACATTTTAGATTTACTACTGCAGAGCTTACAAAGATGCATTGTTATAGTGAGTGCTTTGTGTAACTTTTTTTGAGGAAAAGGAGGGAATATGGGGAAATGTGGGTGTGAGCAAGGAAACATGGGAAGCAGCACATGACATTCTTCCACACTAAAGGGTAAAAAGAAACACCTTCAGGTGGTTTAAGATATTAAACAGTGAGGACTCTGGCTTTTTGGGGTCTTTCTTGCAGTTATTTTCCTCTTTAGTTTCCTTGTAGTTAGATTTCCCAGTACCTGCCTATGGACATCTTCCCTATATTCCAGTTCTTCTATTTATTTATTATTTATTATGACATTTGATTACCAGAAAAATCTGACTGAGTAGAAGCCCATTTTCAGCAATGGCCAGAGGAGAAAAGCTCCAAACTATTACAAAACATTTTAAAAACAATTATTTTACAGTCTTCAAAAATAAAACAAAAACATCTATAGTTTAAATATTTATTATACATTAGACATAATATTAAAAAAGTGGTTAAGAATTTATACAAATTATATGACAATAATTTAATATTTAGAGAAATTGTAGACAGTTTGTAGAGAAATTAAAGGTTAAGTTAGTCTTATACAAACAGGAATTGCGATATGAAGTGAGTGGAAAAATAGGTTTATGGTATATTTAGAGAGGAAGTCAGGGAAGAGAATTTGATAGAAGTAAGGAAGTAAGTGAAGACAGGAGAGTAATGAGGTATAAGGAATGAAAAGGTAGATGTTCACATTTAGGGATACAATTTATCCTGGTTTTGAGCAAGGCTAAACTATATCCCTAAATGTGAACAAGTACTATCTTTGTTCGTAGTTCTATTCATACTGTTTTATCATCACCCATGTTGTCCCTTTCCCTTTTTTCCATAATCTTAATCTTACCCTCCTATTATTTCTGTCCCCCGTTTATCTGGGCCTCCTTCACCTCCTCAACTTTTTCTCAATTTCCATGTGCTTCTAGCCATTGCAGTATTATCACAGAACAACCTACTCCATTTGTCTTCATTATTACATCCTACAAGGATCTTAGATCCAACCCCACAACCCAACCATTCTTATCCACTGCACTGCCTGACCTCCATATCCTATTATCACTTTTATTTTATCCAGCCTATTTTCTACTTTCCTTATCTGAGCAGAGTTTGACTAATTATTGACTTGTGCATGAGTTATATCCAGGTTTGTACTTTAATGTTCCCTGTTGATTGTCCAGCTAAGGTGTGCACTGTTTTGATCATTATATTAAGTATACAACTCTCATCTTGAAACCAATCCTCTCCAAGTGGATTATTACACACAACTGTTAGAAATGCTGTTAGAACATTATGAACCATCCACTTCGGTAAAGCCTATTTATTTGCACCAAGTTTTAAGGACTATGAGCTCTTTCAGACATGTTGCCTTTCAAAGGGATCTTGCTCTATATCAGTAGAACATCTCCATCTCTTTCTTATGAAAAGTGAAGTAAATGTTATGTGTCAAGGATGGGCAAGATATTTCTGTAATAGTCTTTCACCTCCTTTATCCCTCCTTTTTCTGACCAAACCTTTGAAAATATTCTTATCTTTTCAGGCTATGCATTTATTATACCAAATTATGTAGTGTTTACTATTCTGCAGATAGCATTTCTGCAAGAAGTGAAATATTACAGCAACACAAAAATATTGGGGTTGTAACACTTCTCACCTGCTTAAGCTGCACAAATTATAAAGAAATATTTGGTCTACACATTGTACAGGTAATGATAGGGGCTGTAGAACAACCAAGGTCTCAAATGCTACAACTGCAGCTCCCTGAATGTTGCTGGTCCTTGTATCTTAACTGCAACAGTATTGGTTCTTGTGCTAAACAATATGCCCACAACTGCTTCATTACCATACTGGCTTGTGGTCATGCACTTGAAAGTATAAACATTTAGTGCCTCCTCTGTAATTTGGCTTCATAAGAAACTTGCTTTTGTCATGATTAGTTTCTTTGTCAAACAAGTCCAAGCTGTTTTACCAGTATATGCAAACTCATTAGAGTCTGCTTTCAAAGTGACTTGCATTCAGAGGTGACACATATAGCTGGAGCGCGCTGTGTGTAAATGCAACTGATTTGTACAAGAAAAACACTTTTTCTTACCTGTTGTAATTTAATTCATTATGCAGTGTGTGTTGATAACAGTCTCAGAAACCTCAAAAAAAGGTTATACATGAGTAAGCATTCTGCACTGAAAGGTTCAAGTAAGTTGGATAACCAGCAATCTAAATCATATTTAAACCTCAGTAAATGCCAGAGCTTCTATAATAATTATAGGGAGGTTGTTCCTAATAAAAGCAACACTGCTGTGAAAATAATTTTGATAACCATATTAAGGCTTTCAGATTTAATCAATTTTTTCTATATTTCATTCATGAGTCAGATGTTATCCCAAAAATGCATGCCAGTAACTCACTGCGAATGCATGTATAAGCTAATATTAAACCTCCTCTTAATAGCCTATAAAAGACTGGATAAATCTCACGTCTGCTTAGCCTGCATGTACAAAGGCTCAAATCACAGGATTTTTTTAAGGAAAAAAATAATTAGTGAAAAACCTATGCACTCAGTTTCTAACTTATTAGTTTCAACTTTACCATATGTACAAAATGTGGCTGCATATTGCAAGTGTGAGCCAACCAAAGAAGGAGCAGGACATGCTGCCATCTCAAGGTGCCCGTAACTTTTATAATCAAATGGCATCTATCCATTCAAGTAGCATTAAGGTAAAAAAATCATATTTTCATTAATAATTACACCAAGATCTTTTTTAGTGTTATTTATGGGTATCAACTGATTGTTCACAGAATATAGGTACTTTTAACATTATTTTTACCAAAATATCGAGCATAACATTTTTGGCAATGAAGAGAATTCCATTTTCAGTCATTGACTTATATACTTCATCGAGATAACTTTGCAGGTTTTCTCTGTCAGCCACAGATGCAAATGTAGTGCTAACTTACTATCATCAGCAAATGTGCTGTTCAATATATTATACCCTAAAAGGATTGAGGACATAAAGGTATTTAACAAAATAAATCTAATATCAATCCTTGACCTCTATAGACTAACTTGTCCAGAGAAAAATGATTGTTCATTCTAACCTTATATGATCTGTCAGAAATTTTCTGATACACATGATTATATGGAAGTTGACATCCAACTCAACCAGATTGTTTGTAATTGTTTGGTGTGGGACAGTGGCAAATGCCTTGGCTAAATCTAAATAAATTACATCTTCTACATTGTCACACCTCTCAACTGTACAGATTTTCACAGAATGTCCAGATTTTTGCCTCATATTTTTGGTCTGTTCCTCATAAAAATGTGAAAATAATGAGAAACATTTGAGTTTCAGACTTCATACCCTTCTCAAAATCTATGCTAATGCAAAACCTGATATTCTATCAACTTTCTATGTTTATAAAAACAGTATTTAAAAGTTTCCCTATTTTTGTACTCTTGTCCCCTATTATTTAGGGCTTTTTCAAGATCTCTTGTGCTAAGGGATTGAGAGGTAAATCAATCAAGTTAGTGTAGAATGAAATTAAATAAAGTTAGACAAAACTGGCATCTATAAAAACATGTCAGTTACAGTCTATCTTTGAAACAACAACAACAAAAAAAATAAAATAAGGGCAAAAAATTATTAGAACTAGCTCCAAAACTTTTTCTCCAATTACCAGTTAGGCTTATTGGTCAGGAGTTATCTGCAACAGTCAGGCATGAGTGTTGAAGAAGGCAGGAGAGTGGCACTGAATCGAGAGAGATGGCGACAGTTAATACGATACCCCGACCCCATGTAAATGGGAAAAAGGGGATGATGATGATGATGATGAGTTACCAGATGTGCTAGAAGTTTAAAAGCTTGAAAGTACACAGGACTGAAAATAAAATGTACTAGACCACAAGCTTGAACAATCAAAAGGCAGAAAATTAAAATCAGCATTCTTCAGAAGCTTGCAAATGACTTGCTGACATTGGCAAGATTCTATGGCCTCATAACAGTGGCTTGCAACACCAAGTTTAAAGGAAAAGTATATGTAAATGGCACACATGCAGAGCATAAACACAACAAAAGTATATCTCTCATGACAGATACAGTGTCCATCAACAATAGTGAACAGTCAGAACTATGGACACATTTCCATAATGGTAAGTGCAATGACAATAACAGATAATGTGCCATATGTGACTTTGAGTGCATAAATAAAAAATGTCATCACCACATAAAGGTACAGGTAAGGACTATAGTGGACTATAGAAGGTCAACACCTTGAGCAGTAATGCAGCAGCCTTTAGAAAGTCCTGCATATTGTAGTCTGTGGCATTGTTTATAACCTGTAGCAAATGCTCATGTTTTTGCAACACTCTCCTCTTCTTGGGTGTAAACAGACATCTAATGGCCATTCTCAGCCATAATTCATCAATTCAATTCTGTTCCCTGAGGAGACCACATATTACAGATGCTATATCAGACTGTCTCCTACCTAAAAGGCATCAAATCTTGTGATGCCAAACCTCTACAGAATGCTGTATCCAAGGCAACATAAGTTTATTCATCATTTCAATGTTGCAAAAGTCCATCTGAAATAGTGATTAAGTCTGCAACTACTGACCATCCGTGTAGCACACTTCCTTGGCTTCCTGTATAGATACCATTCCTCAAATATACTTTAGTAAATCATTTCCCTTATCAGGAAATGTACATTTTACTGATTGCTGGAGTGTAATACATTTCCCATATAGAAGTGTCACGACTACACTTTGTGCATTATGCCAAATATTCAGGCATCATTTATGAATAGCACTGCTGATATTCAATCATATTCTTATTATAGCAGCAATCTTGAAATCACACATGATGTACTTTACATCTGCTGTTAAGCAGGTATTGGTAAGCAGCTCCAAAACATATTGCAAGATGTAATTTATGCTTTGAGTGATTTTTTACTCATCAGGCAATGCATCAGGGGAATAGTTTTGATTTGACAGTGACAGACAAGTAATGTATATTATATAGTTGATGACATAGTGTGGATTTGGTTAAAAGTATCATCCATCAGCCACACTGCTGCACTGCTTAGGTCCCTTAAATTAGTCTCCATGGGTATCGATAATGGTTGATGTTTTGTACTGATGTCTGATAGTCTCTTATATGTAAGGCTTCCACTTTTAGGGTAAAAGTGTCTACATCCATATTATCTAAGATGGTTCCCTGAGCTGTTTATGCATTTGTGTCTGCTAATTCTATTTATCTGTTGTAACAGTGCTTTACGGGTAGGTTGGGTAACAACACTTTCTGTGGATGTAGTTGCTAGAGGATGTATCCCTGAACAGTTCAGCCCTTTGCATTAGATTGTTGCAAATCACATACTGTTGAAAATCAGTGGGTCCAGTTGTATGGTGATGACACATAGACTTCAGCCTCTGTAGTCATCTTTACCACAGCTTGTCTTATGGAGCTGTATTTTTTCAAACACAACACCAGTATTTTCTTCTTGCTGTTTTCCTTTCTAAATGGTACACACAACCATCTATACAGTAAACTTCTTTTCCCTTTTGGGATAGACTAGGCACATTTAAAGGTGTGGGGTTCAAGCTTCTGAATGTCAAGAGTTATTTACAGGCTTTTGATTGTTCACTCTTCTGGTCTTGAGCATTTGATTTTCAGTCCTGTGTACTTTCCAGCTTCCAAACTAAAACTGCTATTATTAACCTGTTTAACAGTCAGAACTTCAGCACAGCCTGCTTTCTGTCAGGTACATATTCAGTCTCTAAATTCCTTTAAAATATATGAATAAGACATGGGAGTAAGCTCTTCCTGGTTTGACTAAAGAAGTACCCATTAAGATCATCATGGTTGGTGGCACCACTAAGTTTTATTTTGTCAAGGTCTAAATGACAGATGCTATTTAATTAATGTGTATTTATGTATTAATAAACAATTTGATTAATAGTGTTAATGTAGACTTCACATTTGTAAGGAGTTCATCTCCCACTTTACAACCTCTGCTTAACTAATAAGATTATGCTATAGTCACTCCTGTTCCAAAACTGCACAAGCCAGCTATTGCTTTGCAATACTGTCCTATCTCAATACTCCCAATTTAGGTAAAATATTAGAATAAATAACTTACAACCAAATAACTGCTTATTGTCATCAATGCTATCTTATATCCAGGAAGCAACATGGATTCAGGTCTGGAAACAGCACCATAACAGCTTTCTGTTCCTTCACAGATTACATCTTATCCACAGATTACATCTTATCCAATATGGAGAAAGGGAACCCGAAGGGACCTGCCTTCAATGACCTCACAAAAGTTTTGATTTACTTGACAATAACTTACTAAAATAGGAATTAGTTATGATGCAAAACCTTAGTTTGTTGATTTCTTCACCAATAGATCCTTCAAGGTGAAAGGCACTACCACCTCTAAACATCTCTTTTTATGCATTTGTGTCTCCTAATTTTATTTATCTGTTGTAACAGTGCTTTATGGGTAGGTGAGGTAACAACACCTTTTGTGGATGTAGTTGCTAGACGATGTATCCCTGGACATTTTGGCCCTTTGCCTTAGATTGTTACAAATCACATACTTTTGAAAATCAGTGGGTCCAGTTGTATGGTGATGACGCACAGACATCAGCCTCTGTTGCATATATGTATATATATATATATATATATATATATATATATATATATATATATATACGAGAAAGAGAGCTAGTATATATATATATATATATATATATATATATATATATATATATATATATATATATATATATATCTAGGGGGGGGGTAGACGGATAGGAGCACAGAAGCTCTCCACTCTCTCTGATTTACTTCATATTTTGGACTGTTTCTTGTTCATAGGTTCATAGGTAGGTACTAGGCTATTGGCCGAAGGGCCTAAGTAAACCTAGCCAACAAGGTTCCCTGGCTTATGCCACACAAGAAAGTTATTTTCCTGTGCCCCTGTAAAGCAGATCTACAGGAAGTGATCCCCGGGGTGTATTTCCTATTTCCCATCCACTCATCAAGATTTTTCTTGAAGAGTGCTAATGGGAAACTTTGCTTGACATAGATGGGTAGCTTGTTCCAGAGGATGGGAAGTCTCTGGGACAGGAATCTATCCCTCCAGCATGTCCTGTTTATTGTGGTGACAAGGTTTAGGTCCCTAGAGCGTGTAGCCTTGGGTAGGTCAATGTAGGGATTGGGATTTCTTTAGGTGTAGCATGTCCAACAGCTCTGGTTTTGACATAGCTTTATATGTTAGGCAGAGATCACCTCGGAGTAGGTGATATGCTACAGAGTAAAGCTGGAGTTTTTTGAGACGGTCAGTGTAGGGCATCTGTTTGAGGCCAGTAATCTTCTTTGCGAGGTACTTCTGTGGCCTTTCCAGCTGCTGCAGATGTCTTGTGAGGTACATTCCAAAAGGGGTGTTGTACTCTATAATGGGTCTAATGAGTGTCGAGTAGAGATGAACAATTACCTCTTTTCTCCTGGATGAGAACCCTTTTGTGATGAGGTGTGCCACTTAGAAGGATTTCCTGATTATTGTGGTGGTGTGATTATCAAAACAGAGACTACTGTCCACCTGGGTCCCAAGGTCTCTTATCACACATTCGGCATTAAGTAGACTGCCACCTATGTGGTAGTTCATGGGTTCAGAGTTTTTACCAAAGGGGATGACAATGCACTTTTTGGCATTGAGCTTGAGGCCTTGGCTCTGACACCAGGCATCTGTCTCAGTGAAGCCCTTCTGTAGGATGTCCACATCATTTGGGGACTTGACTATGACTCCTAGTTTGCAGTCATCTGTGAACTTCGTCAGCCAAAGGCCTTCTATGTTAGCCTGTACTTCAGAGAAGAAGATACTAAACAGGAGAGGTCCCAGGACTGAACCCTGTGGTACTACACTTGTCACTGGTTTGAAGTCAGATTTGGAGTCTGCAACTTTTACAATGTGGGTTCTGTCAGTAAGCCAGTTGGCAACCCATCTTGTGACATAGGGATTTATACCTAGTTTAATGAGCTTGGCTATAATTCCAGAATGGGGGATGGTGTTGATAGCCTTGGCGAGGTCAAGATAGGCTGTGTGAACCACCTTAACCTCGTCTATGGCTTTGGTGACTGCCTCAAAGAAGTTGATCAGGTTCAGGAGGTATGATCTGCCTTTCACAAACCCGAACTGGGTGTGTCCAGAGTTTGGAGGTTATCAATGTCTTTGTTTATGAGTTCCATGATGATACGTTCCATGGCCTTACAGACCAGGCTCGTCAGGCTAATAGGGTGATAGTTCCTGGGATCAGTGGTGGCTCCCCCTTTGTGGAGTAGGATAACTGTTGCTGCATGCCATTCAGTGGGCACAAAGCCTGATGTGAGGCTATGATTGAATATCGTGCTTAGGTGGGGAGCCAGTTTGTTCTGAAGTTCGTGTAAAACACAGCCTGGGATGTTGTCCAGTCCCATGGATGCTGTGTTTTTGGCTTTAGAGAGTGCAGCTTTTACCTGCATAGTTGTGATTACAGGGACTCTGCATTCTTCCTATATAGATCTTGGGCCCTTTAGGGGGTGAGAGGGGGGAAAAATTAGCATTGAACCTATCTGCCAGGATGTTGATAATATCAGTTGGTTCTGTAATTTTCGTGCCATTGTGCTGTAACTCAGAGCAGATCTGGGTGTTGCCATTGAGATTCTTGACCTAGCTATAGAATGATTTGTGGTTTCCCTAGAATCAGTGGCGATTTTGTTTTCATAGCTAGCTTTGGAGGATCTTATAAGGGGATCTCAGCTTCTTCTTCTTCTTCCACTTCAGTCTTAAGAAGCATGAAGTTGGCTTTGGAGAAAGTTTTTACCTTGGTTTCCTTAATGGGGGATGGGGGTGGGATGTGGATATCTAGGGTGATTAGCTTATGGTCAGATCTGATCAACAAAGAGTTGACTTCAGGTGTGGAACACCGGTCACTCAAGTTGGCAATAACTTGGTGTAGGATATTGTTGTCCCTGGTGGGGGTGTAAATTCCAGAAAGCGTTGAGCAA
The DNA here is from genome assembly GCF_019279795.1 of Protopterus annectens. Classification (NCBI taxonomy): domain Eukaryota; kingdom Metazoa; phylum Chordata; order Ceratodontiformes; family Protopteridae; genus Protopterus; species Protopterus annectens. Next base: position 1,937,271,312 of record NC_056733.1, on the reverse strand, counting down.
AGGAGTCTGTACATGAGTAGTTTTCCCAGTTAATGGTGGGGTAGTTGAAATCGACCATTATAAGGGTGTTTGGTTGAACCCTAATATTTTCCAGTATATCAAGAAAAGAGGAGTGGGAATCCTGGGGCATGGTGGGGGATCTGTAGCAAGCTACAATTTGAATTGCAGTTTTGCCCAGAGTTAGTTGCACTTGGATAACCTTGGATGCATTATGCTGAGCAACTAGCCTGGAGGTGTGGATATCCTTAATGAATATGGACACACCTCCGCCTTTGGTGTTCCAGTCCAGGTTAGAGGGCCAAAAGGTGTGGTATGAGTTATAGCCTGGTAATGCAGGGGTGCTCTTTGGAGCCTTGAACCAGGTCTCAGTCACTGCACAGATATCAATGTTCTCCATTTTAAGGAGTGCCTCGAGGGAGTGCATTTTTAGATTTAGACTTCTAGCACTGAGTAGCATTTCCCTCAGTTTTTGCTTGCCTGTTCTGCTTACGGTGTTGAATTTATCATTTGAACCTTACCTAAAAAGGCACTGTAGGGGTGGCAAGAGCCTTAGCCAGTATCCGGAATCCCAGGGGTGACAGGTGCAGGCCATCTCTTGCAAAGCACCATGGTCTGTCGACCATGTTGTCCCAGGCAGACAGATACTGGATCCCCTTAGAATGACACCAGAAGCGTAGCCAATTGTTGAAGTCAATCATTTTGTCCTTGTACTGTGGTATCATTCTGGGCAATGGCAGGATGCTACTCAGGGCTAGGGTCATACCTGCCTGGGCTACAAGATCGGAGAGCTCTTCCATGTCTCTTTTTGTGTAGTCCAGGGAGGTACGTCTCACATCATTTACACCAACATGGACTATGACGGGGTCATATTTGTACTTGTTGTGGAGTGACTTGAGTGTATGGGATATGTGGCAGATCCTGGCAGCCGACAGGCAACTGACAGTAACCTTCTCCTTGTTTAGCCTGGTGAGTGAAACATCAGTGTGCCTGACTATAGAGTCACCTATGACTTGTGTGTTGGATACATTGTTTTGCCTTATGGGCTGTGATTGAGTGGCACACTGAGTCTGTGGGCTATGTGTCATTTGGGTTGTGTTGGGGGGGTGGAGGTTGCTTGAGTTTCTGCTTTGGAGGTCTCTGTTGCTTGAGCAGATTATAACTGACAGCCTCCGCTAATGTTTTTGTGTTTCTATGTGTGGATTATGGTGGTGTAGGTTTAGTGGGCTATTGATGAGTGTGGTGTGGTGCAAGTGTTTACCTTCTCCTCTTGACTGTCAGGTTCAGTCTTGGTTGGAGAGAGCTTTATCTCCAGTTTGGCTAGATAAGTGCATCTCTCACAGGTTGCAGTGTTGGGTGGTAGGAGGCGAGGGTTGTCTGTGTGCATGAGGCAATTGCTACATTACCCCAAGATGCCCAGAGTCATCAGATAGACAGGAGTGAACACTGGGAGCTGACCATTGGACATGCCTGAATAAAAAAACAATTTTCCTCTAGACAAGTAAGGAAAGTGAGTACAAGAGCTATTTTTCTCTAAGCAAGTGAGGAAAGTAAGTACAAAGACTGTTTTCCTCTCGGTAATGAGCATGGCTGAGTACTGTGGTAATTTGTAGCTTATTTAGTGTTTACAACAAGTTCTGAACAAGTGCTGAGCACGAATACGCAAATTCAAGTGCTAAAACTAAGAATCTGTATCTGAACTAGGCTAGTTACAGGAAAGAAACAAGTGCAAATGCAGGCTTTTAAATCAGAAAGTTGAGAGAGATGGAAAAATTCCCCAAACGGCCAATGACTACAATTTCTGGGCCAGAAACCACTCAAATTAAACAGTCATTATTCTAACTTTGAAAAGTAGTGTGCATTTATATATGGCAAGCTGAAATACTTTACCACGTATATTTTTAACACAATTAGAAACTGAGGTTTGCACAATCAATAAAAGTGGCTGCAACTGATGGGCAGGAGGGTTGTCTGTGATGAAAATTACTGAGTGTATGTGGAGGAGAGGTTGCAGTATATCATAAAGAAGCAAGCTGGCTATACTTTTTTACTCTCTGTGACAATTAAACACTGACATTATACACAATAGGTGGTGCAAGTGGTGATCTGAGCAGAATGTGAGGGATAACATTTCATCACTGGCACAGTGGTGCAACATGTAGTGTTACAGTCTAACAACACTTGGTTATCTGGTTGAGTTTCTGTCAGTGATTCTTTCTACGTAAAGTCTTCTATTCCCTGTCCCTTTATTAATTTTGTCCAGATGCTCTGGTTTCTTTACACATGACCTCATTTATATTAATAGATGCCTCTTGACATTTCTCATTTTATTTTCATCCAAATGCAGAACACGGAAGGTAACTTTTGAAGATTTGCTCCCAAGGCCTCCACTGAAAAAGGACACCATCACCGAGTCAGACTTTCCAGGTAAGCAAATGCAAATAAATAAATGAATCAATAATTAGATTTTAAAGCAATAGAAAGGCAGGAACTATTGCAGAAAAGGATTTAAATATCGTTGCAAGCTTTTGTCTTCCTAATTTATTTTACTCATTTTGTTAGTTTTTAACACAACTTATTTTTCCTTCAAAGAAAAAAATAAGACTGAATTTCTTTTCTTAAGCTCTAATATGCACCTCAAATCATCTTGAACCCTATGGCTTCTAGAGGCCAGTTGGTCCCCAGATCTCTGACTTAATGTAGGTTCTTCCTCCGAACTTATTACAGTGAAGTTTTGGCCAGATAGACTATGTCAAAAGGATGGGATAAAATAGAAAGTAAGATAAAGCCTGAAAAAAAGCAAGGAAGAATGACTCTGTCTGAATGAAGTAGGGCCAATATAAAGAAAAAACAAGGAGAGGGGCACTGGGGGTGCAGGGGGACCACTGGGCAACACAGGGCCCACGGAGTCCATTGTGTATCTCTCAATTTCACTTAAGACTGACCTTATTGATTGCAGTCAGACTTCTATTGTGCATATAGTCAATAAAGTACCCATAAAGAGTGGGTGTTGAGGCAATCTGTGGATGAAAGTGAATGATCCCATCTGTTGTTTGATCAAAAATAATGGTCATTGAATGGTTATAGTACTGGAATCCCATAAGATGGAACACCAGCTTAAGAAATCTCCCCTGAGTAGATGTAGGAAACCCTTGATACATACATGTCATGTATTGATAACGGGATAAAAGCTGCAACGAAATATACATTTCTGCATTACCTGGCTAATGAGCCTTTGTCAAGATATCTAAAAACAGAAATTTCTAGTATTGTATGATATTTCCACCCGATATCAAAGGAACAACTAGCAATGTAAATGTACTTTTAATTGTTCATTCTTCATTCTTCTAAAAAGGCAGATCTAAACTACAGTAAGAAGAAAGCTAGCCTCCAGGAAAATGCACAGAAAGCTTTTTTGTGGAGATGTAAAAACACATATATTTGCTCAAACTAGCCAGAAATGTTAAGTTCTGTTGATTAAAATAGCTGAGCTAGTCAAAGACTGCAAGGTTGTAATATAACATGTCAATAAAGTTTACAACTGCATACATAGTAGCAAGAGTCCCTGGACCTTGATACACAAATATTCTATTGCAGAGAAGTGTCATGAAGCCATATCACTCTTAGGCAGAAATATGTTTGTCCAACAGAGAAGACTCTGTTAAAGTGAAATAAAAGGAGGAAGCTACTACAAGATAGAGCAAAATCCTTAAAAGGTAAGACACCCTTGATCACTATAAGTAAAAAACTAAGAGCTCTCATAAAATCATCCAAAGCAAATTTCGAGAGAAAAATAGCTAAAGACTCAAAAGACAATCATAAGGCCTTCTTTAGCTATGTTAGAAACCTGGGAGGAAACTCCCAGATATGCTCAGAGCTAGTTCAAAATGATGTGAAGATTACTGATCCTACAGACATTGCCAACATACTGGCTGACAGGTTCAGTGCAAACTTCTCCCCCCCCCAAAAGAAGAGATATCTATACCAAATGATTGCAGCCCCCAAACATCTCCAGCGCCCAAGTGAGAACTGCTCTCTCCAAAGCAAAAACACAGCATCCATGGGACCTGATGGTGTCCCGGCTGTGTGCTCCATGAACTCAATGAGGAATTAAACCCACAGCTAGGACAGCTGTTTAATCAAAGTCTTACCTCTGGATACGCACCCAGGAGTGGCACACTGCAACTGTGGTACCACTTCACAAAGGCGGTGCCTCCACCGACCCTGGAAATTACCGCCCATTAGCTTGACAAGCCTTATCTGCAAAGCCATGGAGAGGATCATAATGGACCTCATAAATAAAGACATAGGGAATTTGCAGACTTTGGATCCAACCCAGTTTGGCTTTGTCAAAGGCAGATCATGCCTTTTAAACTTGGTTGACTTTTTCAAACAGTCACCAAAGCCATTGATGAGGGAAAGGCAGTCCATACAGCCTACCTCGATCTGGCTAAGGCCTTCGATACAATACCCCACTCGGGTATCATTGAAAAACTCATCAGCTTAAATGTCAACCCATACATCATAAGATGGGTTGCAAACTGGCTGAGTGACAGAACCCACAGGGTCAGAGTTGCTGGCGCCATGTCAGACTCAAAGCCTGTCACAAGTGGTGTCCCACAGGGCTCAGTCCTGGGCCCACTCTTGTTTGGCATCTACTTTTCCAAGTACAAGCAAACACAGGAGGGTTATGGCTGACAAAGTTTGCAGATGACTGCAAACTGGGCCATAGTAGAAAACACATCTGACACAGATATCCTTCAGAAGGGTCTCACAGAAACGGATAACTGGTGCCAGAGCCACGGCCTAAAGTTAAATGCCAAAAAATGCATAGTCATACCCTTCGGGAAAAACAAGGTTACCCCTAGCTACCAAATAGGTGGCAATCCACTGAGCACAGAAGAAGTTATCAGGGACCTGGGGACCCAGGTTGATAGTAGTCTGTAATTCGACACCCATGTAGCTAAAGTAGTTAGGAAGACCTTCTACATTGCCCACCTTATCATGAAGGGATTCTCATCTAGATCAAGGGAGGTCATAGTTTCCCTTTACTCATCACTCATCAGACCAATGATTGAGTACAATGCCCCATTCGGAATGTATCTGACCCGACACTTGCAGCAGCTGGAGAGGCCACAAAAGTTCCTCACCAAAAGGATAAAGGGTCTCAAAAATCTGTCCTATGCTGCCCGACTGAAAGAACTCCAGCTCTATTCAGTCGCCACCGCTTGCTCAGAGGTGACCTTTGCCTAACATACAAGGCCATGTCAAACCCAGATTTGATGAATATGCTTCACCTCAAAAATCTAGATCCATCAGAGCCACAAGGGCGGAGACTTAAACCTTGACACGGCTATTAATAGGACGTGCTGGAGGGATAGATTCATCACCCAAAGACTCCCTATGCTGTGGAACAAAATCCCGGTACATGTGAGGCAGAGCACCTCGCTGGCCTTGTTCAAGAGAAATCTTGACCAATGGATGGGAGATCGCAGATATACCCCAGGGATTACCTCAGTGTCACTGCTCGACAGAGGCACAGCAAAATAATGGGTATAGTTCCCCATACTAAAGGGGTGGCGTAAGCCACAAAACGATGGGCTAGGCTTGTAAATGCCCTCGGGCAGATAGCCTAGTATGAACCTATGAACCTATGAACCTATATCATTCTGTCAGAAAGAAGGCAGTCCTAAAATATGTGAAAGGCAAAAAAATGTAGAAATAAAGTATACATACCTGAAAGAAATTATGCAGAGATGAAACAGTGTATGTGCTCACAAAAATATACATAGCCTTGATCCCCTGTCCCAAATATCTCTCTTCCTTTCCCCTTTCCTATCTATATTTTCTGATGCTTGTCCTTCCCCCTATTATGTCTGTCCTGTATACCCATTTCCTTCCCAGTTAAAATATGCTCTTAGTAGGAACGTTGCCATGTAGCCATTATCTGGCATCTCAGCTGTGATTGTACTGGTGTATTGTTGCATGTGTGAGTATTCACCATTACTAAAAAAAAAAAAAAAAAAAAAAAAAAAACATTGCGTTCCTGATACAGCTGTTCAAATCACAACACACAGAATGCAAAACCCTAAGGCTAAATGTAGCATTTAAATAACTTTACTATTTAGAGCTTTCATCCTTTCATAAGCTCAGTTTTCTTCAGATGAAAGTCCCAGAATGTGTACCATTGCACTCATGCTGCATGCAATTGCACAGTAATGGACTGCTGGGGTCACATGACCTGTCATCGCATGACCTGTTCTCTCCTTGACAGTGAATTAACTGCTTATTTTAAGCTCGCCATGTTATGTCACTCCTATTGCATACTTAATCACAATCAGATCACACTGCACTACTTTGACTGTGCTGGTTCTCCCTTAATCCTGGTCTGATATTGAAAAACATCAGGAATAGGGAACATAAGTTTTCCTTTTTCACTGTATATATATATATATATATATATATATATATATATATATATATATATATATATATATATATATATATATATATATATATATATATATGTATGTATATATGTGCGCAGTGTTGGAGCTGTTATATATTAGTTTGAGGAGTATGGAGGGTGTAGCTCCTCTTGACCCCTCAAAAAAGGTTGCATGTTATCTGCACTTCCTTTGCACAGTACTAACACACCATTTCCTTGTTGCAAAGTTCTTACTAAACTATGTATATGCATATATTTGAAGCACATAATTAACAGACTCCTCCAAAAAAGCCCATGAAAATTTGTGTTGTGCATAGTTTTATATACTTAAGAAATGCATCTAATTGTTTAGATCTGCTTTTGACATTGCAATGTCAAAGAACTATTCTCTATTCAGTCGCTGCTCGCCGCTTGCTCAGTGACCTTTGCCTAACAACATAGGCCATGTCAAACCCAGATTTGATGAATATGCTTCACCTCAAAAAAATAGATGCCCCAACAGACCAAGTTAAGAGAGTTAAAAACCAACAATACTATTAATAGGAGGGATGGAGGGGATAGATTCATTACCAAAGACTCTATGCCATGGAACAAAAAATCCGTCCCTGTGGAGGCAGAGTGAGGCGCTGGCCTTGTTCGAGAGAAATCTTTGATGAGAGATGGGGAGCAGATATACCCCAGGGACCAGGGACCACAGTGTTACTACTCGAGGACAGCAGCAAAATAAAATAATAGTTCCCATACACTAAAGGGGTGGCGTAAGCCACAAAACGATGGGCTAGGCTTGTAAATGCCCTCGGGCAGATAGCCTAGTATAAACCTATGAACCTATGAACCTATGAATAAGATACTCAGATGTCCTTTTTTAACAGTACAAACTGCTTAACCCTTCCCAACTATGTTATCAGACTGAGTGGGTAGAAGAAATATACTTGATAACAGGGAGATAAATAATAACATTGTCAATGTACTTAGTAAGTAGCTCCCACAGTGTCAAGTTGTTTATTTTTGTTTGTTTATTATTATTATTTTTTTTTTGAGGAAATGTTTCCTGAGGTCCATATCAAGGCTTTGTTTACTCCATAAAAGTAATAGCTATATTTGTGAGAGTCAATTTGTTTTTTATGGCTGTTGAGTGACAGAGTGAATCGTGGGATGTGGCTCTTTTTCCAGTACAGCCTGCTGATATAATAACATTCATTTCATTTAAACTACTATAATGATGGACATTACTACCTAGTGTTTCTAGGAAACTTTGTTTAGTCTGAGTGCTGTCATGCCTTTTCTTTTCTCAAAATGATAATGCTATACTTAAATTAATAAGGTAGGGTGTTGGGGGCACAACCTAAAATAGGGATGGAGGGGTGTTGCCACCTGTGTAAAGGATTTATGAGGTATATGTTTGCTTATTAATGTGGGCTGCCACGGTGGTGCAGCAGTTAGTATTGCTGCCTCACAGCAAGAAGTTTTCCGGTTCAATCCTAGGCTGGGTTGCTTTCTGTGCAGAGTCTGCATGTCCTCCTTGTGGTCACGTGGGTTTCCTCCTGGTGCTCTGGTTTCCTCCCACATCCCAAAGACATGCTGTAGGTGGATTGGACACTCTAAAGTGGCCCTAAGCATGAGAGCGTGCATGTGTGTGCCTTCTGTGGAAGGTTGGGTGCTGGTCTGACAACTCAACACCGTAAAACTCCACTGCCAATCATCAGCGGACAGGTGATCTGTTGTGGCGACCCCTAACTGGGAAAATCCAAAAGAAGACGGAGATGTTTGCTTATTAATGTATATATGGTACGATTCAGATGATGACCACTATTTATAAAATAAATTTGCCCTTTGTTATAAAGTGTATTTTGTACCATACAAAGCTATGCATTAACTGTGAGGACTAACTAATGGGTGCATTCAAATATGCTTATTAGTACATAGTGCAATAATGCAGAGAATGCTTACTCTTTATTGCTCCAGAAAATACAGCATAACATAACACAGCTTAATTCTAATGAGTATTGTACTGTGTTAATTTGACCCATACTCATAATAAAAAATAATGCTGCAGTGCTGTGTACTCTGTGATGTTACAGCATGTGACAAACTGCTGTGACATCCACTGCTGTACTGCCCCTTACGTTCATGAGGTACTGGGCACTTATGCTGTCTTACCTTACTGTGCCATGTTATCTGGGTCTCTTGCATCTGCTGTGTTTGCACAGCATCAGCATTAACCTTTTTTTTCTCCATTCTGTGCATAGGGCCAAGGTGTCACATCAAAGTGATCATCATCTACAGTTAATGTTCACACCGCCCGGTAACTTTTGTGCTACTCAGATATGTCATTGTGACTCAGCAGAAAGCAGATCATATCATGAGTTGTGCAAGCTGCTCTTCCTTGAGATGCTTAGTCGTGCCACTGTGAGGCATTGCATAACTAAGTAATCCAGTACAACACTGACAGTGCTCCCCCCTTGATTTAAGCAGTGAAATAAAGCTGGGGTATGAGGCATGAGAAAGGGCTACCATAGACAAGAGCATTTAGTGCAATATTGCAAGATGATCAGAAGAAGAACATCCCTGGGATTCAATAAACTCTGTGTAGGCCCCACGCAAAGCCTACATGCAGTCTACATGTGTGTGCAGTGGTGCACAGTGAGCAGCACTACTCATTACATATTCATGCTGTTCACAGCGTTTAAACATAAATAAGTAAGGTTACATGGCTGGCACCATGTAAGTGAACACAGATAGCAATCCTGTTTAAATCAGAGCACCGAAAGTCTGCAGTTTTGTGCAGAATACCACGATGATCACCAGGGCTTCACAGACAGCTCTCAGTCTCTTAGTGCAAGACATCTGGACAAAGGCCAACATAATAGGGGGCAATGACTTGGCAATAGGGACATATTTGACATATTCACTCTTCAGAAATGTCCTAGAATAACCAGTGGTTTGTGTTAAGATACATGTTCTGAAGGATTTGAACTCTGAAACTCAAATGAATGTAATTATTGAGTCACAGCAGTCCTGAGATCATCCTTGTGATATGGCAGAAAACCACAGATTTGATAAGGAACATACCAAAAGATATAAAGGCAAATATATGGACATTCTCTGAAAATCTGGACAGTTGAGAGGTATGATTGTTAAGTATATGGTCCAAACACAGTACAGGGCAGTGTATTTATGGTGTAGAATATTGTGAAATCCCATTCCTGGCATTCTGTACTGAAGTTGTGTTCATAGGTGTTTACTAGGCTAATGACCACAAGAGCCTTTTTAAGCATGGCCATGCATCCCAAATCTCTGACAAGTTCTGATACTCTTGATAAGTGTAAGCATGGGCCTGGGAGATGAACCATTTACAGGTTGCCTCTGTCCATTAGAGACATAGTTGCCAAACCAGGGATGAATTTCCTGTTTCCCATCCAATTGTCCAAGTTGCCCTTGAATTGGGTTAGTGAGGAACTCTGCTTCACATGGATGGGAAGCCTGTTCCATAGATGGGGTAGTCTCTGGGATATATACCTATATCTCCAGCAGGTTCTATTTATATCACAGGTAAGGTTTAAGTATTTAGAACGGGTAACTCTGGTGTTGTTTGTTTTGTGGATATGCAGGAGGTCCATCAGAGTGGGGTCTGACTATGCCCTGTATGCCAGGCATAGATCTCCCCTCAAAAGCCGGTAGGAGACAGAATACAGGGATAGGGCCTTGAGGTGGTCTGCATAGGACATATTATTTACGTCCTGCATTCTTTTAGTGAGGAACCTCTGTGGACATTCCAGTTGTTGGATATGCCTGGTTAGGTACATACCAAAGGGGGCATTGTACTCAATGATAGGTCTGATGAATGCTGAATACAGTGGAACAATGACTTCCTTTGACTTAGATGCCATACCTTTGTTTATAAGTTGCGCAACATAGAATGATTTCTTCACCACTGTAAATACGTGATGATCAAAGGCTAGATTACTATCTATGTGTGTCCCTAAGTCCCTGACTACTGGGTCAGTTCTAAGGGGTGTGTTGTCAATATGATAGTTACCAGGGATGGATGACTTCTCAAAAGATACTATTAAGCATTTCTTGGCATTTAGTTTTAGTCCATAGCTCTGACACCAATTGTTTGTCTGTGTCAGTCCCTGCTGGAAAACATTTGTGTCAGTGTGAGATTCAGTGACGGCTCACAATTTGCAATCATCTGCAAATTTAGTCAGCCAGAGACCACTGACATTGGCCTTGACTTCTGTGAAGTAAATGCCAAAAAGGAGCAGTCCAGGGACTGATCCCTGAGGGACTACACTTGTGAATGGCCTCATTGTAGAGGTGGACTGCCCAGTTCTAACTTCCTGGGTCCTGTCTGTGAACCAGTTCGCTATTCACTGGGTGACATATGGGTTTGTACCTAACCTCCTGAGTTTCTCAACAATACCCGTACGGGGTATTCTGTCAAATGCCTTGGCCATGTCAAGGTAGGCAGTGTGAATGACTTTGCCCTCATCCATTGCTTTGGTGACCTTCTCAAAGAAGTCCACCAGGTTGAGGAGGCATGATCTGCCCTTGACAAAACCAGACTGGGTTAGGTCCAGTGTCCAGAGGTTTACTATATCTCTGTTGATCATCTCCATGATAATTATTTCTATGGATTTATATATAAGACTAGTGAGACTTATGGGTCTGTAGTTTCCAGGGTCAGTAGACTGCCCACCTTTGTGCAGAGGGATGACTGTTGCATTTCTCCATTCATGAGGCATGAAGCCTCTTTGGAGGCTACAGTTAAATAGTAATTCCAGAGGCCCTGATAGGTCAAGTTTCATGCTATTTAGAAGGCATCCTGGGTTATTGTCTGGGTCCATTGATGCAGTGTTCTTGGAGAAATAAGGACCTGTTCCCTAGTGATAGAAGGGGGAGTTATATTTCATGATATTTCCTGAGGGAAGGTTGAGGGGGTGAGAGGGGTAAAGTTGCAGCTGAATTTATCAGGCAGGAGATTTGCTATATCTTCTGGCTCAGAATAGGTGGCTCCATTTACAATTAGCTCTGCACACAATTGTGTATTGCCTTTGAGGTTGTGCACATAACTAAAGAATGATTTGTGGTTGTCCTTGGCCTGGGAGGCCAAACTTACCTCACATTTGGATTTGGTATACTTTATTTGTCCTGAGTTGTTTGTTTAATTTTATAACAGTGCTTTTATCCTGCTGGGTGCTGCACCTCTTAATTTTTGCCAAGATTTTCTTCCTCTGGTTATACAGCTGATTGATGTTGTGATTCCACCAGGTGTAAATGATCTGTAAGGGTACATGGACTGCCATGTAAAATAAACACTCAGGTAAAGTGTGTGTATTGAATAAGGACATACAGATGAATTGTAAGAATGAATACAGGGAAAGAGGACAGGTGAAAACCAAATGTACAGCAGATGAGGGCATATCAATGGAAGACAACTGTAACAGCAACACCAATCAGACATCAGTCTGGTACAGGAGGGACTGCACAGTGAAAATGTGTATTATGTGACTGTCACACAAGGTGACATGACAACTGGGAGGGTGTCTGTGTGAGATAATCATCCTTACATAAATAATGCAGAGGACTTCTATCAGGTATGTTGCGTACAATTGGAGTAGGGTGCAAATTGTGAAGTTGTGAAAACTGATTTGCCTGAATATGAGTGTAATCTCAGCAGAGGTCTCCAGTAAGTCGGACACAGGTAAAGGTTCATGGACAACATTAAAAGAAGCAAGCAGAATCATGGACAATATCAGAATATTACCATCAGTAAGCCCATGCCTCTGACATAATTTATT